>NC_137460.1:211821376-212421376 GCF_964235325.1 Thermobia domestica
TTAATTTTGTGTATCTGGTTTATCATCTTTCGTTTGCAAAATACTTAAAGTTTTCCTATTTTTCATGGCTAATTTTGTTTCTGCCTGTGTTTCACATCTACTGTTATATCAATGAAATTTCAGCTCAAAATAATTAATCTTTTGTTTTACCCAATCTTGATCTGATATTTCATTTCCAATTATGAACCTTTATTTTATCGTTCCTCCCAAATCTCGGCTGGATATTTTCCAAAATGACATGTTTGTGCAACTGCATTTTTAAATATTAACAAGTAATGAATTATTTCCCAAACCTTATTTCCGAACACCCTATATGAAAGAACTACTATAGCAGAACAAAATGCAAGTGTAAAGTGTAGTAAGTTAAGAATTAGAAAATTTTAAAAAAATTACAAGGAGTTTGTCTTTCTTTCTGTTATCCTAATTGTTTCTCTTTTCGGAATGTCTACTAAAAATAGTGACTATATTTCTTTCCACTTCCCCTTTTATCTCCCGCATGCAACATAAGTGACAAGCTGCTTCAAATAGAAGGAAACAAATGCGTCATCCAAGCGTATCATGTTAACTTGAGTGACAGTGGGAATTTGTACCGAAGATTTGCACCTCTGTAGTTTAGTTATGTTTTCTCAAGAGTGTCAAGAAATTGAAAAACTATCGCACTAACGAGCGCTTAAACGTGAAAGTACAAGGAGCGTTTGATAAGTCCGTATCACTCCTCACGAGATGTCATTTTGTAGCTGACCATCTACAGTAAATAAAGTTCAAAGGCCTTATGCAGAGTTGTTCTCATGCGTGATTAATGCCACACTAAAGAGTTCGGCTAACATATGTTTCCTGCAGTAGTCAGGCTTTTATTATTATTATGTCAATCATACGTCAAAACGACTCTGCATAAGGCCTCAAGAGTTTTAATTGTTTTGTAAAAATCAATTTATTATTTTATTGATTAATCACATTGCCCAAGTGTGGGAGAATGAGTTACACATGTGGTAGTATTTTTGGTGGAACATTATTACCAGAATACGCTATTTTATTTTAAAAATGTATTTGCCAGAATACGTACAAAAAAAGCCTTTACAATTGTCAACGTTGCAAAACAGCATGCAGTTTTTGTTTCATCCGATAAATATTGACGCGTACTAAACATTTAAATCCAGAATTACCACTACTAATTCGTTTTCCTGTTCCTTGCAATTGATTATATGCAATTTTCAATTTTTTTTTTAATACACGTCTGGTTTGGTTTTATTCTCAAAATATCTGCATAGACACATGTCACAAAAATCATGTCTTTATCATTCCTACTTCAAAAAATATACTCAATAAAATGTTTGGGTTGCATTTCTTTTGGGACACTGTGTATTTAGGAAACCCTGGTTTGTCTTAAGGAATGGGTGCAGAAGTGATTCACTGAATTTTGTTGTGGTCATATCAGCACAAATGAGACTGGTATGAAGAAACTGTTACCGAGATTTGTGGCACACTTACTCACTGATGACCTAAAACCGAATCACATAAATATTACAAGATTCTGTTTGAACATATGGAAACGCAATCTAAATTAGCTTTTCGGGACGTTATGTTATTGTTGCTGAAATTTAGATACATTATTGTCAATCAGAAACGAACGAAAAGTTAAACGGGATAAAAACAAAACTGTTCCATCGGAACAGTTTTGTTCCAAGACATGGAAGTATTTTTGTATTGGATTCTATCTTTTGGGGTGGCATCTTTTTTATCCACTATGTGGAAAATAGTAAAATTACTACAGGTTAGTACCATGCCTCTTTATTAAATCGCTTTCACAAGAACTGAAAAATAAATGACCTTATTTAGAGAAAAGAGAAACCCTCCTTTACCATGATATGTCTCAGCTTAACCTTAAAGGAGATTATGTTGAAAGATAATTTGATTTCCAACACGAAACATAACTTTTCCATGCATGCTAGACACAGGGTAATCAAACACCCCTCGTAGAACAGACGTTGGTAGAATGCGCAGATATAATACTAACATTATATCTCAGTAGCTGCAGAGAGCTTCGGGATTCACTCCAACTGATAATGAGTTACACGAAATAACCAAATTGGAATATTTAGGCTGAATTTTACGTAATAATAATGAAGCTAATTATGGGATTAGAAGGGGACTGATTGACAAAATGAATACTAATACTCAATACAAACCCCTATTTTGCTTACTAATATAGAAAAAGTTAAGAATGTAATTTTGTCGTGCTGTTCTGCGGATACGAAAATTTGTAATTATACGACGAAAATAGGAAGAAAATTCGGGAATATAAGAGATGAACATAGGAGCAGATGCAGAAAATTCCGTACAACAAAACTCTGTACAGCACAGAGTTACCAGATATTGTAAGAGTTATAAGAATTGTAGGATCAAGAAACTTAAGAAACTTCCTCATTGGGAAATGCGAAGGACAAGAACACTCTGAGAAGAGCAAGAATGAAATAAGAAAATATAATGTAAAATAAGAAGGAAAGTGAAAATATAATGTATAACAGAAAGGTGGAAATACGTATAATGTGAAACCGGAGAATGTAAAGATTATATTATATAAGAGGATACTGTAAAAGTTATATAAAAACAGGAAAATGGGAAGATAATATAAAAAGGAAAACTGGGAAGATAATATAGAATAGAAAATAAGATGTTGACATATAACAGGGAAATGGGAATATATAATACAAAACAGGGAAACTAGAAGATAATGTGAAACGGGAAAACTGAAAGATAACTTATAAAATAGAGAAATGGGAAGATAATTTAAAAACAAACCTGGGGAAGTATGTTCTATCAGATCAGAAGAGTACAAATTTAGATCATGTGACATTCTTTGATTTCTGCGTTGAAGAATTTTTGGATTATTTAAGCGATAGTATGACTGCTTTGTTCATTCATATTGACTACTATTGTTTCACTTCTGAAAATATATTGTACAGTCCGTATCAAAAAACCTGTAACATGAGCATATAAGTTTATTGTGAAACTACGCCTAACAGCGCAGAGAATCAACATAACGTCTAAGTGACACAAATCTTCCCGGAGAAACCTCGGCGTCCTCCTCAGCACTTATTTTGGAGCAAAAGACAACGTCGTTTACATGCTCATGTTGCAGGTTTCTTTGCTGCGGACTGTACACCCAAGTTTCATTTACCCGAAAATATTAATAATTTATCAGTTTTTGTACTATTGTCTGAAAATTGATGAACAACGTTCCTAAATTTTAAGGATCTAGCAACACTGACGAGTAAGTCCAAAATCAAACCAAAATCCTTTGCATAAAATTTAGAAATAGCAACCATTCGGTCACGAGGAGACCCGAATTTCTAATAAAAAGAGTAGGATAACTGCCCGTAACACACCTAGATTCAGAGGAACAGATAATGCAATATAATCTGGAAGTTGGAATTGACACAGGGATAATATACGTATGAAAGTTGAATCAAGATCGCATTAACTCATCGCCCTCTATGATACCCTTGTTGCCGAGGCGACAAGATGAGTCTCTATGTATTTTCCCTCTCGGATGAGAAGAGAAATATCATGTTGCCATGAAATGGAGATTAAGCAATTACCGAACAAGTGTTCCTCTTTGCTTTTCCTTCCGTCTCTCAATCTCGCTCCAAGAGCCCTTTGAAAATATTCTCCCTTCCTTCCATTTCTCATTCGGAGGTTGGTGACACCGTCCGCTCGTTACCTTGTAAAGCATAACCCTACTCTCGTTCTTCTCACACTGCAATGGAGTTCAACCGTGACTCGTCCCATAATTCCAGGTTCGTCGCACACGATTTGCATTCCAATTGAGAGGATTTACATAATTATATCTCGCGATTCAGAAAGTTTAAGCGGTTCTTGTCCCTCTAGGTTGCGGCTCAGCAATCATTCTTTTATATTTCCTATCTCGTCCATTCTCTCGCTCTTACATTCTCCGATCCCAATTATCCCATCAAATGCGAGATTCTTCGATATTAACAAGTGACATCTATCGCCAGACCTTATATATATATATATATATATATATATATATATATATATATATATATATATATATATATTGTATACTATCATTTCCTTTAGGAACGATTCTGCTACAATTTTTTAACATATATAGTAATAAGAATAGAAATTTATCGAAACATGATATTCCAAAAACTGAAAAATTCAAGAGCTCTCCTTCAGTATGTTTGTGCAAATGATATAATGATCTATCATCAAATAAATCCAGTTTTGGACTTAGAGGTTCCCATGATGACGTTTATAAAGATTCAAATTGCTAATGGTATGAATATTATTAAAATATCGTTATCCAATTTGAATTCTAGCATTGTATTAAACATTTGTGATTGTTAAAATAATGCTATTAACAAGAATATGAGTTCTCCGACATGAATACAAAACACTACTGGATGGTAGATTTTTGTTTGTACATACATAGCGATTTATTTCGATTATTTCTTTTCAATGCTTGGTTTTATATTTTATTTTTTATTTTTTTTCTACTATGCACGTAAATAATTTTTGTTTATTATTTAACATGTACACCCATGTCCAAAATGATTGTTGCATATCTATAACTGTAAGAATATAATTTGATAATGACTTAGCAGGGTACTTTTAATACTGATACTATGTGCATAATCAGGAAATGCATATTTGTGGTAAATTTCATAGGAAAAGAATTATAAATAAGAAAATTAGAATGAGTAAAACAAAATGTTGCTAAATGGAGCAGAAAGTTTTATTTTCGTTTTATTGTTCTTATTTACTGCTCTTTTAACATGAAATTTGCCACTTACATATCTTTGCCGATTATACACATACTAACATTATAAGAAATACCGGACGAATTCATTACCAAATTATGGTCCTACCACAACATATTTATAGACATGCGACAATAATTTTGGACATGAGTGTACATTATTTTATTGTATTGTTTATTGATATATATTTAATTTATGTAAGCACTTTCTGTGAGCCTTTTTTAATCGAAGTTATTTACTCTGTTGAAGGCACAAATAATAAATAAATAAACAATAATTTCTTTGTTATGCATTTCCTGGTATCGTTAAAATAAATTTAAGGTAAACTGTGTTTGAAATGAGCTCATTCAGTTTACATCTGATGCTTACGCCCTATAGGATAGAACGAGACGCATGATTAATAAAAGTGATGCAAGAAAGATTGGATGAAATAAGTATGCAAGAGCAAAAGATAGAGCTTGGACAAAACCCGTAGATACGCTACGAACTAACGGCCTGCAATCAAATCAGAGATCTCACGCACGTGGTGTAATATTCTGTATAGTCCACACAAATTAATTATAGTTTTTAGTATGTTTAATTTAATCTCTTTAATATTTTTGTAGTCTCCTTGTTCTAAAGTGTTGACATCGTATATCTCAGGACCGGATCTAAGATTCGCTGAGGGGGTGCACCAATAACTACCAAACTAACCAATCATACTGAAACTCTTCAAAGTGGCATGTGACAGTATCCTTTACCCCCTGACAACTCAGATACATAGAACGGAGGGGGGTATTTTAAAGAGGGTCGCAAGTGGAATGGAGGACAAAAAATGTCCTTCTCTGCTCCTGCCTTCTGTTTTCTTTCCTACTTTAAAAATGTTATGTTGGTTTGCTTGGTGAATCCTTTTCCTTCAACCTTCAGAAAATCAACTTAATCTTGCTTTTGCAAAGCTCTGCTTTCTTTTAAGCCCCAAACGGAAACATGATGGCAGAAAGTTTCGGAATGTGTTGCTATTTTCACTGCTACCTTCTCGTTTTAGATAGTGCATATTTACAAATAAGGGGAGGGGTACACGTGCACCTTTGCACCCCCCTAAATCTGGCCCATGTATATGTATTACCAAGAGAAACGGCTAATGAAAGTACTTGTGTGCTGAGTATCATTCTATGTATGTGAAGGCTGAACTTTAGGAACAGGACTAGGAAGAGAATAAGAAACATGGAGAATTCATGGCTTTGAAACGTGTTGCCATAAAAGAATATTGAACGTTATATGGGGGAATAAGATGTTAACAGAAAGAGGAAATGACAGAAAAAGAACACACTGAAGATCAGACAAAAAAGAAAAGAAAAATATAACATAAATTCTGCTAAGCACATACAAGGTTGTGTAATTATATACCGAAATCGCTTTTCTCCCTACCAGTTTTTTTTTTTTTTTTACAAAACTTCCTGTTATATAAAATAGTATTATACAGTTTCACTATACAAGTATAAAATTCAGGTCTCTCAAGGCAAAGGTAGCCTAAAGAAGGATCCCCATAAAGATCCACGCAAAGTGGGCTGGATTTTTAGGATTCTCTATGCTCCACACAAGCAAAGAGAGGTTAGAAAACCACAGAGTTCCAAGCAAGCTAGGTGGTTGATGTTAGGAATCCTAGAAAGCTTTACTCAAGTTAAGTGTGCAGGAGCTTTTAGACAAACTAGAAGGCTTGGGTAGGTTAGAAATCTCTCAAAACTCTAGGCAAGCTAAGTGAGGGGAGCTTGATTAGTTGAAGACTCATACCAGATATCCTCTCTGGCCCTCTGGTCCCGAAAACTCATAGGAGGTGGTCCTCTTAAAGCTGCTCCTGTATGTCGGTGGCGCTGGTGTACCTCTGTAGTAGTTTGTAGTAAGAACGCACGTGCTGTTGCTTACAAGCACAAACACATGTTAATTGTTTGTAAATAGAACTATGTGCGGGATATGAAATAATGATTGCAAATATTATGGAACATGGAGGAATGAAGCTATGACATGCAAGGAATGAAAAAATGGTAATCTCAACACAAGTGTGGCGTTTAAAATATACTGTCCAAATGACGCCAGATGTAAGAACAAGTAACACTGTCAGGTGTATACCACGTGAAGGAGTTTGGTTCGGATAACGTTAAGGCGTTTTCTCAACTAACATTGAAACCGGAAGTGCTAATAGATTTCTACCAGTTAAGCTTTTAGTAAGATTAGAATATGCATGGAATATATTCTTGGGACGCTTAATTGAATGGAGGAAACCGCTTCTCGCTATCTATTACCGCTTTACTCTATAGTAATCAAAGTAAAATCTAGAAGTGATTGATCTCTACCACTCTTCTAATGGTTTATCAATTTAGAGAAAAAGAGAAAGAGAGAGAAATGATAGAGGTCAAAGAATTAGAGTTTGACTGTAACACCGCTAATGGTAAAATAGAGGTACTAAGGTCTTAGAATTATTCGCCTCGCGTTCTGTAGCCCGGTTATAAAGCAGAATTTTTAACTGATCTCAATCAACTTGTTAGAATCAGCTGGTTAAGTAGAATTGTACACGATGTCAAATTGAAATACGAGAGTACAAATAGTTCGCGAGTATACATTAAAATTATATTTAGTGAATTTTGTCGATATCAATATACCTGGCGTTTCAAAACAACACTGAGAACGTTTGTGAGGTGGTTCCTGACAAGACCAACCTGGGTGCACAAATGCTTTATTTCGGAGTTATAAGCTGCCGTAAACATGAAAAAATGAACTATAAAGGTTCTTACCTCCAAAACTATGGGACCTACCGTTATCGGGTCAAGATTTCACTTAAGAAATAATACATGTCCTATCCAAAATACTTGTTTCAGAATCCTAAGGGACTTAGGCAACAGTTTTTAAAGACGGAGTTTGGGGAAGAGCATATAATTTGAAGTACTCACTAACTAGCTCTACGAAAATTTTTGCGGAAGTACTGTATGATTCTGAAACATTGATATTTGGATAGGGCACATATTAGTTCCTAAGTAAAGTCTTGACAGACTACGGTGGGTCATATACGTAGTTTTGGAACTATGGGCCTTTAAATTTCATTTTTTCATGTTTTTCATGTTTTCGGCAGCCTATAATTCCGAAAGGAAACATTTGTGCACCCAGGTTGGTCTATACTTTTTGTCTTATCTTGGTGTCAGTAATTATCTCCCAAATGCTGTCAGTGTTGTTTAGGAACGCCCTATATATTAAATTGATGACTTTGTTTCCACACATATATATTAATTATTATTTTACATATGTACGATTATGATGGCTAGGCTAAAGGAGACTATGATGATGAGAGATAAATGAAATGATGGAATGAAGAAAATGGGAGGAAACGTGAGAACCCCGAGGAAACCCACGCACATGCTGTTTATCCACCACAAAGTTCAGCTGGTGTGAGCTGAGATCGAACCAGGGATCCCGTATTTAGTTGAGAATTTACAGATTTTTTTTTTAAAAAAAAAATGTGGAGTGGGATCAGTTTTTCCTCCTCGACTAGTAACATTGCGGTATTCAGTCACGGGTACACAACGTACGTTACGCTTTATACAGATCACTATTAAAACCGGGAGTTGTAGTAGATGCCTATCATTTTTGCTATTACTAGAGACTTAGGTATGGAGATTAAATGCATTTTTGGAGCGCTTATTTGATTTCAGAAAACGGATTCTCGCTATGTGTTACCACTCTTGCTCTAAAGTCATAAACGTTAAAACCGGAAATGTTTGATTTCTACCACTTCAGGTTACAATTTCATTTTTTTTAAAACAATGCCTATTCTTAAATTTTGACGCTCAGTATCCAGGCTATAATTGATGGTGGTCCATCAAGTAATTCTTGATATTTTTTCTTTCTTTCGAACGGGCACACACACACATACTCACACGGACGAACAAGATAAATATATAAAATTATGTTGATAAGTCCAACTCCTTGAAGACTTCTGAATAAGGCAACAAAAACTTTGCCTCAGGACAGGAGGAAACTGGAAGCTTGTGATAAACCAGTCGAAAGAATGTTGTCCTGAGAAGAAGAGAAACTTGCATGCGATGAATGACACTGTTCTACAAATTTTTAAGAAGTTTTATATAAGAGAGACATCAGCAGCTATTATTGGATAGTTTTGTGGTCCTGAGCACATAAATAATAATGAAAAAATGCAAGATTAGCTCGTGTTCTGAAGTAATAAGAGCAAAATATAAAACGTGAATAATAAGAAATGTATGTATTTTTGCAATCTTCATGTCGCAATATATCCACAATTATTACATATTTTTCAAAGTCGCGAATACTAAGACATTTGTATTGCCTTCATTTGCACATTCTGCTCTATCACTTTAGCTGAAGGTAGCGGGATCACTTACAAAACAGGGTAGAATACGAGAGGTTACTAAAACCTATAATGAAACCCGGTAATTTTGCCATTTCAATACTACAACTTCCAATATGTGTACGGATTCTGAACCTTTGCCATTGCACGTACTCGTATAGTAGGACATACATACTGTTTCTTGCAATTGTATATTAAAGTTGCAGAAAAAAGGACCCCAAATCTTTTGCTAGTTATTGTGCATAGAGAAATCATAATAAATTTAAAGAGTTATTACACAGCAATATATTTGTAAGCTACAAACGCTTTTGTCAAAATTTCGAAAAGACTTCTACGTATTTCTGATGATCAAAATTTGTATTGTACCTTTAATAACAAATATTCATACAATACGTCATCTTGTGCTATACAAGGGATAAGTTGGCTTGCTGACATACAAGATTTTAAGCTACTTCGTCTCAAAAAGTGTACCATATTCATACAATACGTCATCTTGTGCTATACAAGGGATAAGTTGGCTTGCTGACATACAAGATTTTAAGCTACTTCGTCTCAAAAAGTGTACCTGTTCCTATTGGGAGAACTTTGTTTGGTCTCAGAAAGTGTATTTGGAGGAGGATTATATTGTCTGGGAAAGTGTACTAGTTTGTATAGAAAGAGCTCTGTCTTGTCTCGGAAAGTGAACTAGTTTTTATAAGAAGAGCTCTGTCTTGTGTCGGAAATGTTTTTGTTTCCATTGGGAGAGCTCTGTTTCATCACGAAGAGTGAATCTATTTCTATTAGAAGATGTTTATGGCGTACCGAAAGTGTATGTGTTTGGTCTCAGAAAGTGTACTAGTTTTTATAAAAAGAGCTCTGTCTTGTCTCGGAAAGTGTACTGGTTTTTATAGAAAGAGCTCTGTCTTGTGTCGAAAACTGTACTGGTTTTTATAGGAAGAGCTCTGTCTTGTCTCGAAAAGTGTACTAGTTTTATAGGAAGAGCTCTGTCTTGTCTCTTGAAGTGTACTAGTTTTTATAGGAAGAGCTCTGTGTTGTCTCGGCAAGTATACTAGTTTTTATAGGAAGAGCTCTGTGTTGTCTCTTGAAGTGTACTAGTTTTTATAGGAAGAGCTCTGTCTTGTCACTTGAAGCGTACTACTTTTTATAGGATGAGCTGTATCTTGTTCCTTGAAGTGTACTAGTTTTTATAGGAAGAGCTCTGTCTTGTTTCTTGAAGTGTACTAGTTTTTATAGGAAGAGCTCTGTCTTGTCTCGGCAAGTGTACTAGTTTTTTAGGAACAGCTCTGTCTTGTCTCTTGAAGTGTACTAGTTTTTATAGGAAGAGCTCTGTCTTGTCTCAGCAAGTGTATCTGATCCAATTGGAAGAACTCTGTTTTTCCGTTCTTTCATTTTATCCAAGTGTTTACTTTTTGCTTGCAAAGGGTAGATATGTTTCTATTAGAAGAGGTCTTCCTCGGCTTGGAAAGTGTATCTGCTTTCATTTTTAATGCTTTGTCGTTCTCGTCATGAAAATTATCTTTTCTCTCATCTTCTGAATGACCCTAATGACCATTAATGAAGATTTTTAGCTAGTGATATGAAATATGAATTAACTATACTAAAGACAGTTAAATAGATAATGCTTAGAAGTTTCAATTTCGTCCGATAGATGTCAACCGCGTGATGTTTGCTGCCATCTAAGGGTAAAAGTATAACTTCTAGTTCTTTTGTTCCAATAGTAGAAAATCGGATATGGATGGTCGCCGTTACCTGTTAAGGTTTTAACGGATTGACTTCACTAAAGAACTCGGTCGAGATCAGTATTTCTTTCAGACATAATGTCCCGGAGAATACCCTCAAAGCTCCGGGGGGCAGTACACCAAAAGACATGTCTGGAAGAAACACTGGTCGAGATAATCTATCTATTACAAAAAAGAAGAAGAATTTAATTTTAAGAAAATTACTCTTGTTCAAGAGTTATCATGCGGAGTAACGAGAGAATGAAGGTGCGGACGGACGTACTAATATCAGAAACTAATAGGAGTAATGCTAATAATTGTTGCTAGGAGTAGGCTAGGAATTTCAGCCGTCAGAATTATTTTCGAAGTTATTCACAAAGGTAAATACTGATTATGGATAATATATCCTGTCAAGTAATTATGCAAAGACGTTGCTCGCAATGAGATTTAGAAGCCGTGGCTTTACAATAGAGAAATCCATTATGAATCATGCCTATGGTTAAGTATCGAGCATTATGAATGACCTACATTCAAGATTATAGACACTCCTTAGTCAGACAGTGCGTTATTTCTTCCAGTCTTTCAATGTACAAGAATCGTAAGTGTTTACTTTTTGCTTGCATTCATCCAGAATTGTCTTCGCTCCCTCAACGAATGGTAATAAACCAGAGAAACGGAACACTAGTGACGTCATTTTATAGACCAATTAAACGTTTTTTCCCTTCTTCCGTGCATCTCTCTTATCTTTCGTTTTGTTTTTCCCGTGAATGTCTCGACGCAGTTATTTCTCCCTTTCTTGTTTCATTCCTCTTCTATTTGTCTGGAGTTAACGACGAAGGAAACTCTGAATTTTAGGTTAGACGTACTCGAGGCTCACAGGTTGTCATTCCGTATTTATTTAAATGACTTTCATAAATATTACAAATCTCCATTTTCTTGAAACCTCTGACCAAAATAGTTCCTGTGGATACATTCGTATACTTATGCTTAAGATTATACGTATTTTCTCTTTTTTTTCCAGTATTCTATTTTATACTCTGAAAGTCTAAACACACAGACCAAACAATATGTTTTCCAACAAAAACACTTAAAAATCGTAAAAACAAGGGAGTATTACTCATCCAGTTAGCTTTAATTTTACTAATATTCGTATTTAATCAAAATATGAGTATTTTTTACACTTTATGTTTTACATTCTTATGCGACACTGAAATTATGCGAAACAAGCTATCTCAGAGGTGGAATGCGAGAGGTTCCTGGTTAGATCCCAAATCATAAAAACTTGTGGTGGATCATATTGTGTCCATGGATTTTCTTGGGGTTAAATTATTTCGTCTCAATTCTCATTCCGTCAATTCTTTCACAATCAATCATTTTCCATTAACCTAAAGGATATGACAATGTTAAGTACAACTGTATATTTCATTTCATTTTACAATTCAACGCCACCATGTAGGTCAGATTCTGATACAATTGCGATGTGGGCAGGCAAAGCATGCAAAATTATCTCACTTCTAAGCAATCTGGATCAGAGAACCAATGCCACCGTTCTCTATATCAAAATATATGTTACAAAATGTGGAAGAACTAGCTGAAATTTTGGCATTATACAGACTCCAAAAGTTCACCAGGTTAAGTATCTGCAAAAATAATTCTTTGATATGAATAGATCAAAAGAATTTTTGACACTAACGTTGTTTGGATATACAATTTACGTAAAGATCCGATCATTTATACAACCTGCCAATCCAAACGGTTATGTGGGTTACATATTAACTAGGCGAAAATTGGTTTAAAATACTGACTGTGAGTTATAGCGTACGTGTGAGGATGTTTGATTTTTCAACTTTACTCCTATTGAAACATTTATTACACAGTTAAAGAGTATTTAGTTGTAAAATAAAGAAGAAAATAACTAACAATCATCTATCATGAATAAGGAAAGTATCCGATTTCTAAAACAAGTTCGTAATCTAATTTCGTTTTCCATGCTTCAACTAATTTCTCCTGTTCAAAAATTTTAGCTACCCTACTTAACAGCAAATTAAACTGACGTCAATTTACAGCGTGACGAAGGCTTGTAGACAGATTTACAATCCTATTGTGAAACAAAGTTATTAGTAACAAATACTCTGCATCTTTGTGTCAGTCCTGCCGAAGTGAAACACAAAAGTAGCTCTGTTTGCTTCACGAACTTTCAAACTACATTATGGATAGAAAAGGAAGTTCATGGATCTATTTCCAGTTATCAGAACAAAAGAGAACAGACATCGAGGAATAGTTGACTGATATTGTTTCAGCATCTAGAGAACTGATTCTATTTCCACTTCTATCATTCATTTCAAACTACAAGTTTTAAAAATCTATCCGTTAATGATTCACTTAGCAATCGCCATAGAACAAAATCGGTAAAACAAATGGCAAAGATCGGTTTTTGAAATACGAATACAATGTTGCAAGAATAAGTGTAATTTTTACTCTTATCTCTCTACTGAGCAGTGGGGGATCTAGAAAGCAAAAACTGGGGGCAAACCATAACCCAAAATATGATAAGTATATCATGAGTTTACAATAAACTTTCAAAAAAAATATATAAATAATAACTTCAATTATTTTGTCACTCAAAAAACTGGGGGACTAGGCCCCTAAGACCCGGGCTAGATCCGTCATTGCTACTGAAACCGGTAAAGATAGAAACCTACCATCATTTACGGTTTCAATATTCATTCCTATAAGATAGTTCTTATCTCCAATAATAATATGAGGTTATGAAACAAATGAAGTGAACGAATACGTCTGTTCGATGATTGCTTGTCATTGAGGTTGAAACCGAACAGACTAGACGTACTACCTTCCCACAATCTTTTTTATTATAAGATCTTATTACATACAAATATAATGCACAAAGTCATTATAATTGTAGTCCGAAAACCATTACAAACTTGTTTATATAGTTTCGGTAAATAGGTGTCCCAAGGCCAAGGAAGACAAAGCAAGGGTACACAGAGCTCCAGGCAAGTTAGGAAGGTAAGGAAACCATTGAGCTCTAGGCAAACTAGGTAGTTGCGGTTAGGATCTCTCAGAGCTCCATGCAAGCTAAAAGACGGGTTGAGTTCCCATTGAGCTCCAAGCAAGCTACGAGGCTAGGGTTAGATTAGATCTCTCAGAACTCCTGACAAGCTAAGAGAGCATGGGATGATCAGCCGAAAATGGCGATATTACATGGTGTTTTATACTCTGGTCTAGATAGTGGTGGCGCTGTTGTTCCTCTTCTGTCTTATGACCTGACGATGTCGAGGATGCCTGTCGTCTGCTTGCTTGGAGTAATTGTAGTAGGAGAGCACCTGAGTTTGTTTATCAATAACAAGTGCGTGTTGGTAAAAATGAAATGAAATCTTTGAGTTTTACGACCCACGGTTATGCCGGTTAGGTTAAAGGAGACGGTGATAATGAGATATGAATGAAATGGTGGAATGAAGAAAGTAGAAGGAAACGGTAGAACCCCGAGAAAACCCACGAGCTCAGTGTTTGTCCACCACAAAGTCCACAGGACGCGAGCTGGGATCGAACCAGAGACCACAAGCACCGGAGGTGAATGCTCTACCACTGAGCCACTGTGCCCCCTAAGTGCGTGTTGTTGTTTACAAACATACCACGTACAGATTATTTCGATATAGAAGTTGGGCAATTTATCTTGGGCAATTTATCTCTATAAAATAAGAGAAAGAAACTGCAGAAATTTTGTATGATACAAATATTAACAGGGACAAATTGACATTATTTCGCTATTTACCGGATTAATAGTAATGCCAATCAAACATAAAACTATATTTTTTTTTCAAATGACACTACATCATATTACTTGTATTATGAATTTCGATTTTACATATTAATCAAAACTTCCAATACAACACTTATTATTCACTATTGCAAACTAAGGCTCTTTCATTATCACAAACATCCATATTTTGGAGGATCTGCAACAGTAATAACGCAAGTAACGACAAATGTGACTATGCATTTGGAAAGTATACTTATCATCAAATGCTATGGTCATTATATGACATATTTCTAATATGTGGGGAACAAGTTAGAGGGATTGAAAATTTGTCAGTTTTCGAAAGATTTTATTTGAAAAAACAGCCTGGTCTTCTATAGACGTAAAGATCACAATGTCGTTTACAATAATTTGATATCGCAAACCATTCAGAAGATATGTTGAACATCGGGCAACTGCTTAAAATTACATAAAAATGAAATGAAATATGATAGTTTTACGTCCTATAGTTATCCCGTGTAGGCTAGAAGTGACAGTGATAATGAGAATGAATGAGATAGTGGAATGAATAAGGTGAGCGAAAACTGTAAAACTCCGTGAGAACTCATGCCTACGGTGTTTGGCGAACTAAAAACTCACTTGGAGTGAGGTAGGAATAAACCATGGACTCCCACACCAGAGGTGAACATACCACCTTTGAGCTAACACGGAGCCATTAACATTATGTAATTAGGAATAATCAAAGCTACCAGAAGCTATTGCTTTAATGTTAAAGAAGCAGAGGAATCATGATTCATTTTTAAAAATTTTCAAACATTTGTCACTTTAAACAGTAGGCTTATAGCAGCATTGACTTTAGATATGAAATGGTTATATGCAATATTATGAACTTTACGGTTATTAAAAAAAAGTATGTGCTTGGATATTTATCAAATATTATTTGAAAATAAAACCGTTTATAAGGGGTGAGACTTTCATTTCGTGATAATTTTGTCTCTATATATTCGAAATTCGTCGTATGGTGATCATAGTATTCGACAGTACTGTCCCATCCGTCTCATTTGCGCTATTACTGTTGTAGAGGCCTACAAAAATTGTGATGTTTGTGATAGTATAGAATGTCCGGAAAGCAATATTATACATTTTATTGTGAAGTGACTGTACGTTGCAGCACGCTATATAAGCTGGGATTGATGGTGGTGTAAGTCAGCTACCGAGTGAGTACTTGCTCAGTTGTCTCCGAGCTCTCGGAGGTGAAGAATAGGCAATTTCGTAAACATTTGTTTTATCTCTAGTACAAGTCGTAATGAAGCTCTCACTGAAACAAAGATACGCGATCAGTTTAGTGAAACTCGGCAAGTCTGCAACCACCCTACAGCCCTGACTTGGCTCCCACAGACTTCTTTTGGTTTTCCCGTTTGAAATACCCCCTGAAGGAACATCGTTACAGAACAATTGATGGGTAAAAGCAGCTTCCGAAATGGATTTAAACGCAGTTCATGAACAGGCTTTCCAGGATACCTTTGCAAATACTGGAAATCCGCTGGCAAAAATGTATCGACACAGAAGGACAATAATTTCAAGAATGTTAATATACAAGTATTATAATTCTTCTGTTTTGTAAATAAATGTTTTTTTTTTCATACTTGGTGACATTGCTTTCCGGACAGATATTGTATAGCGTCGCTAGGTTGTATCAGTAACGAAGCAGACCCGTACCCAGGGGTGGTCTAGACGGGCAGCCCCCCCTTAATTTTTACTGGCCCCCTCTAATATTTTCACGGTAGGCTTGGAAATAAGCTATAATATGGGATGAACTAATACTTTTGGATCGCTCCCCCCCCCTAACAGCCCCCTACATTTTCGGGCTGGCTACGGGTCTGTAACGAAGAAATGTAATATTGTGTGCTTTCGTTCAACATGCAGATTGGAAATGTATAATATAATAACCTGATGTTCTGATGTAGTGCCATTTGAAAAATATACTACAATATATTGGGTTTGCAACATTGTTTTTCGGAGTATGTGCAACAATTGTCATCTGTCGATGTTCACATTGTTTTAAAAAATCAGTGTTTTTTACGTCTTGGTTTGTTTAAACGTTACATGGGTGTATTAAGATAAATGGATCATCTTAGTTCGCCAGAGAAAGTTAAAGAGAGAAGGAAATATATATGAAGTTTCATAGTGCATAAACAACTTTTTTTATAAGAAAAATATAAATCGCCATGGTCATTCAGAACATATATTTGAACTCAAGACATTTATAGAAGTAATTCCTCTCTCATCTTACCATTCATAGAAATTTATCAATTTATAAAAATTTATAAGACTTGTTTTCTTCTTTATGTTCTTCTTACGCACAAACTAATACATCGATTACTCTCTTCGTCTGCTTACTTGCCATGAATTGAATAACAGTTAGAAAAAAATCTTGACTAGTTAATATATACGTACAGAATCACCACAGGATTACGTAGAAAAGAAGGAAACTATTAGATCCGTCCAGTTTGTACAGCGTTTACAACTTTTCTAAAAAACATCACAGACATACCTCAGGGAGCAGGAGCCCTTTCACCGTGAAAAGATATTGGTTTTCCAATACCTTCCCAATATATTGCTTTTCAAAAGGAGTTTTTCAAAACTCGGAGGAACACTCACACACACACACACACATGCACAAGCACAAACATGAGGGTACATCTCTCGTTTTACACTTTTATGGCTTTCAGTTTTGTAGGAAACTCTCCCCATTGGCTCCCTGAGGGAAAAGAAACTTCCACTAGAAAAAATATATTAGAAAGTTTTTGACATTCCTAAACCTTTACTTTTAAGATAGAAAGCTGTGTGTGTATATATAAATACCTTTGAGGTTTGTATTTTCCACTTGAAGTTTCATAAATAGAATTTAAGTAAGGATTAAACAGTTAAGTATATGAGTATACGCTTCCGCTTTGAGGAAAGGATTTCCACAGTAATATTCATCATTGCATATTCTTCAAATTTATTATTAATTCAAAGGTGACTTACTAATAACATATTATTTCATGTTTATATTGCAGTTACTCTCATTACCAGTATTATCACCTGTTTAATTAACACATCTATGGACTGGTCAAAGAAATAAATTAAATGAAATCTTTGAGTTTTACGTCCCACGGTTATGCCGGTTAGGCTAAAGGAGACGCTGATTATGAGAAATGAATGAAATGGTGGAATGAAGAAATTGGGAGGAAACGGAAGAACCCCGAGAAAACCCACGAGCACGGTGTTTGTCCACCCCAAAGTCCACCTGAGATCAAACCAGGGACCCCAAACACCGGAGGTGAACGCTCTACCACTGAGCCACCGCGTCCCCTGACTGGTCAAAGAACACTGTACATGATTTCGGTACCTTTGAGCCTGAGAACGTCAACAGATGATAACGTGTTTACAGTCAATAGCAGAGCAAATTTTATAGGGTGAAGATCGTTAGCAACTAAGGACAATATAAGGAAGCCAATGTATAGAAGTTGTACGGTAAAGAGACATGTAAACATTTTATGAGAAGTATAATTTTATATACAAGGTGTCCTAATCAAAGGTAGCCGCGAAAAATGTTGGTTTGAAAAGAAATACAAGAAGAATATAATACAAAACTTCTACATATTTTTTGTGTATGTATATGCAATTAAATGGAATAAAGTTACCCCAAGAAGTACTGGAAACGTCCTTCTTAAGCGTTCAACACAAGACTTCATCGTTTTGAAAGAATAGGTAGAACCCCTGATGTCGTCTCCTGAATCTCGTGCCAGATGTTTTCCTGTAACTTATCCAGTCTATGCGGTTCCTTCATGCAGACAAGGACTTTTAGATGACCCCACAAGAAACTGTCACGTGATAATTCTTAATGGACAAAAATTCCACAATAAATACTCGATCATCCCCAGAATATCGATACGTATTCATCATGACATAAAAACAGGATTCCCTAACAATCGTGTTTTGTGTTATCGCATGTACTGTACTTTCTCACGTACTAATTCACACTGCTCTGTAAAAAGTGTGAAAAAAATCCTTGACTCTAACAGTAAGTGAATATTCAGAGTACCTTTAAGTAGGACACTCGTAATAAAGTGAATGTAGAGTAGATACTCGGATGTTTTTAAATATAAGGAAATACGTAAACAGCTTTGAGTCGAAATTGACATTCTACATGTTTCATTTAGACTTAAAACACGTACACTTCAGTAAAGATGTCAAGAACTTGAAAGATTTATTGATTCGATTTTAGCGTCCCTTTCAACACTGAAGCTATATCAGACGTGAACTGACAGCTTAACGTGGAATCCGAATGACATTAGGTAATTCCGGTAATCGAATCCGGTTCTCCCACGCCAAACGCGCTAACGCTAACCGCTTAGCCACGAAGGAGCTCTAAGTGTCAAGTAGTGAATAAGGATAATACTCTATATGGATAAGGTTTGAATTCTTAAATAATTTGAGCACCGTACTTTATGCCGTTCGGTATTCTGTAGCTTTGTAGCTTATACTTTTCTTTAGAGTTCCTCACAGGTAAATACCTAACTGTATTAGAGCGGGAGATCTCGGAATGCTCAATATCTCGGTCGAAACGTGGCAGCGCTCTTAATTGCTGTACAAAGTTGTCTTCGTCTCGTCAGAGTAGGTAAATAGCCCATACACTCTTTTCTTATAAAATAGTAGTGTTAAGTTTTACGTAAGGAATCCACTTATAAGGTCATGAAATGTACCACATTCTTAACCTAGAAAAATAACATTTTGCTCTTGCAGAATCTGAGATTTTCATGAGAACAGTACGCACAACATTGGAGATTGACACTACCATCAAGATTAAAAGTAGCTTCGTCAGACCATAAAATCAAATTTGTTATTATTGCACACGTACATATACAATCCACTTGCAAACTTCTAGATCGAAGCAACTAAAGAGTATGTGGTCTCTACTCCATTGCATCAAATGAATTCGATATTTGTTCACTTACACCCGACTCACGTAGAGTTTTCTGTACGGGATTCTTCATGGACCTTATGAAAATCTGTGACACCGCTTTAATACTTTCCTTCTTCATGCCACTGTGCCCTTTCTTCGTATCTCATACAATTCCTTCCACCTGAAATTTGTAATATTGCGGTTATGCTATGATTTAACTAAGATTAACATTATTTAGGGACGTATGCGAGATTTACCGTATCCATAGCAATAACCTGCTTTTTATTAGAAATGTAGAAATTGATAATTCCTACAGCAATATTCATAACATTCTGTTTATGATTAAATAAAAAGAATTGAGTTTTGGAGAATGATTGTAATGCGTGTACGTTATGTTTGTTCGTGCCTGCAGAAATGGTCTAAGTACCATATCACGATTAGACATTGACAATTATGAAGTGACTACATATCATATTTTTTATGTTGTTAAAATACAGATGGCTAAATAATACAATATCAAGGGGTAGATACGGAGTCACCCTCTTAATGTATTCTAAAATCGCAATGCCACGACTTAGAGAATTCACGTCGATTTGTTCTTCTACTAATGCTTAGGTCATACAGTTACTGTACTCGTGATGAAAATAGTAAGTACGTTTACCTACAGGAATATACGTGTAGGTATGTGTATCATCATGTTTGTAAATGTATGATCTTACACAATGATGTTATGTAAGGTAGTTGTCTTCGCTATAAGGATACAAATTCGAAGATAGAATTACAAAGCAGTTTTAACAGATAAAGAATTGTTAAGTTAAGTATAATTGAGTTTTGAAATATCATAAGTTTCCCTTCACTGTCCATTGCAAGTCATTTTGAAGAGTAATGAGCTGTAAGTACAATCATGGACAAAAGTTTAATAATTGAGTTTAAGGTAATTATTCCGTGACAATATTGTAATTGTTATACCTCACAATAGGGAGTGTCAATCTTTCCTCCACTTATTTTGTGCCTCATACATATTCTTGGTTTTCAAATTTTACTTACGTTGCTTGAAAGACAAATTACATACTTATGCCATTTCGTGCACAAATGCTGGCTGCCTAACGAATTCTGGCAGAACTAAAAGCAACAGACATACTGTCAAGATACAAATTTAAATTTAAACTACAAGGGTCCGGTCGTGTTGTGATCGGTTAACAGGAAGTCTTCTGTATTTTGTGGCGACTTTGTAAATCAGCCAAAGTGCATCAGACGTCCTTAGTTTGCGATAGCTTGTATAGAATGCTTAAGTATAATTTGAGTTAACAAAATCCGTAACTGCGCATGCTTACAGAGACATAAAAATAAAGCTTTGTATGTTTGGAGGGGAAACGTTTTCAAGACCACAATGCAGCTTAGGAAAACGTTCTATTTTCTTCTAGCTTTTGTGAGAGTTTTTCGGGGTATATTACACTTCCAATTTTTCATCTCTGTTCTCCTGCTTGGTTGTAATTTCTCTTCACACACAGATACACACTTCTTGTGTATTTCCTCTCACTCTTCCTCTCGGCCATCAACACTCCAGAAGCTGAGATAGAAGTTGGAAAAGTCGATTTATTTCTTGCTTTTGTGCTATTCTTTTTTTTGTTTACCTTTGTTCCCCTTCTTTGTTCACGTACCTTCTGAGTTTTCCTTACAGATTCATTTTATTTTCTCATTTTTAACTTTTTTAACGGGAAAATCAATCTCTGCTATGGTTTACACCGTAACATCACTGAAGAAAATATTTTCTTGTTGAAAAATATGTGCGTTTACATAAAATGGGTGAATCGAATATCTTTTTTAGCATTCAGCAATTGACCAACTATTTAAAAAAACTTAATACGTTTTATAAACACAAAATATAAATGTAGTTTCTCAAATTAAAAACAAAACACTCGAAAGTAGAAACAATGTACATATTCACTCAGACTGTCAGTGCATCAATAATGGCACCACGGAGTTTTACAATAGCTAATAGCTAGTTCTTAGCTAAGTTCAGAGGAACATCTACGGGGGTGCACGGAGACCGGATATCCTTAAAACTTCGTAACTCAACACACATTTCCATACTTTCTCAATGCTGCTGTTTGTGCCATGGTATTGTTTGCTAATACGGGATGCTGTCAATATAAGAGGATAGTGCAATATTATTCCAATAGAACGTTCACCTCCGGTGCTTGAGGTCTCAAGTTCGATCCCAGCTCGCGCCGTGTGGACTTTGTGCTGGACAAACACCGTGCTCGTGAGTATTTTCTGGGTTCTCCCGTTTCCTCCCACTCTCTTCATTCCACCATTTCATTCATTTCTCATCATCACCGTCTCCTTTAGCCTAACCGGCATAACCGTGGGACGTAAAATTCAAAGATTTCATTTCCTTTTTATTATTCCAATAGGCTACAATTTTTACCTTGTATTTGAATTGCAGGCCTGCAATATTTAAATTGTAATTCCATGAGAACACGATTGTCCACTCTGCCACTAATTACCAGTGCCGTAACTTACATCCCTACGCTGCGGAGGAATGCGTGAAGCTAGGGGGCCGAAAACATTCTGTGATACTAATAAGACCAGGGTCAGTGGACGTTCACAAAGAAAGGAGGTCTGGTTTTTAACTTCCTTTGGACAAGATATTATGAAAAATGTACATTTTCTATATTCAGATACGCAGGCTTATACAAAAAATTGAATTGAGTTGATTTTGAATTTAACGCCCTCTTTCAGCAGCAAGGTTATATTAGACGTGGACCTACTGGTTAACGTGGAATCCGAATCACATGAGCTCCGCCGAGAATCGAACACAGGTCTCCTACGCCAAAGGCGCGGACACTAACCGCTTAGCCATGAAGGAGCTCATCTACGGTACTGGTTTAGATTGTCGTGCTTGCTTGAAGGCTCAGTTAAAAATAGTTAAGATAATACTAATTGGAATGGTCAAAGCTGCAAGGTTTGACCCAAAGAAACCTAAAGCGATAATTATATTATCTCGTACAAAGAAAAATCCAATTATTTGTACAATTATTACCAATCTACTCAAGATTGTGCACATATAACATTGTAATTTCTGAAGAATTTCTGTATTGTATTTGTTTTGGTAACTTTTATGCTGTTTTCCATTACACTGAAAAAAAAGGACTTGGTCAGGAATACCAAACTGGCTTGGTCAGGACATTTGGTCACTTTGTTTGCTTAACCAATATTTGGTCATTTATATCAAACCTATTTCGTCATGAATACTATACTTTTTGGTCAGAACATTTGGTTGATTAATTTTGTTGTGCAAACCAAATTTTAAGTGATTTGGTTTTCCTGATCAAAATGCTTAGTTACAAGGTCACGTGTATCTACTTGCATTCTAGGTAAACATTGCGATTATGAAAGTGTGGATCGCGGTTTGAGCGTATCAAAGTGGGTGTTTCTACCGAAAAAAGAGAACACTTTTAACTAATACGGTAATTACAACTTTACACCGCTTGGAATTCCAAGGACGTGTGTGAAACAGACTTTTGTGTGCACTATCCAACTTTCAACACCAAAGTCATAGTAATGTGAAGTGACAAAGTAATTAAGAAGTTTCGATTTACCGCAGCTAGTCGATGTGTTTCGAGGTAAGCTTACTTTTTCGTATATATTACTTTACTATTAGTTAATGTGTATTAGTTATTTTATCAACTGTAAATTTGGAGTAAGTAATACTTCCTGGGTAAACTTTACAATACACGCTTCAGCTGCGCATCGATATGTATTACCGCTTTGAAGGGTGTAGTAGAGTAGGGTACGGTACAATTATTTGGTCAAAATTACCAATGGCAACCAAATACCAGGTTCCTGCAACCAAACAAATCGTAACGAAATGGTTTCGTGGTGGTGACGAAACGTTTGGTTGGCACTATATTGACCAAACGATTTGGTTACCAACACCTATTTTTTGGTCAATCTGACCAAACTTTTTTTAGTGTAGATATGTAGTAATAATTGGAACATCGATGGGTTTATTTATTTTATTTATTATTTCGCTCTGTTTTACATGTCGAGGTTAATGATATATGAAGAATTTTCAACTACCTAAACATGATACAAAATCCAAAATTCAGAGAATATAGTTTACAATAGCAAAAACATTAGAAAGTAAAAAAAAAATACACGAAACAGACGCTCACTCACACACACACACACACACAAACACACATAACACACACAAATATTATAGTGCTACACTAGAATACATAGTATTACAATATATAATAAATGGTTAAATTTTATTTCCTTATGACGAGCTTCTCTATTGGTTCTTCTGTCTGTGTGTCCATTCAACACTGCTTCGATAACAATAAATTGTAAACTGCTTTTCTGAAAGATGCTAGAGAGTATGACTCATGTACCGAGGTTGGCAAAGCATTCCAATCACAACACATTGAAAGTATGTACGACTTCAGGGAATAAGTAGATTTATGAACAGGTGTGGCAAGCTGGCTAAACAAAACGTGATCTGGTGTCCCTTTCATGGAAATCGCTTACATAATGGATAATCCGAAATAGATTACATAAAGAGTAGCCCTGAACTTTCTGAAAATAAGTTTTCCAAAACTAACTCCAGAAATACATACTTTTTTGTCGTAATTTTATCCTTAAAACATGTATAAGATGCTACTGTTCTGTTCCGAAAAAAATAAAGTGATTTCCAGAGGGCGGATTGGTTTAGTGTACGTAAATAACATTTTCCTCCAAACAGTAAGTTTCTACTATCTTACGACCTCCTTAATGACAAATATCTTACTTTCGGAACACTCTATATCAGAGATGGGCGCCCTCAGAGATGAACACACTATATCAGAGATGAAGTCGTAAGGCCCGCCCTCATACTTGTAAGTGAGAGAGAGGGTGAGAATATACTTTGAGAGCGAAGATGAGAATATAGTTTGTAATGGTTTGAGGGCTAGTTTGAGGAAGGAAAAAGGTGAAAACATATTTTGAAGGTAAGGATGAGAATATATTTTGAGGGCGAGAGCGAGCAAGGGAGAAGACGACGATATTTTTGAGGACGAGGGTAACAATTCATATAGAGGATCAGAGTAATTGAAGGTGAAGTTACGAATCCACTTTGAGGGCGAATGAGGGCTAGAAAAAAAATGTCTACTTTTGCCCACATACATTGTAACTTTTGCTCCATTGACCCTCAGTTGCTTACCACAAAACCACAAGTATCGCTTTCGTAGCTGTAGTACTGTACGTGATCTTGATGCACGGTTATGATGATTATATGCCTTTCTTCGCAAGTTGTCCTCCCCTATCCGTCATAAATTTATGTTAAAAAATTAAAATCTTTTTAGCAAGTACTGGTATTATTCAGGGTGTCCCAATAAAACGTATACGCTGTTTAACATTTTTTTACCTTTTACATTTAAATGTTAAACTTTTTAACATTTCATAACTGTTAAAAATTATACTTCCAGCAGGATTTCCAACACTTTCTCACTATCGCGACTTAAGAGCCTATCTTGACAAACGCCTGGCAAACAGATGGATTGAACGAAAAGGCAATATCGACTGCCCTCCACGGTTACAGGATTTGACCTCTATGGATTTTTTTCTGTGGGGGCATGTCAAGCACAATGTTTATAAGACAGGACCAGCTACAATCAATGACTTGAAAGCAGTCATTAAAAACGAATGGGCCCAAATACCAATTGCAACGTGGATTCCATTCGTCAGTGTTACCTGCTTTGTTTGGGCAACAATGGACAACAATTTGAACACTTTCGATAAAGGGATGGTTTCTACATTCGTTCACATGACATTTGAATTTTGAAACATTCGCGTATTATAATAATTATTAGTGTTACAGTCATTCAAAGACTGTACACATTTTACTCTGACATTCTCTATTATTTGCTATGTTTATAATGCGTTTCTCTCTGGGAAGATCTTTATGATGTAATAGATAAAGTTATATGAATGTGTTATTTATATGTATGTATAATATGTGAACTTAGCATTTCAAATATGTACATTATTATTATTATTATTTAATAGCGAAGATGTTTGTGTTTATTTTCGTGGCTAAATGTCTAGCCTTCTTCCATTCCGTGTAAGAGATCTGAATTCGATCTCAGGCAGAGCCGTAGGTAGACATTTCAGCGCTCGAGGCGAAGTAGAATTCAGTGCCTCCTACATTCATCTCAGCAAGCTTTTTCCGTCTGTCGATTTTCTTTTCATTTCTTCTTTCTTTCTCTTCTCTTCTCTCTCTGTCTCCTGGCCGCGGTGGCTCAGTGGTAGAGCGTTCACCTCTGGTGCTCGGGGTTACGGGTTCGATCCCAGCCCCCGCCAAGTGGACTTTGTAGTGGACAAACACCGTGTGCGTGGGTTTCCTCGGGGTTCTCCCGTTTCCTCCCACTTTCTTCATTCCACCATTTCATTCATTACTCATCATCACCGTCTCCTTTAGCCTAACTGGCATGACCGTGGGACGTAAAACTCAAAGATCTCATTTCATTTTTCTCTCTGTCTCTCTCTCTCTCTCTCTCTTGTTTTCCACATATAAGAAAAGCAGATTTTGTTGTTCAGCTAGGCTGAGTTTTTACCAAGCTACTTGGGCAGACCATTGCAAATAGCCCAAAGAAGTTATTATGTATCCTTTACAAATAAGAGCTATTTTCAAAAAGCTCATTTTGGACTTTTTGTTAAATTTGACAAAATTATCTTTGGTTGATAAACAGATCCACTTGGTGAATAGTTATGGAAATGCTTTCTAAAAGTTCAAAATGGGTGACAACATTAATTTCGAGTAGTAATTGCAAACTTTTAAAATTTTATTCTGTATGTGGCCACACAAATGGCATTCTAATTTAAATTCGATTATTGTAAAAAAATGTAAAATGTAATGGAAACTCAGAAGGAAGAAAAAATATCTTCGCGATCAAGTAGTCAATGGAGTAAATAAAATCAGTAGTAATGATCAGTCCGAAAGAGACTAAATTCTTTGGTTTGAGTTCTGACCCCTTAAAACTCTATTCTACAACTGCTTGAAGTTCGAAAATGTTATTGTTTCTCTTTTTTACCTTCAATTTTACAACAGCTTGCGTGTGTCTCTTCGTTCCTCTCATTTTCACACCTTCATTCTCACCATCGGGATTAATCCGATTGGGTAGAAACTGATCATCAAACTGATCTTCATCAAAACGCCAAACATATATTTCAGACTTTGACTGTTTTTGATTTTGCAAATAGTCCTGCGTACACAATAAGTCATTACTCGACATCTTGTATATCATATCATTAAGCAATCATATATAATAATATTTTTAAGTAATAGGTTAAAACTTGTTGTGACTCTTGTGAAACATTTGGGTTGCGAGCGAAGCGAGCAAGAGAGTTTCCTCCAAATCTATTTCTTTGCAAACGGGCATTAATATTGATTTGGTAGGGCGCCAATACTTTTACGGGGCCTCGCGTCGATTACTCTTCTCTAACACTTTTTTTCTTTCTTCTTGCTCGTTCGGCAGCCTTGCTATCAGTGTTTGGGGCGGCGGCCCCGCTCACCCCCTCGTAGCTACGGTTCTTGTCTCACGTTAATGTAAATGTGGTTATAAGTTCACGTCCGAAATGTAGTTAAGTAAACTTCAAACAAGCAAACAAAAAACATTTTAATTCTGTCTAAAAAAAAAAAGGATGTATTTATTGTAAAAGTTTGAAACTTATCAGCGGCGAGTGGACAATGAGAAATACTAGTCAATATTCTTGCTTGCTGAAGGCAACGACACAAAAATAATAAAATGGAGAAGAAAAAAGTAATGAGAAAATAGCTGCTGAAAACAAAGGCGTGAAAACAAAGTATAACATAGACTGAACATTAACTTCACTGCGAAACACTAGTTGTCGCGCCTTCTTTTGTTTCTCTTTGTTTTCATTTCCTCTTTCGATTTTTCTTTTGTTATTCTGTCGTCCAATACACACGTTCGTGATCAAATAAATGCTCATTTTCTCATCAACGTTATTTCTCTCTCACTTTTATCTCAATCCGTTGCTAAGCAACGGAAAAAGTACTCTTTGTTTTTACGGTCCTCAGAACCCTGAGGCAATACAAAAGAGTACACAGAACTCAAGTCACCTAGCAACTGTTTCGGGAACGTTCGAACAAGACCAAAAGTGATTCCTCCCCATTCCTGAAATTTTCTTCTTTCGATAACGTCATAATAAAGAATAGGTGAATGGGAGGAACTCATATTACTCCTTCAAACAAAGCAAACTAGTATCATACAAAGTAATATTGGTGATTAATATGAGAAAATTAAAATTAGAAGATACATAAAACCATTGAGTGTTGCTTTGGCCTGGATGTGAAATTGAGCACAAACTCTCAGATAGGCAGCCGAACACCCTGAAAGTTTTATTGGAAGGAGTCCAAACTTTGGGTCGGGAGGGTGTCCAATACCACAACACACTATACAGACGTAGACAAATTATTAGCAATTTTTTGAAATTCGTGGTAATTTGTTGATTTATTGTATTTCGTAAATTTTGTTGAAGGGAGCTAGTCATTTGTGAGACACCACAGGACAGTGTTATCACTGAGCGACATTTATAAGTTGTTTACGAATTTTTACATGGCAGTTGAGTGATGCTTCATCCAGTAATCTGATGCAACATGATTAGACGTAGTTTTCAGGCGAGGAATGTTTGAATGGAGGAAAATCCCACGGGGCAAGTAAATTTGTCTTCGGAGATAAAATCACTGATAATATTCAGTTTAAAACCTTTCTTAATAGGGAAAGGACCTGCTGAAGCAGTTAATGGTTCATTTACGAATGCCTTGTCTGCATATAGGTGGTTCAAGTGTGATTTAGTGTGTTTGCTTGGAGAGGCTTCTATAAATTGCTGTGAACTGTGGTTTTGGAGCAATGAGTACGAGAAAAGATGTGTCTCCAAAGAAATGAGGGATAATTCCGACTCTGTGGAACTTGAAAAGCATGTTCAAGTTAGAGATTATCTGAAACGTAGGGGCCAGTGCATCATATGTTACAAGATTTGCACAAAACTTACGCCGTGAGAATGCGTCGTCACCAAACCGTAAAGGTGTTTTCGGCCGAAAATCATCCCTATCAGTCTATGCAGACAGACTGCTGGTAAGGGAATCAAGAAAAAATTGCCTAGTAACTTCTACACAACTACATGGAATGCTCACAAATGCTAGTGTCCATGTTTTATCAAGTACTGTTCATCGCAGATTGTTTGAGAGAGGGCTGAAAGCTAGGCGTTCGAGAATGAAATAACAACTGACTCCATTAATGGTGAAGAAACGATATCAGTGGGCCAGGGATCACCAGGATTTGACTGCAGATGATTGAGAAAACATGTTTTACTTCTCATTTGAATGTAATAATAAATAATTTATCATTTAAGTGTAATTTGATAGATTGCAAATATACAGGTTGCTAGTTTTTTTGGTTTCTGAACGAATTTTAATGTGATTCATGTGGACTTCAGTAATTTTAAAATTATTGAAACATGGTTATTTATCCACAGGTTGTATTCAATGATGAGACCATAATTTCTGTAGAAGAAGAGAACTCCCAGTATGTGAGAGGAACCGAAGGTGAAGTCTTTAAGACAGATTATGTAAGACAAAGTGTGAAATCTACAACACGAGGGATGATATGGATCTGCATTAGTGTGAAAGAAACGGGACATCTCTATGAATAGAAGGGAATATGAACGCAAGGCAGTATCAAAAACTCACCATAGAACATATTCTGCCACAGTTTGCCACAATCTGGGGACCCGATTTTTATGCATGATAGTGCATCGTGCCATAAGGCTAAGGAAATTTCCAAGTCTTTGGAGAAGAAAGGCGTTCTAGTCCTTCCGTGACCTGGGAACAGTCCAGATATGAACGACACAGAGTCTCTGTCGGCCTTCCTGAAGAAAAAAAGTTGCGAAACAAAATCCAACTTCAGAAACCAGCTAATAAAAGTGGTGAATAATGTATGGCAGGGAGAGCCAGAAAATAAAGAACTTTTACTGTATGTTAACAAACCAGATTCCAAAACGAATACAGGCACGATGTCAAGTCAAGGGTTTCCATACAAAGCACTGAAATACTGTAACAGTACGTAGAATGTAGTGGGATACAAAATTATTCAAATATTAAAATGTTTACAGACGTATTCTTATTTTAATATGTGATTTTCTTCAATTTTTATGTGAAAATTCTAAAATTGCTAATAATTTGTCCACGTCTGTATGTGTGAAGTATTGAACGGGTACTATTGTGCAGCCAAAAAGACTATAAGTAATTGTAAAATATTTCCACCTATATTTTAAGATAAAAATAATACAATTTGATTGTTTTCATAACAGAAAGAGTGAAGATAAAGTGCAAGACCAAATTTTCATGCTACATCAATCATTTCCCTGTTAAGCAAGTATAGTTTATATTAAGAAAGTGTACAAATGTACGTGGAGTTAGGAAGTTTTGGAGGAGTCAGGATCTGATGGACTTTCCCGTGAGTGCGCCCCTACAGAGAGACAAGACTTAAAGGAGTAAGGAGACACTTTTGAGCTAAATACTTGTTGCAATAATGCACCGAAAAAGCGGTGAATTGAGAAATTTAGTAGTGCACAATTTCACAATAGACACACGGGTTGTTGGAACGCAAAACGGTCTCCCATCCAACAAATAATTTTTACAGCCATTATCTATTTATTGTTCCACAAAAGTCTACGTGTTGGGGTACATAAATTGTTGAGTAAGCCTACTCTTCGTCCAAAACAATGGAAATCATGTTATATATTACCCGAGACTTCTCGTAGATTCAAAATATCTTAGTAACAGTACTTCTGTTTCTTGTTTTTGCCTCGGGCTAAACAATTCAGTTCAAATATGATTAGGCACTATCCCAAAAAGTATACAGTCCGGGTGGGAATGAGCGTGAACTCCAGAGTACCAGTGAATGCAGCCCTATTTAGGATATCGAGTCCGACCTTCGAACAAACGCGAGCCCAATGACAGTTAGTAAGCTGGAGATGGAGCGAGTGCGAGCCAGATATAACGTGAAGCTTACTGAGAAGAATAAGCGCAAACCACATTGGCAAAATAGTGTGTCTAAGCACATGGAATTGAATGAAATCCCATTCGAAAATTGACCGTCTCTGCTTCGCTTACCGAGCGAAGTAGCTCAAGTGGTAGAACGTTGGCTTCGCATTCGGGAGGTCGTGGGTTCGAATCCCGCTGCCGACCATCTTGACTGAGGTTTTCCAGGGTTTCCCTCAGTCCTACCAGGCAAATTCCGGGATGGCACTTTCTAAACAGGCTCTGGTCGATACCTACCCAAATCCTTTCCATTGTTATTGTTGTTGGATATCCAGTGTAAAATGGCCTCTAAGCTGTACCTGGTGATTATTAAATAAATAAATAAAAATAAATTACAGAACTGCTGAATCCCGGTCTTCCTGTTACATATGGATATAACAACGATTGAATAGTATCAGGTTTGGCAGTGATTTACTGTAAATCTACTAAAATCTAAAATACTTTAGGTACTTCTAAAAGTAATATGCTAATAGCTTTTAGCAGTGTGTCTGTCACTGGTAGTAGAAAACACGATCTGATATGTAACAGAGTAGTTCTCTCATATATACAGTACATAAGTGTGTAAACAATTTATTCAAGAAGAACTATCAATTATTATAGACATACTTTCAACAGCCACAAAAGTTAGTTTCTCTTTTTACTATTTTCTCAGAAAGCATAAATTAGAAATAGAATTTATTATTAAGCATGTCAGTTTATTAAGCTTGATGTGATATATTAAAAGATATTACCTATATATATTTTACATTTGGTCAATATTTTAGTTAAATACAAAGTAAAGTTTAATCCTCGGAACGTCAAGATAGATCATTTTTGACCTATGTAAATTTCTCGTGCAAGAATGAGGTTATTTTGTCCAGCATAGAGGTAACAACTACACTAGTCTTAATATTTTAGAAAACACAATATGCATAAAATAGTTTGGTGCATTACTCGATGTAAGATTAGCCTATTCTGGAAAACTAATCAAATTTCTTATGAGAAATGAACATGTGCAAAAAGGTGCCTCGTCTTGACGTTCCGAGGGTTAAGACTTTAATCATAATTTTCATAATCATAATATGAATCAAACTACAGACTGGTCTTGGGACTGTACTAACGAAGAGGATAATAGGTGTACAGTCGGTATCAGTATGTTTCTTGGTATCAGTCTTTCCTCAATAACAGTCGTGGTTCTTGGTCAGCCTTAATGTTTAGGACTGCAAAATAACTCGTTTCTGTTAGTTTTCTTGAAACCCACTCATCCACTTTGAGATCAAAGCATATTATTCAGTTCTACTGAGTGAGATCTGTCGATTGATGTTTTTGTTTCGTTTTAACGCTAATAATATTGCTCCTAGAATGTATTTAACTTTTTATATTATTGTTATTATTGATTCAATTCGAGCCACCATCATGCACTTAATTTATTCTATATTCACCAAATGCATGCCAAACTGTTAGAAAAATAGTAATATTTTCTGCACTGTTGCCCTAAAATTCATATCGTTAGCATATGAAGAGTCCAGGGAAAAAAGAGGGTGTCCACTTTTGGGCGAAATATAGATTTGCATACCATCTTGTAGAGCACACTGAGTAGTTTTATTCAATGTATCAAAACGGGGGAAAAGATTTACGGTTAGCCTACTATAGCCGCTTAAAAAATCCTTGTAAAGTGGAGAAAGTGGGTATCATCATCACTTAAGTGGAAAAAGGGCACATTAATTTTACTCTTATTTTTCTGCTTCTTTTGTCGATAAACTGCGTTTTAAAACTCACCTACGTTGAAAATTTGGTTGACATCGATCGGGTAGTTCAAGAGATATTAACTCACGATCATAGCCACTTATATATATTTGTATCTCCCCCTTCTCACGTTGCCCTACATTGCTCCGTCAAAGTGGAATGATAAAAAAAAATTCCAAGCACGAATCTCTTCTTCTATGTTAGAAACTTGATCGAGATTGGTCATTTGGTTCAAGAGTTATAAAGTTTTATTTATTTTTTTTAATAATTCCTCCTTCTCCCTTTCCCTAAGTTCTATCGTCAAAGTGAAATGATAAAAACACAACCACGGCAGAACCTCATGAATGTTGAAAATTTGATCGAAATCGATCGGGTGCTCCAAGAGATTAAGAGTCACAAACATAGTCACATTCAACTTTTAATATAGATTATGTTTAAAATTGGTCCAAATACGTTGAATGGCATGGTTTCTAGTTGAGTACATGTAAAAGCGTGACGAACACATGGACAGATATGGAAAACCCATTTTTGAGCCATGAAACTTAAATTCATTAGAATCTAGAATTCGATTTTTACCATTATCACCACATTTTCTTCTTTCACCGCTGGAATGTGAAAATGAAATGAAATGAAATCTTTACGTTTTACGTCGCACAGTTATGCCGATTAGGCTTAAGGAAACGGAGATGATGAGAAATGAAAAAAAGGGTGGAATGGAGGAAGTGGGAGAAACGGGAGAACTCCGACGAAGCACACAGTTTTTGTCAACCAGAACGTCCACTAGCACGATGTGGGATCCAACCAAAGACTCCATGCCCTAGGGGTGAAAGCTCTACCACTGAATCACCGCGGCCGCGAATGTGAAAATAAATAGACCTACACCGACAAATGAGGTGATAATCTGCCATTCCAAAAATCGAAGTTATGTTTAATATGTTGTTATCATAGAAAAAATAGCTCATCCATATATATACATGTGTGTGTGTGTGTGTGTGTCTCCTTTCCCTCCCCTAAGTTACGTGGTTCAATTAAAATTTAAACGCCATCTGAAATGTCACTACATATCTCAGCGACCAAGAAAACTATGGATTGGACACTACGCACGGCGAGAACTATGGGTTCTTTGCACGGACAGAAGACGTTTCATTTTGGGCATAAAGAGAAGAATTTGGATTTAAACGGCATCAGAAATTTCACTGTTCGTCTCAGCGACGCCGAAAACTATGGATTCGCCACTAATATCGGTAATTTTCTATCATTTTTAAATATCTCCCTCTCCCCCCTAAGCTGCAATGTCACCGTGAAATAATAAGAACACTCCCTGACTCAAACCTCATACACGGTTGAAAATTTGATCAAGATTGTGGTTCAAGAGTTATTAAATCACAAAAGTAGTCCTTTTTCATTTTTATATACTTTCCCTTCCTCTCCCCTAAGTTGTACTGTCGAAGTAAAACTACAAAAATTATCCGAGGCCCGAACCTTATCTATTTGACATATTTGACTGAGATCGGTCTCGCAGTTCAAGAGTTTATAAGTTGTATGTATTCGGCACTAATATAGTCCATTTCCGATCATTTATATATATATGACCCTCACCCTCCCCTAGGTTCTACCGTCAAAGTGAAATGATAAAGACCATCCCAGGCCCGAACCCCAATTATGTTGAAAACGACCCTGCACAGTCCTTATGGAAATTTTATTTCGGTCAAAATGACTGAAACCGTGATATGTTGTAGATAAAGTAATCACGAGAAAAAGCCTCACTAGTCACAACCAACAATTACTGACCGTTTGGCTAAATCAGGGCCACTTTTTCGAAACCAGCAGAATATAACGGTATTCTGAATTTTGGTGGAATTGCTTCAAATCGTGATATATTGTGATCCTGAGGAAAAGTTTCAATAGACACAACCACCAAACACTGACCATTTGGGCACTATGGGACCCGATTTATATTAAAAATAGCCTAAGATATGACGATATTTTGGGATTTTGGTGGTATTGTATGAAACCCTGAGAAGATTTAAATCTTAACAACCGCGAAAGGGATGGGAGAAGTAGAAGCCATCATCATTTAAGTATATATAACATCCCGATATTCATCTTTTCGGACAAAGGAAAACCCTGGAAAACCCTAGACAGGATGACCAATCCGGGCCGAACCACTCGAACGTGAACAAATTCTCTACTAACTGACGTATCTTGACTCGGTAACCACAGAGTGACAGTTTTTCTGAGGATCACGACATATCACACTTTCATTCATTTTCACCGAAATCCAAAATATTGCTATACCCGCCTGTTTTAAAAAATCTGGAAATGTAGTGATCAGACGATCAATAATTGACGGATGTGTCCATTACGATTTTTTTTATCGCGATCAGAAGACCTACTACATATCAGCTTTTCATTCATTTTACACCGAAATCCAGAATATCACTATATGCGCTTGCTTTCAAAAAAGTAGTCTGGCCCTGGCAAAATGGCCAGTGATTGATGGCTGTGTCCATTAAGTTCTTTTCTCAGGATCACAATGTTTAAAACATATCACAGTTTCAAGTAATTCCACCGAAATCCAGAATATCGGGAGTTTCGGCTGTTTTTAAAAAAAGTGGGCCTGTAGTGGCCAAACGGTCAGTGATTGGTGATTGTACCCAGTGAGACTTTTCCTCATGATCACTATATCTACAACATATTACGGTTTCCGTAATTTGAACCGAAATCCTGAATATCGGTATTTTCGGCTATATTCAAAATAGCGGCCCTATAGTGGAGAAACGGTCAGTGATTGCTGGTTGTGCCCGTGAAGACTTTTACTCAGGATCTCAATATCTACAACATATCAAGGTTTCAGTTATGTTCACCAAAATCCAATTTCCATAAGGATTGTGTGGGGTCCTTTACAACATAATTGGGGTTCGGGCCTGGGATGGAAAATTTTACCTTCAAAGTAAACTACCTCTTACGGATTGCTTTCTTCGGGACAAGCGAGTTATGCCGTTTTGTAAAGTTACTACTAAAATGATTATTAATGGATTATGAACAGATTCGTCTCAGTTATTGTGAGAAATTAGTGAGAAAATTGTAAAAAAAACACTTCACTCCTTGAGGAAACTACTACTCGATTTTCTTTTTGGACAAACGAGTTATACAGTATCGTTAGATTATTAACGAAACACTTCTTTACGAAATATGAACAACATTGTCTGAGGCGTTAATGGGAAATCCATCGAGGGAAAACTCATTCTACGGGTAAACTCCCACCTTCACTCACACTTCTGAATGTTTACATGACAAATAAGTAATGTCATATTGTTAGGTTATTAGTGAAATATTTATTTATGAAATCTGATTGAGAAAATTGTGCGAAAAGAATTCATTCCATACTGTAAATTAAATCTTTTATATTTTTTTCAGAGCGATGATTCATATTACGGTGTAGAGTTGTCAATAAAATATTATTTATAAAAAGTAAATAAACTCGTTAAAGCTGTTTTTTTTTGAGACAATTGAATTATTTTAAATTTTCGTCCTTCTGTAACCTATCCTTCCCCATGCCGTAAGCTTCGATGGATTACCGATGGGCAACTAGCGACATCTCGCCACAAGTTGGCGGTCACGCAGCGACGATCCACGGTTGCCCCATTTCCATTTTGAAAATTATACCACCAGTGGCGCACCAGCGGCAGAGATGCGACGAAACGTCAATGAACCACAATATGTGAATTCCCTGTATGCGTAATTTATTTACATTAAGATGAGTCTAAAAAGCATTAAGAAATAGGACGCCGGGGTGGGCGCGAACCAACAACCTTATGATTACAAAGTCCATGATTTTCTGACTAGGCCACGGAGGCTAAGAAGAAAACGTTACTTATAGAGGGATAAATCATTAATATCTTTCTAATAATGTTAATCAGAGTGCTGCTTTAACTGTGTATATTCAACGATAATCGTTTGGGATTAGATAAAATTAGTTCACCATGTAATTTTGTAAGAAAATAACACTCGTTTATTTACTTTATTACAAAGTTCTCCCATATTTATTTTAAAATGATCGGCGACAATCACAATCAAAAACGCAATTATCTCAAGATTTTTCACTTCATGAGGTAGAGGCAGAAATAACCTAAACGTGTGACTACCAATTTTTGTTACACAATACATCCAGTGGAACACATTCGAAAAAAATACATAAATTCAGTTCCCTTACATTATTCTATATTATTGGATGCTGGATTAATGCGGTTTATGAGACCTTACAGTCTATTGTTTCCTATGTATCATTTGCTTATTTTATAGTTGTCATAGTTACTTCCTAGCCATCTAGATTATACTAATTTTCATATCTATTATTCTAAGGAGTTATCAATATGAATTTACCCACTTTTATACGTGTAACACTCTGCAAAAAAATGGTACGTGCAAATTTTCTTTTAACCTTTCAGCATGTCTAAAGAAAGAAAGTAATTCAAAGATTCTTTTCATTATCCCCCATTATTTTCGTGAATTAGTAAAAGACTCCTACTAAGAAGTTTATATATATATATATATATATATATATATATATATATATATATATATATATATATATATATATATATATGTAGTGAAAATTGATTAACATAGGAAATGCATTTCATAAGTTTTTAGCATTCTTTGCAGTTATTTCTACCTATTATATACACAATCTAACCATAAGCTTTTAACATTGATTCTCTATTAAATGTTTGTCACTGGTTTGGTTACATTTGTATATCCACAATAGCATTTTCTTGTACTTTGATCCATCTATTGTTTACATTGACACATTTAGATGATTAATATGTGTATGTTGAATTGAATAGTATAAGTACTTATTGCAGCTCTGCAAAAGAAAAGGCATAACGCTTTAATGGCCAGGATTGGGAATTATTCAATTATGAAAATCTAATTAGCAGCAGCTTAGCGTGGTTTCCAACGTAAGAAAATCCATGCTTTTGATGAATTATTATTGAATAATTATTTCATTATTTATATTAATGCAGTTATTCTTATTCAATGTATGCATCCACAGTTTCCATTCAATGTACGCCCACGCTACTTAGATTATTAATTAATATGAAAATGTTATAGAATAGCACTTACCTTTAAAAATCTACCATGCGAATGATACGGCTTTTCGCACTTGTAGTACATTAATGAATGAATCAATACAATGCTACAACATTTAACAAACTTGTTCTATACCTACTATAGTGGCAGGAAACTTAATAAGATTTAAGAAAAAACATTCGACATTCGACTACACTAGTTAACAAATTTAAACTTTTTGTTTGTTACATGAGAAAAATCTCCTGATCTTAAAGGAACTTTTTGCGCTAAATTCGAATATGCACTCGGTTTCTCTCCATCACATACAGTTTTCCCGTAACAGAGGGATTTTCGGGAAATTCCCTCAAAATTTTCCCTTTTTCAGATATTTTATTCCCCTAGTTCCTGTCCCCTTACATATAGTAACATAGAAATTATACCTAAGTATACCTTGATTTATATTTAATAAACCCTAAAAGTTTCGTAAAAATCGCTTTGTTCTTTCTAGAGAAATAAATATATTTGTATGTATACTGTGTGCACTGTTTATTGCACCTGATAGTAATGCTTTCAGATCTCCTGAGTTGGGGTAAAAACGATTTGCTTTATTACTACAAACACAGACATAAAAATGAATATTTACAATAGTTAACAACACACTTGTATTGCTCCCTGTAAATTGTACCGTGTCCTGCGAAAACGAACTAAGCGCCACTTTCATATTTTTGAGAAAATTACGTTTAAAGGTTAATGTCCAGCATTAGTGTAGCCGTAATCAAAAGTGAAATTATGTTTCTTTTTCTGGAAAGGTGTTGATTTTCCTCTCTTTTCGATTGAGCAAAACGTTCTAATGCTTATCAGGAACAAATCGTCGCATTTACGTGGATTTTCAAAATTTGGCGCTTAGTTCACTTTTGCATAACACGGTACAATTAGAAACGTGTATAAAAATAGAATGTACTTCCAACGTATATTTTTTTAAACGTACAGTATATGTATTTCTTAATACATATATATACAATTCTCCAAGTTTTTTCGTTTTGTTCATGAAATGGTTATCAATATTTGTTATCAAATGTAACAGAATGCAAAAGAAAGAAAGAATGGAATACAGACTTATTGTTGACAACAATGAACTAATGCAGTCTGAATTTTCCACTACGGTATCGTTTCTCCCCTCCCCCCGCGCATTTCTTTCTTTCTTGTGTTCTTGACACCTGGTGAGGGAGTTTTGTACATTTTTATATTGACGTGTGGTTTAACACTACTTCACTTTCAAAGTTGTCTTTGCTGCTAAGAGTGCTTTCATGTTTGATCTTAACGGCATTATACCCAACTAAGACCAGAAGTTTAGTTTGTGATCAGTACAATGGCGTCAAGAGGACGGCGTTCGTGTGTTAACTCACCAAATAGTTTTTGTTATGTGTGTGGCCAGTTTGTAGTTAAAGGACAGTGTAGATCCATTACGCCATCGGTGAAACTAGCATATTATATATATTTCGGATGTCGTGTGGGAGATCAGGACAAAACTTGGGCACCCAACATAATTTGTGCGTCGTGCTACGTCACTTTACTTGCATGGGCCAAAGGGAAACGGAGGTTCATGAAATTTGCTGTACCAATGGTGTGGAGAGAACCCACCAACCATCTGGATGATTGTTATTTTTGTCTCACAGTAGTTAAGGGACATCCTAAAAAAAGCAAATACACAATAAGTTATCCCAACGTTAAATCCGCAATTAGACCTATTCCGCACGGGGATGAACTTCCACTTCCCGAGCCCCCTACCAACTGGGAAGAGATATGGCCAAAAGACTCTGATGATGATCATGACCTTGATGAACCATCGACATCAACATGTACATCCAAGGATCCAACGTTCATCCCTGACTGTGTTCGCGAGCCACATTTCATCCGGCAATGTGAACTTAATGACCTAGTCCGTGATTTGCACCTGACAAAACAAGAGGCGGAACTTCTGGGATCAAGGCTCCAGCAGTGGAACTTATTGGATGCAGAAACGAACATATCAGTGTACAGGAAAAGGCATGTTCAATTTTCAAGCTATTTCTCAATGCAAGATAATGTGTGCGTATGTACGGATATAAATGGGTTGATGGCGGAGCTAGGAATTCCTTACGTTCCAGAAGAATGGAGGTTATTTATCGACGCGTCAAAGGTCAGCCTTAAAGCTGTCCTTTTACATAATGGAAATAAAAAACCTTCTATACCACTTGCGCACTCAGTGAAGATTAAGGAATCCTATGACACCATGTCAACTTTGCTAAATCTTATAAATTACAAAGACCATTGTTGGCAAATATGTTGTGATCTCAAGGTAGTTGGTATTTTATTAGGACTGCAGTGCGGTTACACGAAGTACCAATGTTTTTTATGTTTACGGGATAGCCGAGCTGATGACAAACATTATGAAGTGAAGGAATGGGAACCTAGAGTGGAATTACGTACCTGGAGAATGCAACGTCAAATACGCTCCTTTGGTAGATCCTAATAAGATATTACTACTGCCACTTTATATCAAGTTAGGACTTATGAAAAACTTTGTCAAAGCCATGGACACATCTGGTGAAAGTTTCAAGTATTTGCGAGATAAGTTCCCTAACCTGAGTGATGCTAAGATTTCAGCGGGAGTGTTTATTGGTCCCCAAATTAGGAAATTAATGCTTGATGATAGCTTTGACAGCAAGTTAAACAGTGCTGAGCTAGCTGCCTGGACAGCATTTAAGTGTGTTGTGCGCAACTTTCTGCGCAATAACAAAGCTGAGAGTTACACAGAAATCGCACAGGACATGATACAGAAATACAAAGAGTTGGGTTGTAGGATGTCTTTAAAAATCCACTTTTTGCACTCCCACCTCAGCTTCTTTCCTGCTAACCTAGGTGCTCTCAGCGACGAACAGGGGAAAAGATTCCACCAAGATATAATGGCAATGGAGAAAAGGTACCAGGGACGATTGGATCCTTCAATGATGGGGGACTATTGTTGGGGTCTTGTTAGAGAATGCAACATTTCTTACAAAAGAAGGAAGTAGTGTACGTTTTTGTAACCCAATGGAAGTTTCATATATTGTGATAGTTTTGATTGTCTTTTCATGACCTTTTGGTACATTTGTATTATTGTTTATTGTAAATTGTCACACTTGTAAATTATATTGTATTATATTTTATATATGTGTTTTTGGTAATAAAGCAAAACGTTTTACCTCAACTTAAGAGATCTGAAAGCATTACTATAAGGAGCAATAAACAGTACACACAGTATACATACAAACATATTTATTTCTCTAGAAAGAATAAAGCGATTATTATGAAACTTGGAGGGTTTGTTAAATATGAATCAAAGTATACTTAGATATAATTTCTATGTTAGTATATGCAAGGGGACAAGATCTTGGGGTGTAAAATAAACGAAAAGGGAAATTTTTGAGGGATTTTCCCGAAAATCCCTCTGTTACGGGAAAATCGTACGTGATGGAGAAAAACCGAGTGCATATTCGAATTCAGCGCAAAAAGTTCCTTTAAGAACAGGTATTTCCTTTTATGTAACAAAACCTTTGTTAACTACTGCTATTGAAGAATTAAATTCACATTCGACTGAACTAAACGCTACTGAACATTATGGTCCTTGGAACTCAGGTTATCTAATGTTAAATAGTGTTAAATATTTATGATTTATCTTTGATACAAAATTTAACTGGAAGCCACATATTTTCAATCTATATTTCATATATAAATTAAGAATTAAGAAGAGTTGATATTTAAAAATAATCGAAAGTGGTGGGTATAAGTATCGAATTCATAGCTTTCAGGGTCATTGAAATGAATAGGAACAATCTCAATGACGTTTACGTTCAGCCACCATCGGCTTGTAAGTAAGAATGATGTGGAAACAAAATAAAAAAAATGATCGATATTAGTGTCGAATCGATAGTTATCGGGGTCGGGGAAACGGTTTACCTCTTTGAAATGGCGTTTGGAACATATTTAGTATCTACGTCAAGTTGGGTTTTTGTCACATTACTTTGATTAAAATACGTATACTAGGGGCGGAAGCGTGTATCAAAAGTAATACCTTAAGTAGATCATCTTAAGGGCTTTTATCATTACACTTCCCTTGAAATGTGCATCTAAAGATGGAAGTTGATAAAAAATATTTTCCATAACCTTAGTGCGAAACAGACATTCAGTTAGTATCACGTAAAAATTAACTATGAGACTTAACGTTTTGAAGGATATATATAAACCTTTGATGTCGTAGTGATGGAAGAGTGAAGTGGTTCTTTGCAAACCGCCAATAGAATTCATTTCTAAATTCTTGTTCAGAAGTTCTACAAACTGAATGGACAATCAAAAAAAAAGAAAGGTTACTCACCAGCTCTGACTTTCACATCTCTGCTCAAGATGGCACCTCCAAGATTCGAAGCCTTACAACGATAAATTGTAGAATGAACGTCTTCGCGGTAGTCTTCTGCACGAAATGGTGGGAAAAATAAAGTCCCATTGCCAAGAGTTTGTCTGAAAAGACAAGAATACCAAAGTGATAAAATAACTTTCGTGGATTGATAATTCACTGAATATTTTTTAACGATAAAATTAAAGATTCTGACCTTGGAGAACCAAAAATATATAAAATATACAAAATTCTAATATATAAAGTATATATATATATATATATATATATATATATATATATATATATATATATATATATATATATATATATTAGGCATTCTTTACAATCGTTATCATATTTATGTAATATACAAATGGGAATCCGTAAATTAATCAAGGGACTGGAATTGCGTGCCCATACAATTCCACATGCGATTTCAAAGAAAAGTTAAAGAAATTTTAAAAAAAATGAGATGAAATGAAACTCTTCAGTTTAACGTCTGGCTGAGGAAGACGATGATTAAAGCAAGTGAATGATGGTAAAAAAATTGGTGGAATGAAAAAGTGGGAGGAAATGGAAATATCTCGAGAAAATCCGCGGACATGATGTTGTCCTCCACAAACTTACTTGGCCGGAGATTGAATCAGGGACCCCACCACCAGAGGTAAGCCCTCTACCACTAAGCAATAGTGCTTCCCAAAAATTTTAAGAAAGTGTACTAAGAATAGTGATGGACATATGTATTATGCTATCGCTCAGTTCTTCCGTTGGCTATACGTTTGGTAACAGAGTTCACAACACCATGCACAGAGGCTTACTAATTAAATGCCACCAGCTGGAGTTGGAAATATATCAGATATCTGGATTGGGAATGCCCAGACGGACATGATGTTAATGTGGGATGCCCAGACTGACGAGCTTAATGTGGGGAGTTGGTGAAGGTATGTTAGAGAGACCTCTGTACTACGTAAGGATCAGTGGAACGGCAGTATGCAGTGTACCAAGCAGACGATGATAGTGTAAAATGAGAAACCTCTTTGACTTATAAAGAAGAAAAAATATTGGCGCTTGGTTGTATGGTGACAGAACTGACAAGTGTGTCGCTGGGACAATATTCAAGGTGATGATGGCCTACAAAACTCAAGATAAAACTACATCGGCGAAAAGTAACAGTGGTTGAAAAAAACGGCTATAGGTCTCGCCAAGTATTAAAGCGGTTTATCACTCAGAGCCGTCGTGTGACTCCGGTGCTTCGAAGGAAGAATTCATCCCACAGCCTGTATTAACAATCACAGACAGCCACGAGTTACATGACAAGGACATAAGAGGTCGGATTGGATGGTCGATACCGCTGACATGGAACCATTACGGTGCTAATAGTACCACTTCTAATTTTAAACATGGAACATGGATTGCTAGTGACTAGGAACGTGAGATATAGTTGGTAGAGTCATGGTTCCCCTTGTTTCAAATTAGAAGTCTGTTTATGTGTGAAAGAGAACCAAAAAAGTGCATGCTCGGTAATGTCTCAGACTACACGGCTAGGGCTCTGTGAGCCGCAATATCCTAGTTTTCAGTAGATCCTATGCTTACTCTTATCGGTGAAGTCATTGCCCGTGATTATGCCATCATTTTAGGAGACTATGTGCATCTTATGTTTGGGTTATGATGTCATATACTAGAACGATAATGTGTACATTCACACAGGTATAGTTCTTGCGGCGTGGTTTCAGGAACATTGGAACAACGTCGAACACTCCTCCTGATAGACCTAATTCCCTTACCTGAATATAATTGAACATCTGTGGTCCGTTTTGGGGACACGAAAACGGTTTTTTCCCGTCCTCTCTCAGGGGACTGAGTGAAGCCCTACACGCGGAATGGAATAATATTCCACGTATTATCATTCACACTTTCAGTTACTTGTTTATACAACACATTTCAGTTGTTCTGAGGCCAAAAGGATGGTTCAACACCATAATCATCTAGTTAATTAGGATAATTTTGGGTAATATGGGCAGAACTAACAAGCAAAGGATACGATATCGGGACTCGAGTTGGGCAATAAGAATTATACATCCTTAAAGATCATAAAATAGTTAGTTATCAAGTTATTATCTGCAGTCCGCCAGTAAGGAAAACAGTGATGTGATTTCAAAGGTAATATTGAGGCCTATGGCAAACACAAGGAAGAAAGAAAGAAAGCGTTTGTCCCATCTCTCCTATGTATTTGGGAAAGTGAAATAGTGATTCAAACTACATATTCAAGCCACACAGTTGATGTGGAAAGTAGAAAAAATCGAATGATCCAAGCAGTTTGTACAATGTTTGTACAGCAAAAGCAGTTTGTACAGCATTTTACAACAACGAACAAAGACAACGAGCTTTACGACAAATCTGTTCCTGTTAATGTCACATTTACGAAGAAACTAGTCCCGGATGGATGCACAGGACAAAGCCCCTGGATGTGTACTTTTTCGGTCTTTATGAGAACTTTGTCAAATTCATCACTAACACAATCTCAGGACACGAACATTTGGTGCAGTGACATGTTCTTGAAACTCCAATCGTTTACGCTGTATCAGCTGTGCTCCTCTGTTCCGCAATATGGTTCGATTTGCTCTCTACAAACCAGGGTACCTGGATATAGAACAGGAAGTATTCCAGATACCCATTCAGTACTGCTTCGACACTCTTACCAATGAATTGTTTTATCACTCCGAGTCGATGGCCATTGTAAGATGTGCAAATAGTGCACAAACTGCTTTCATTTGGATCATTCGATCCTTACTACTCTCCACATCAACTGTATGGCTTGAACATGTCATTTGAATCGCTATCTCACCTTCCCAAATTCATAGAAGAGACGAGAGAAATGCTTTCTTTTCTGTGTTTGCCATAGGCCCCACTTTAACTTTGAAGTACCATCACTTTTTCCGTATTGGCGGACTGCAGCTAATAACTTGGCAATTAACTAACTATGTGATGCGTTTCAAGGATTATAACACTTACTGCGCAACTCGAGTCATGATGTCGTACTCTTTGCTTGTAAGGTTTTCAGAGTATCACTCATATTAGAAGTTATATCAAACTGAAATTATAAGTTAATAACATTATGTACACCAGTTGAAAGCTGGATACAAATTTGCAAGACGATTGTGCTGTTATTTTGTGCTATTTTGAAAAACAAATATGAGTAATTGTTATTTGATTTGCACATTTTGTTGTTTGTAAATGTCAGTATCATAGATCTAAGGAATTCGTGCATTACAGTCTTTTGAATCCAAAAATCAGTTGATTTATGGTAATCTACAGACATCATTACCACTACACATGAGAGGATGGAGCTGCCCGATTACATTCTAACCGCAGTAGCAAATTATTAAACATTATCAACACGTATAATACGGCATATTTATTGTGTACAAAATGGGCAGTTATAATAAACATGCACTGAACAATTATCAGATAAACAATGAACCATTTTTATATTATACATATCTTTCTCATTTTGAAAGACAATGTTTTGAAGAAAATATTATAAAATTATATATATTGAATTGTTATTGAATTATTATATTATTATATTACATATCTTAAAATTATGTATAAAGTTATATTTTACTTCAAAGTACACCTCTGTCTGACTTCAAATAATTGGCTACAATCAACTGACAAATCTCTCTTAAGACCACTGAAAGAATACACATTACAAATTTGTGCTAAATATTTAAATGCGTGATAACAATGGTCGACCTTTAACTAAACTTGGGTTTTGTCACATTTTGTCACAAGCGTGATGAAAATTGGCAAATGTGACAAACGCAGTCAACGGGTTCCGCGCTCTGCCTTTCTAATCCTAATGCAATAGCAAATGACACTTACGTGGGAAATAAACTTAAACATATGAGCAAAAGCTATATTTTACTTTTATCATATCATATACATTTAAATTTATCACATTTGGTTTCAATTCTAACATTGTAGTTTTCAAGTAGTTAAGAGTATTACAATTCACATTGTGTATTTTCTTTGTTAATACTTTCATGTATTTTATAGTGTTATTGTACGGCTTAAAGTTCAGTATTTAGTACAATTCCATCCATTATTTTATTTTACTCTTAGTTTCTCATGTATAATTTAAGTACCAATAAAAGGCACATGCTCATTTTATCCATAATGCCTGCCTATATTACACACACATTTTGTTAAACATGGGCAATTGCTGTAAGGTTAGTATTTTTAAGTTTCTCGACAAGTATTCAAAAATTTTTGAAAGCAAACTCTATGAGAGTAAACACAACGTATCAGTCTGCATTGCTGTAGTATTTGTTGCCAAATTATATTTTAATATCTATGAGAAATTTTAACATTTTTCTTTTATTACCCATATTGCCCAAAATTACCCTACACTTTTTAAAAAGTTTTTCCATTTTTATATACATACATACTATTGGCATGTGTCAGTATGTAATTGTAATAGCATTCGAAATGGATCAAACCATTCATTACAATTCGTGGAAATAGTATATTTTATTTAGGATTCACTCTTTCTTACTAAAAAAGTTGCGGTAGAACTAAAACTGTGTTAACTGATGCATAATTAACACATAAAAAGAACCATTACCTCATAGCTGACAAAGCAGTTATGTTTCACGTCTTTCATAATCGATATTGTATTTCTACCTTCAGCGGAAGTATATAAATTACATGCAGCTACGTAGATCATATAAAACGGAGTGAACTAAAAAGAATTTTAAACTAACATTAATATTAAAGAATTTTTTCATGTATTTGTTTCGTTCTGAATTTTTTTTAGAATGAAAACTTTTTTATCTTCAAGAAAAAAGGAAAAAGAAGAAAAAAGAAGCAGGTGGAAAGTCTCTCAGAAATATAGCATTGGTCAGAGAAAGGTGAACCAAACAGTGATGAATTGTCGCTGAAGATTACCACGAATTCTAAATCAAGTACCTCAACCAATCAATGCGAACGGTTCGTAGGAAACAAAACAAGGAGAAAAAAATGCAAACGTATTGGTCACACGGTGATTTTCCCACTCGAAACAGCCAACTGTTGAGGAATACGTTCAGAGAACAGGCCAACGCATGGACGGTATTCAAATAAAAACTCAATGCGTAACACAAATAAGTGCAGTAGTTCGCTTTTCCAAAGTTCATGTGAATTTCGAAACTGTTTCAGATGATAAACTTTGTGATGAATGGGAGAAAAAAAATATGTATTCCATAGGTTTGATCTGTGACTGTTATATGGAACAGGACACAAACACAGCATACCATATGATGGGACACACTAAATAAGGAAAAGAAGTCTGAATAGAGAAAAATATTTAGTCTCCTTAAAAAATTGGCATTTTACGTTTATGATAACTAACTAACTAACTAACTCTATGGCCTATGGAACCCGGAGGTTCAGTACCGCGTTCACAAAAGCTCCCCACTGACTTCTATCCTTAGCTAATTGCATCCAGTTTCTACTTTGTATTCCTATCTCTGCGAGATCCATCTTAATATTATCCTCCCATCTGCGCCTAGGTCTTCCTAATGGTCGTTTTCCTATGGGTCTACCAGTCAAGACTTTGAAAGCGTTTCTGCTTTCTTCCATTCTAGCTACATGACCTGCCCACCTAAGCCTCCTAGACTTGACGACCCTAACAATGTTGGGTAAACCGTATAAACTATGTAGTTCCTCGTTATGAAGCTTCCGCCATTCCCCATTCTCGTTCCTCTTGGGTCCGAATATTCTTCTCAGGATCCTGTTCTCAAATACTTTCAGTCTATGTTCTTCCCTCAGAGTAAGCGACCATGTTTCGCAACCATACAGAACAACAGGCATGATTATCGTTTTATATATTTTAAGCTTCAAATTTCTCGACAGAATTCGCGACGACAAGAGATTTTGAACCGAATAGTAACACGAATTCCCTGCTTTTAGTCGACATTTAATTTCTTCGTGAATATGATTTTCGTCTCTTAATATTGATCCTAAATATTTGAAAGTATCTACTTTATCAAAAGTATTATTTAATATTTTAACGCCTCCATAATTTGCCGTATTACGGTCCAGACGCACTTCCACGTATTTAGTTTTCTCTGCATTTACTTCTAAACCCATGTCCCTGCAAGCGTTTAATAAGATCTCTGCATTTCTTTCTACTGTTCTCCTATCATCCCCTATTAAATTTACATCATCAGCATATGCCATAACCTGGTGAATGCCGTTCAACTCTAGGCCCTGGTTGCTATCTTTGATTTTCCTTATGGCGTATTCCAGCACAAAGTTAAATAATAATGGCGACAACGCATCTCCTTGTTTCAGGCCATTTTCGACGTGGAAGCTCGTGGACAAAAATTTTCCTACCCGGACTTTACTTTGGGATTCACTTAAACATATCTTAATTAATCTAATTAGCTTTCTCGGTATTCCAAGCTCTGTAAGAACGTTGTATAACGTTTCTCTCCTAACCGAGTCGTAAGCCTTTCTAAAATCAATAAATAGTTGATGTACCGGGGTATTGTATTCCCACTTCTTTTCGAGTATTTGGCGAATGGTAAATATTTGGTCGATAGTTGACCGATTTCGTTTAAATCCGCACTGATAATCTCCAATAATTTCATCTGCGTATGGGGTCAATCTTGCTAACAGAATATTTGAAAGGATTTTATAGGATGTTGACAGAAGAGAAATGCCTCGATAATTATTACAGTCAGTTTTGTCGCCTTTCTTGTGAATTGGAACAATGATTGACTCTTTCCACTCTTGTGGCAATTCTTCCTTGTTCCAGATAAGGAGAATGAGTTTGTGTATCTTGTTCCACAATTTTTCGCCTCCAGCTAAAATTAACTCAGCCGGAATTTCATCTACACCCGGAGATTTGTGTTTCTTTAATTTCTTTATAGCGGCTTCCACTTCTATTTGATTGGGTTCTGGAATATACGGTTCTGCGGTGTGTATCTCCTTTTCTCCACGCACATTAGTTTTTGTCTGCGTGTTCAGCAAATCGTCAAAGAAATCTTTCCATCTGTTTAAGAGGCTATCCGTATCAGTGAGAACTGTTCCGTCAGATTTCTTTAATATATAAGCACGAGGTTGATAGCCTTTCTTAAATTCGCTGATCCCCTTATACATGTCCCGAATATTTTTATTTTTACTATTATCTTCAAGTTCCTTAATCTTAGCTTTCAAAAAATCCCGTTTCTTTGTTCTAAAAGTTTTGGAAGTTTCCCGCCTGATATCTGCGAAATTTTGTGAAGTTATTTCATTCGGATTTTGTAGCCAGCGTAATTTTGCCTGTTTTCTCTTCTCTGCTAGTTTAATGCATTCTTGGTCGAACCATGGTTTGTTCCTACGTATTTCCGCGTATCCCAATTTTTCTATTGCTGAACTTTTAATGCTATCTCTAATTTCAATCCAAGTATCCTCAACACTAGTGCACTCCGAGTCTTCTAAAACCGAGAATCTATTCGAAACTTCAATCTGGTATTCCTCTCTTACCTGGCTCTCTTCTAATTTCTTTAAATTGAATCTCTCCGTTTTCGGACATTGAGTATTACCTTTATTCAACGATAATCTCTCCCGTATTATCGGTGCTACCAGGTAGTGATCAGTGTCGCAATCAGCCCCTCTAAACGACCGTACGTCAATTATGCTAGATTGTCTTCTTCTATCTATTAAAACGTGATCAATTTGATTATGTGTTTTTCCGTCTGGTGATGTCCAAGTGTATTTATGAACGTCGCGATGTGGGAATTTTGTACTCTTCAAGATTAGGTTTTTGGATGTTGCAAAGTTCACGAGTCTAACACCGTTGTCATTACTTTCCTTATGCAAACTTTCGTTCCCTATAATCGGTTTGAAAATATCCTCTCGTCCTACCTTCGCATTGAAATCCCCTAATAGAATCTTCATATGGTATCGCGGGAGTTGGTCAAATATCCGTTCCACTTCTTCGTAAAAACTGTCTTTTACATCGTCACCCTTATCTTCAGTTGGAGCATGTGCATTTAAAACAATAATATCACACCACCGTCCCTTAAGAGTAATAAAAGAAAGTCTGTCAGTAACAAATTCAACCCGTTTAATTGCTGGTAATATTCGTTTGTGAACGAAAAACCCTGTTCCTAACTGGTGATTTTTATTTCCTTCCCCGTAAAAGAACGTAAAATTTCCGGAATTCTCAGATCCATTTCCTTCCCACCTAACTTCCTGAACTCCTACTACGTCCATCCTGTATTTCTCTAACTCACTCGTTACAAATTTTAACGCGCCTGCCCTATAAAGACTTCTAATATTCCATGTTCCAAATCTCATGTCCATTTTCTTTTGCTGATGTCGTGCCAAGTTATCAGTCCTTGTCCGAGGCTTTTGTGAATATTTCTGAACAGGTACCTTTTTTTACAGGATGAGGGTGTTAGCCTTACCCAAACCTCCAAGCTGGAGGACCACTCCTAGTCGTCTGTCCGCGACTGCTTATTCAGTATATTCGCAGCTAACCTCTATATCTAGAGGCCTTCTCCTCGATCCGCAACCTGAGGACGCGCCATGCCGTGGTGACAGGAACCCACGTTACACGGTTTACGTTTATGATATCAGATTTTTAACTTCTCAGTAAAATCAGGGAATACAACTATCAAACATGTTAAAAAATCAACATGAAATGTAACGAAATCTTGAAGTTTTATGTCCCACAGTTATGCTGGCTAGGATAAAGAATGCAGTGATGGTGAGAAATTAAGGAAATGGTGGGATGAAGAAAGTGGGAGGAAACGGAAGAACCCCAAGAAAACCCACGCACACGGTGTTTGCCCAACACAAAGTCCATTTGGTGCGAGCTGGGATCAAACCAGGGACACCATGCACCAGAGGTAAACGATCTACCACTGATCCACCCCAGACCCATGTTAAAAATTCCATGTTGTCAAATTACCATAATATCTAGAAATATCATTCGTGTTATAACAACATCCGTTTGATATTATTACTGATCGCTATTTTAGTATCAATTAATATTATTTTAAAGTCAATCATACATCTTGTTCGGCTGATTAGAGTTTATGATTCCGTTCAGCAGCGAGGCCACATGAACTACACTTTGCAGTAAAGGCCACGACCAACAAAATACATATTGTTGCTTGTGACCTTTTTTGAAATGTGCGCTTCATATGAGATGTGGATCTATCACAAAAGAAGGAACTAATAGTTCTTTATAGCAACGAAGGGGTCGTGGTTGGACTGGAGTTTTGGTTCTCTTTTCAGCACCGAGGCTATATGAGACATGCACCTACAGTTTAAGGTGGAATTCATAGCAACGTAATGTGTTCAAATTTGAAGGCTCTATTTCTGTTTTTGAATGAAACTGGGGCTTGATAATAAGGTCTTAAGTCACGTTTTGGTCTTTAACTGTTTGTGATACAATTTTGACTGGAGAAAGCTATTTTTCTATTTGATAGCATGGGCGTAAGTCTGGGTGCAATGAGAAAGGTGATTTTAACCACGTTTCATTATATTTTGTTGGTTCTAAGGTGTTATAATGACATAATTTGAAGTTCATTTTAGCTCGTCTAAAAAATAAGTTTTTGACTCAAGCCTTTATGACCGTACATCAAAGATATAAGAAGGATAAATTAGTACAACCTTCGTTTCGTGATGTTTCTTTTTCGAACTACCAATAAAAAAATCCACTTTTCCAAGAATTGCAAGAGGATCACCACTTTTCTGCACTTTCGGAGAGAAAACTGGTTCTGCAAATGTTGTATTTTAAACTTTAATTTTATACACTATGTGATCAAACGTCTCTACACTAAACTAAAAATGAAATCGATGTAGTAATTTCATGTAGTAATGCTAAGTACATGGTAGGAAAATATCTTCCTTTTTGACACCTTGAATTCTCACAGTCACTCTTCCCATCAAGTGCCTAAGGTTTGTTCTGGGGAATGATAAACAGTGGGAATAGGTATCGATGAGTTACTGTATGATCTAGAGCGAAAACTCAATTCCAAAACAACTTATCACAGATTGTGGTTTGGAATATAGTTTTAGAAGTTTTTACTGTCAGCACTTGATGCATCATTAATTAACCAAGCATACAGGTAGGCTATGCAAAGCAGTTGATAGCAGCGACCAATTCTTAGCATGTATGCATAATAAAACTAATTTTCTGAAGCCAAAATTATTAAAATATAATTTTAAAGTAACAATTCATTTAGTAAGAGTAAACACGTTTACTCATCGAGACATACGCCAGATTTATTTATTATACGCGCCAGTAAAATTGAGGTTTGACCCTCAGGACTGTCCTCATTTTCGTCTTCTTGAGCCACGTTTCATCATGAGCGCTATTCTCTCATTATCTAATCTGCTTACAGCTACATTGACCAAGAACGCTGCACCTCATGTCGACTAACCCACTTCCATTTATGGTTGACGACGAGAGCTGCTTTCAAGTCCACTAAGCCAATTACAACTATGTTTGAGTAATACCGATGCGCTCATGGTAACTAACCCATTTATTATAACTGTATTTGACCATGAGTGAATGCCAACTAAGCCGGTTACAGCAACGTTGACCGTAAGCGATCTCCCGCGCCGAGTAACCCGAGTCATATTTCAGCGTAAATGGTGCTATCAAAGTCGACTACCTCACTTACAGCTAAATTTGACCATAATTATTGATTTAAATAGAATAAGAATGCATAAAACTAGTTTACTCTTGAACGATGCTCTAAAGTTTAAAAAGATGAGTAACTAGCTTAGAGTTACATTTAATCCCGAGCGCTGGTCTCACATCGTGAACTCTCTTGCAGCTACGATTGATCATGCTTTCATGTCAGTTAACCTGTCTATGGCAGGTACATTTGACCATAAGCAATGCTGACACATCAATGTCTACCCGTTAGCTGTTATACTTAACCATGTGCGTTTATCTCACATCGAGTAATTAAGTTAACAGCGAAGTTTCACCATAAGCATTGGTCTCACATCAATAACTTTCCTACAACTACTAGAATGACATACCCTTAACGAGTTTTCGTTACCATTTGGCTACACATTTTTGATCTTGCCTATTGCGTTTGAAGAGTATTATTTTCAGGTATTGTTCGTTGTGGTTATTTGTGTACATACTCTCCGCGATGGTATAGCAGTGACAACTCTGGTTAATTTTACGACGGAAGTAGTCTGTGGATATGTTGTTTTGAAAGCAGTGCCGGAAGCAGACAGAAAAGACAGTGAAACGTTAAAAGGATTAAACTATAAATTCAACCTTACAATATTGACGAAACAGTGGCGATTCGAATATTATTTGTTTTCATTATGTAGTTCATGTATTTATTTCATTGTGATATTTTATTGATTGTGCCATTATAAAATATTTTCGTTGTGGTCACAATAGAGCAAATAGTGCAGAGCAGTTCACTGCAATCAATTAAGAGTCTCAAAAATACATTTCATACCCATCCTTAACTCTACTGAAACGTAAATGATGGAAGTCCACTAGAACTTCCGGTTCCTACATAAATATCCATAAAGGAAAAAAACGATAAGAAAATGAAACAGAATCTTTTAGTTTAAGATCCCAGTATTCTGCCCTTTAAGCTGAACACACGATGATTAAAGCAAATGAAAGATGATGGAAAAATTGGTGAAATGAGAAACGAGAAAATAATATAGAATTGGAATACCCCGACAAAACTAACGAACACGATATTGTCCAACAGAAACTTACTGGGCTGGGGATCGAATCAGAGATCTCATGCATCAAAGGTAAGCGCTCTACCACTCAGCCAACGTGCCCCGAAAAGAGGTAAGAGTAGCGAGAAGCTGTTCTCTGGAGTCAATTTAGCGTTTTAAGAATAAGTAACATTTTCTCTGCTAACCGTAAAACAGAAATCCAAAGATAACCCTATGTCAAAGAAAATAAAATCACCAATACTATACCACTGTAGGACTAATGAATCTCAAATCTGTATTTCTAATCCAAGAAAAAGAAATCACAAACGAAAGATTTAAAGAAAGAAAACGGGGACAAAAGTTTTTAGATACAAAATTCCAGTATCTTGTAGAGTACATTTCCATGTCTGTTTTTTGTTCCAAAATTGATTTCACATTTACTCTTTTTTTTTAAAAAAAAATCAAAACCAAGACTACAACTAGAAGTTCAAATTTTTCGTTCTTATTTGTCGTTCTTCAAGTCCATTTATTAACCCCCTTTTTCCATCTCTTTTGCCTACGTTGACTTAAAAACAAAGTTTTTTTCTTTCTTTGCTTTTATTTATTTTGAAACTTCATTTACAGATGCATTTTCTTGCTTCTGTTTTTCTTTTCCTCGTTTTCTAAATAAAAAGAACAGAAAAAGCGAGAAAGAGTTAAGTCTTTTACGAGAAGCACTCGTCTCTGCTTTTCCCTTAGGTTTCAACTCATTTTCTCCAGCTAATGAAAGCTTAAGGAAAATGGGTGGGGAGGAGGGGAAATAGAAAAAATACACAAAGAACTAAAAGTAGTAAATTCGACTGTGAGACAATGAAACAAACAGAGAAGGTAAAGTGCGACAGAGAACAAAGCCATACGAGTCAAGGGGAATTAATGACAAGGGAAGAGAAAAAAAAAAAACACATTTTCGCGTAAGCATTTCTAATGGCATGCCATATTTTATTTGTTTCAACTACTAATCTTCTGGCTCCCATCATTCATGAATTCTGTATTGCTAATTATACGAAAAATAGCGACATTATACACTGTAAAAAACGTTAATCGAAAAGTACAAGGAATCACCGCAATCTTAATGCCGATTTGTCGCTGCTTAATTTCACTGAAAAAATGTTAATACTAAAATTATAAATTATTTTTTGCTATTACTTTTCCCCTTCGTTTGTTAACATTGAATTACTATATTGGTGCCAATTTGATTCAAAAAGTAAGATAATAAAGATCTCTCATAATTATGTCACTCAACATCTTGTTTGAATTTCCCGGCAAGTGACCACTACTTCGTCACACAACTGTTAGATCCTGCACATGATGTGTCATGTCTTTGAAATATCAGAATGTGGCTATACATTTTTACAGTAACTTTATCAATTTAAAACTATTTTCAGATGACATTGTGTATTGGAGTTCCACTAACCAGGGATGAGTCCAAACTTGAACCTTGAACCTGGGGATAACCTGTATTTCCTGAAAGGATTTGTCGAGCAAATTCCAACACAACTTTCAATTCTGGCCGGAATTGACCCCATCCCTTCAGGCTTGGAAATACATAGAACAACTGACTTAACCCCAGTCTGGTACCACGAAAAAAATTACACTAAAAGTACCATGGGGTCAAATTTGACCCCACTTACAAAACACAACTATACAAATAATAGTAGCTATAGAATTATATTTCTTTATGCACACATCTTTATTAAGGAATGTGAACAACGTTTTCATTATGTTTCAATATGCATGTGTTATTTTCTTTTATTATAAATGCTTTATGTATACCCATCTTTACCACATTGGACATTTGCACAAGAGTATTCGTTATTTCGGTAATTGTTCCTTTGTAGTTCTATTTAATCGTCCTTTCACACTTCGCACTTTACAAGACTTTTGCTATGTTGTTTGCTCACAAAATTGTAGCTCATGATGAAGAATGGGCGTGTTTGTTATCCTTCGCTCGCTGACACAGGTAGCACCGCCCGCGCTTTCCATATCACTATGTATCACTTGGTTGTGAAGGATTGCTTGTTGTTCTCATACCACAGCTCTCGATTACTTTCTTCTCTTCCTGTGGTATTTGCTGTGCCGCAATTCTTTTCATTGCGTATGGGGAGATCAGGCTTAGAGACAATTCTTTGAGAAAGACACATCTTCGGTCTTCTTTCCTTGATGCAAAGTCTGGTATGTTTTCAATGAAGAATATGTAGGCATTGAAAGCGGCGCTGTACAGAATCCCATAGAAAAGGCGCATGGAACAGCGGTTGGTCTTTCGTGACGTTTTGTAAAGAGCACACTTCTGATCGTGGCTGTCAACTGCTCCCTTGTTCTTGCTGTAGAAGTGGTTGATCTCTTCTTTACCGCTGTTCTCATCTCTTTTGCTTTACGGATGCATTGTGGACAAGAATATCACCTTCCTGTTTTGCTTTGATGTAATGGACTGCAACGTGATGCCATTAGCATTATCAAACACACACTGCATTTTCCCTTCTTCAGATTTTGCAAGGAAAGAAGATGGTATGCATCTTTTGTTTTTCTTCATGGTTCTCGACCAGTGTCAGCCCCCTGACTTGAGTTCATTGGCCAAAGTAATTGATGTCCAATAATTGTCCGTTGTAATGTTCAGATTGGTCCCAGCAATTGCTCCTATCAAGTCGAGTGCAGTTTGAGTAGGAACTGGCAAACCAGGATCGTGAGTAGATTTACCTATATACACTTTGGAACATAGTGAAGAGAAAGTAGTGCTATCAGCTAACACGTACATTTTTATTCCATATTTACTGGGCTTTTTTGGCATATACTGTTTGAAACTGCATCTTCCTCGAAAACCTAACAGAGATTCATCCACAGCACACCCACTCTCAGGCGTTTAGTTCGTTTTGCAGCAGTTCACAAACATCTCAAACAGTTCCCTGATTGGTGCCAATTTATCAACAGCCCTACGCTGATCTCGCGTAGTCCCGTCGTCGAATCTCAAGCAGTAAAATGAGAAATAAGAACCGCTTCGGACTCTTAGCTGCAATGCAGAGTGGTTTTCCAGTACCATCCATTGCCCAAATGCTTGACCCACTTTCCTTTGAACTTTTAGTTACACTGAGAAAGAGTAATACCATAAAATATGCTTTTAGCTTTTCATCAGTCTCGTAGGTCAATCCGCATCTACCTTTATGCTTGATTTTCACAGCTTCAATTTTCTGGTTTGTACATTACAAAATCAGAGATATCATTAAGGAACACATGAACAACGAAAATGCTTTTAGTGCGGCAGTTTAGCTAGGATATTTCAACATATTGTGCACTTTTTGATAAAAGCACCAAATTTGGCACAGAGCTATACAGATGTAAGATGAACAAATTTGAATGTGGAGCCATCGGCCAACTAACCCCTTGCGGCCGTGGTGGCCATTTTTCAAAATGGCCGCCATTAGACACCCGAAAGACAACAGAAATTAGATAAAGTTTGTTGCTGAAGGTTTTAATAGATGCTTTGAAGAAAAGTATGCCAGATAATTTGTAAATTATATATATTTAGTTCATAATTTTACATTTCAGAGCATTCCCCGTCGCAAGCACACAGTGGTGTGCATTCCAGACTGGCTTTCTTGCACTTGCACTTTTTCATGCAGTCTTTGCATTTGCAAGAGACAAGCTCCCAGCAGATCTTGGATGCTTCGGGTAGCGTTGTCCATAGAGGTTCATACACGCCGCTGGTCTTGATCCAACCCCAGTCGGTTGGTGATGGCAGTGTTGGTGCAGGAACCATGGCCTGACCCTAGACATGTCCGCCCTGATATACTGCTCTTCGGACGTGCTGCTCCAGGGCTGCTCTTGTCGGTGGGATCAGCTGGACGTTGTTTTTCTCTGCAAAGAGTTTGCGACGTGCCTTGTCAATATCCGTTTCTGTGCTTGTTCTGTCATAAAGCAGTATGATGAACCTTTCAATTATATGCATGGCGTCTTCATTAATACGATCTGGTGCAATGGAGAGAAGAGTGAGTGTCTACGTGAGCTCAGGTACCATTGTCCACACTGCCCATGCTGTCCTCTTTCCACATCCAGCGAAGCAGGAGACCGTGTCGAAGCCCGTCAAAGCATGAAACATCGGGAGTGCCTGAGCTTTTTCAGGACCCAGAGCCCGAGCAATTTCATGGGCTGCCAAACAGCGGAACGTCTTCCCCGAGCCAAAGGATACCTACAATTCAGTTTCTTCATTCAAGGTGCGTGACAGAGCCACAGCCAGGACAACAATATCAGTGTCTACTGTGCAGATGAGGATCTTCTTGTGGCCATTGTGAGCAGCGTGGGCGGCATGCAACATAATACTAGTATCGGCCTCCTCGTGGTTGCAGGTGCCAGGGCTGAAGTATCTAAAAGCGCTGGCTTTCTCAAGACATCATTTCCTTTAGTGATGAGCAGCTCCTTATCTTCAAGCTGGAATGAGTCGTAGAGGATGTCAGAGAGGAAGATGAACAGCTCTGTCTTGTTTCCGTCGACTCTGAGGAAGCTGGCCTAGTTCCCGGGAATAGTTGAATTACCCACCACTCGTTTTCTCACCCCCTTTTCCCCGTTTGGCTCTGGCTAACACCTTTCAACGAGTTTCTTATGTAGCGGTCCCACATCAGGTCCAGTCGCGTGGCTTGATAAAATTTTGAAAGTATGTGAGGCACAAAAACTTGCTGGGCATAATCTTTGTAGGTTTTTGCCGTAGCGGGCTTCAGCAACTGGATGATGACTGCTCAATTTAGGACAATGCAGCTTGTTCGAGGAACCTCAGACCTAGGCTGACTGAAGTCTTCTAGACAACTGAGAAGATCACTCTTTACACCAAACCGGATGCCACTTCCGTCCGATAGTGCAGGAGAGAAAGCTTGGTTTTCATGTTTGAAGATTTCGTCTAGATTTCCATCCCGGTTCTGGCATCCGATACGAGAGAAGAGGTTCACGTCGTTTCTGAGGGATTTCATTGCTGCTTGCCCTTTGCTTGAGGTTTTGTTATAGGCTGACCAAATATTTTTATATTGTTTCTTTTGGCGGGATCATGTATGGGTTTCGTTGTCTCCTCCAGGCGTTCTCTGACAAATTTGTCAAAGTGCACCTGTCCCGCTTTATATGCACGACGGAGGTCGTCTACAGCTCGACATGGCCCGATCTCCTTGGTGTCACGTACCAACAGATCTTGACTATCGTCTTCAAGTGGATTCCCAAAGTCTTCCATCACTTTGATCATTGACTGTACATATTTTTGGAAAGCAGTTTGCACACTCGATGTCTGGTCATGATGCTTTGTGTCTTTTGATCGTTCTCGGTTAGAATCCTAGAACTCTTCGATGAGCCTGGCTATCTCTGGTTCTGCCACCATCGCATTGCGCTGGGATTGTCAGTCAGACCTACTGCACCTCCATCTCCTTTTATGGCTGCAATATTCTGTTCGTGGGCCTGATCGATAGGGATGGCGGAGAACGGCCTAGTCGTTTTGTGGACTGTGAAATTCTCGGCGAAGAATTCATCGGCGATTTCAGGGTGTTTAGTCGTCAGTTCCACCATGTCTAGCAGATGCACAGGAATCCAGCGCGCGTAGTTGGTGTGATCCAAGTCATGGAACCACACTGCTAGTTCTTTGAGGGCATCGACGTACATAGCAAACGATGCTTGGCGCAGAGAGCGCACGTACACTAAGATCGTCAGTTCCAATTCCAGTACAGTTGCCCAGTAGTGGAACTGGGGGCAAGTCTCCGCCTTTTGCTGGCACCACTCTGCGAACTCAAGCTGCTTGGTGCTGGTGTCACAACTGGTCAATGTAGTAGTTGTATGCGTTCTGCTGCAGGGTGAGGAGGGCTGCTGCTGTTACTTGATGCGCTCTCCTGGTTCGAGTGACATGTGATGTCCGCAGGAAGGAATCCGCAGTCCCGGCCCTGGTGATCTCTGTCTCAAAAAGTGCTTGCACCAATCCGCTCCCTCGCAACAAGTCACCAATGGTCTTCAGCCATCTCGATATGAAGACCTCCGAAGAGGATGACGAACTTCTCTTCACCGTACACCTGTGGCCACTTCCATTGGATTTGCTTTGCCACTGCAAAAAGCGGTTGGCCGAATGTAAGCTCTGGAATCTGGCCAGGGTTAAGATGTTTCACTGCGTTCCTGACGACATCCATGCACTGCTTGATCAAAGCGACGGTATGGATACTGTCCAGAAAGAGTGGGAGTAGTGAGGTGGGGCAGATAGCCCGACTTGTGTTACTGGACTGTAGACTTGCGTGGTATGCAGCCCATGAAGTGTTTTTTAATGGAAAACTTTTTTATGGCTAATTGGGTGTGTTGTAGCCAAAGATACTCTGTTTCAATATGTTGCTTGAGGCCGCTGCTGCCTCTCAGAGATGTCACGTTGGTAACCGGTACCTGCGTGTTCTTGATGCTGCTGTTGACGGATGGAACGTCTGTATAGTATTGTGGCAAACGGTCAACTGATTTGAGGCCTCTTTCGTTCGACCCTCCTAGGATACTGATGCAGCGGCCAACGCCGGCTCCATGGAAGGCAGGATGTTGCACCAGCGAAATAGCAGTCCCATGAAATGACTGTTTTGAGGTCGTAGAACTTGGATTATGGTCGATGTTGTCTACTGCGGCTGTGGTGAAGACTTTGCCTCTCATCTTGGGAAAACAGACTACTTGCTTCTGATGGTAGAGGCGGTAGGCCGTGTTCCCCAACTGTGCGGAGAGAGACAGGACTCGGTCGTAGGAAATAGAAATTCCCATGTGTGACAGCTTGTCGACTAGCTGCCTTTTACGAGTGTGTGCGTGTAGCATGAGTGCGATATAAATGGAAAGTGCCGTCTCCTGCGTGGTGGCGTGCCGGACTGGTCGAGACGTACTGCCTTTGTCGGCTCTTCAGTGCTTCACACAATTGAATTTGAGGAGTTGGATGATGGACAGTGCTGCTTGTATAGTGCTTTCTCTAAGATCTTTGATACTTGATCCTTCCAAGATCATAGCGACTAGGGCAAGCAACACGGATGGCACGGAATCCTGTTGACATTCTGGAGAAAATTCGTTGAACACATTGTCATCTCCGAAGATGTGGCGTCGCACAATTTGCAGATGCACAGCATCAGTATCTGTATCCAGTTCACAAGCCTTTGCCAAGGCATCGCCGAGGTCTTCATTAAGTGCAAACAGGACATCGCGCCCCTGATGCTGTATACACATGTTAGAAAAGTAAGCAAGCAGTTTCTTTTTAAGACGGGTCGTGTGCACTCTGCCTTCATACTTGATTCCCAACATGTGTTCCATCCGCGAAACATATAGCTAGGCCAGGTCTGCAAGTTTGAAAACCGGAGCCGTCTCGCCTTCCGCTAAAACTTCTTCAATAAACACGACCAGTTGTGCAAAGGCAAGCCCTTCTATTGCTTGTTCGTGATTTGAACTTTTACGAGACATTTTCTTAATCTTCCAAACGCGGTTGTACAAATTCACGAGACAATTGCAGTGGTACTTCGCATCCTGTGCAATCATGTCCCCAGCGCTGAGTTTCGGCCGTAGGTCCATATCGCCCAGAACCATTGCACACGACCTGACACGCGAGTCCAGATGGAATGTCGCAGCTTCATGAAGAGGGGCACGACCAGCAGTTTCTCCGCAAAAGAAACATTTCACTTCTCGTTGTTTAGGCTCAGTACTTCATTGTCGTGATCGACTACATTTTCGCTTGTGGTCAGCAGCTTTCTGTAGTTCTTCATCTTCGCCTATTTTCAGCTGCCTCTTTTCTGCTCTCTCTAACTTGGTTTTGTTCTATCTCAGCATACAGGTTTTATGGTATCGTGCATTGTTTCCAAACAATGCTGCTTCAACGCCACTTCCTTGATCTAGTCGGCGAAAAAGAAATGATTTGGGGAGAAGCTCAAGGTCATTGAACCTTTTCAGATATCCTGCGAGAATGCTGTAGCTGCTCTCCTTGTCTTTACGTGTATTCCTGGATGGACATGTTAGCAATTCTTGAGTCACTTCTTGACATATGGAGCATAATGACCAGTCTGTCTCTGTTCTTGCTGTTCGGTCGGAGGTAGACTGTGTTGTTTCTGCTTCTTCACCACGAGGCTTCACGAGTTTGAAAACCTTTGACATTCTTCTGGAAACAGAGAAGGAAGAATGAATAAATATGTAAATTGGCATTAAAAAGCAGCATCTTTCGAAATTTCAAAACTAGCTCAAATTAGCGATTGTTTATAATAGTCCGGCAGTTTAGCTGGATATTTCAACATATTATGCACTTTCTGATAAAAGCACCAAAATTTACACTCCGGTAATATCGTATCTCAAGTGACACTCCGGAAAAGCTTTTTATTTTTTCCATAATTGTGGTTGTATCTGTAGTTATGCAATGGGAATGAAAGGGTTAAGTATTACTGTTGCGCCTATATATATATATATATATATATATATATATATATATACATATATATATATATATATATATATATATATATATATATATATATATATATATATATATATATATATATATTACAAGACGGCATGTTTTTATTCAAAACATTCAATAAACATTCACTAAAACATTCAGCAACAAACTTTATCTAATTTCTGTTGTCTTTCGGGTGTCCACTGGCGGCCATTTTGGAAAATGGCTACCACGGCCGCCAGGGGTCAGTTGGCCGATGGCTCCACATCCAAATTTGTTCATATTATATCTGTCTACCTCTGTGCCAAATTTGGTGCTTTTATCAAAAAGTGCACAATAGGTTAGCTAATCTGCAGTACTATTTCAGGGGAGTGTCGGCTTGACTTCCAGCTCCTTTAGGACCTGGTTTTCCGCTTACTAAATTTCTTGCGAATGTTCTTCTTGATTCTTTTGCCTTTGTTTCCCAGATGTATCCATCCTTCCTAAGTATCACATCACTAACGTTTTCTTCCTCGCACTCAGACCCACTTGTACTTTCCTCACTCTGGAAATCAATCGCTTCGTTGAATTCTTCGTCACTCTCATCCCAGCTCAAAGTGTCCTCAACTGATTGTTCTTCGTTACTGTTGAGCTCCTTCAAATAGGCCTCTCGCCATTATGTCGTTTTGTTTGCTTCCGCTTGATAACAATGTGTCTACAGATGCGAGCGTTGTCAACTCCAGGTGTTGCAATGTAGCCAAGTCCAGGAACAAATAGCCCGCATTCCAGGAAAAGATATTAGACTCAATATTATCCCATATTCAAAGAACTATTCACTTTGCCTTTGTAATAATTATAAAAAAGATTTATTATTATTATTATTATTATTATTATTATTATTATTATTATTATTATTATTATTATTATTATTATTATTATTATTATTATTATCTGCTATTTATTTTGGTAGGAAAACTTAATACATAGGGCGTAAATAATAAAAAATGAATTCAACGTATATATATATATATATAAATATTATATTTGGGGGTTCACCACAAATACTTTTCTCATACTACTAACTAATACACATGGGGGTTAACAGTGTGGGGTAATACTAAAAGTAATCCCACGACATAGGTTCCTTGAGGCTATGCTGGGAATTCACTAAAAACTTAAGGTGACGTATCTATAGAGTGAATGTCTGTCAGCACTGTATAAGAATGAAAAAAAAAATACTGGGGAACCTATTACTGGTTCGAACTGGGTCAGCGGACTCGGGACTTTACTAAATGGGGGCTAGCTGCTGTACTTGACGTATTCCCTTTTAATTAATTCTATAATGAATTAAATGAACATCGACACACGGAGAAAACTTCTAGAGTTGAGGTGCTCCAGGTTTGAGCTGGGTTGACCAACTGGTCAATGTTGGCAGTTTATTTTAAAATTTGATCAGGTTGAGCCACCTGTATGGATATGCAAATTTAGTGTTGAAAAAATCTGATTTTTTTTAACAGTTCACTGGCCACAATGTAGAAGGAAACGATGATAACTTTGTCGTGAGAACTTCTAGATTGAACAAATTGCTAGGCGACATTCTGGCTAGATTCCAGCTGTCCATGCTAGTATGTTCATAAGTAATTGAAGGAAACACTTAATTTAGTTGCAAATAACTATAAAACGAAGTCTTTGCATATTAATGAGTAAGGAAGAAACAGAGATATCCAAGTAATAGAAATATGATTTTCATACCTATAGCTCACCAAATGAATGTGACTTTTGTTACTCACTAACAACTTCTCACCGCAAAACAACGTTTCACACTCATTCACATACATACACACACACACACACACACACACACACACACACACACACACACACACACACACACACACACACACGCACGCACACGAACGATGAAAGACTCTTTTGTTGTAATTTGTAGGGAAGGAATTGAGTTAGTAGCAGTTTCCATTGAAGAAAGAAATTATTTGCGTCCCAGAAACAAAGTATAAATCGAAAAATGGTTTCTCTTTCCAAAATATACTGAGCGTCCACAAAAATTACTTCTATAACCTGGTGACTGTTTTATATATATATATACTGCAGAAGCAGCTTGTACACTGGCCTACGTATTAGTCATAATCGTGGAAATGATTATTAATGATTGGATATCCTTTTATATTGACATATTCTCCCCTATAGAGAGCAGGTTCTAGAATATATATATATATATATATATATATATATATATATATATATATATATATATATATATATATATGTGTGTGTGTGTGTGTTTACTGTTATGATTTTTTCTTCTCCATATTTTTTACACATAGTGCATTTAATAAATAAACATAGTATTATTTTATTTAATGTGTTTTCGTTGCATGTATGAATGATATTTTTGTGCATAGGCGCCGACTTTGGGGTGGGGCAGGACGCTTTGGGCCCCCTTTATATTTATAGGTGGGGTCCTTGCCCCCAATATAATCCAGTCAAGAAAGAATTAACAAAGAGAAGCAAGAATTTCTGTCGTAAACTTCGTCGTGCTTTTAACTCAATATAGGAAGAGCCTTCTTATTCGATACAAAACGCCATTGTGTTTAATGGAACCCTGAAGCTTCAACCAACACTCTGGCAACACTGATATGACAAGTGAAGATCAATGTTGGTGCAAACTTGCAGGGAAATTCCCAAATTTTGAACTTGAATTTGTTTTAAAGCCTTTAGACAAATTTGCATTAGGACGTGAATTTGGATGCAGCTTACCGAGAACAAGGGGTAGGGGGCCTTCGTCAAACAGTTAATAGAAAACGGCTGAATATGGTGATATATTTATTCATTGTTTCTTCCCTTCCCCCCCAACATTTTCTTCAAGTCGGCGCCTATGTTTTTGTGTCACGGTCTGAGTGATCATCTGGATGTCCGCGAGGAGAGAGAAGACATCCGAATGTCTCGGGGCTTGATGCTCATTTCATTATTGAGACCTGAGAGCGATCCGAGAAGAGTTTTGTAATCCCTTTCCGGAAATGTTCTTTAATGTCTTAACCAGGTAAGTTCAGATCTCCTGAAAATACTCGTTGCTGGGACGGCAGGAGCAGATCCGGAAAGTGGTAACATATACTAAGTGCGACGCTTGCAGTATGCAGCCCGTTTGACACAGAGATTGTAGCATTTGGCCCAATCACAGGAAGTACAAACACAAAGGGAAAGGTAATACTTATTTTTACAGATGAACACAAATGTTCAAAGTTCGACCTTTTGCTTCGAATCATATACATTTACTTCATGCTCATACTTTGAAGCATTTAGTCCCCTTTTATTCATACGGCCTAATACTTCAAAGCATAAACATTAAGCAAAATATATTTTTTAAATTGGTTATGGATATAAAAGGTTTAAATAGAATATTAGCACTTCCCACAATTAATCTATTTTCCGTTCTTTCCTTGCAGGTTCACTTCTGATTTCTGCCATGAGAGCGGAGCAGTGAGCATTTATTCAAGATGGTTATAGCGCAGAGAAAGCCCGAGTTTTATTCACATCAGTGTGTCTTAACAGTGCAATGACACTACCGAACAAAATTCAACACAGATCCATCATCTGCCAAATTCATTCAACAATGGTATGATATAATGGTTGACAGCTTCAGGATGCCTCTGTAAGGGGAAATTCAAATGGTCGGTATATCGCTCTCGATGGATTGAAAAACCGATAGATCGGTCGTGGTAGGTATAATGATCCGAAAATCCTGTCACGGCCTCCATGCTTTCCAGACCTAAACCCCATGCGATTTTTTGTGTCGGGTTATGTAAATGATACAATGCTTAAGCCTCCTTTACTAACGAACCTAACAGAACTGAGAGCTTGCATCAACAGTGTTTTCCAACTTATTGATAGAAAAATGCGCCACCAAGTGGGGGAAGAACTTGAGTATCGACTTGATATTTGAAACATTGATAGGGTGCTTATATAGAGCACTTGTAATGTCACTAAAAAGTTTTTGAGGTTTTCAATATATATCTGTAAAGTTTTGTCACAATATGATCAATAATTAAGCTACAGTGAATTTATGAAATCGGGTCAATTATTTCTAGTAACGCTACAGTGCATGCATATACTATACATGAAGTCAACTATGCTAAAAGACTTTAAGAGACGCTTCCTGACATAAAAACAAAAGAAAAGACCACGTGAGCATTAAAAAAAGAGCATAGTTTCGAAGCTAGAGTCTTCCAAAAGCGTGAAAACACATCCTAGCACGCGTTATTCGGAAAATGAGAAACCGTGGAGCTGTTGGACCATAACACTGCCAACTTTCCACCGACACATTCCGTGTTTACTACTGTCAAGGATTACTTTTTAGCCTACCTTGTAGCCACCTATAAGTCTCAGGTCCTATCCGTGAATTTTGTTTGGAGCATGGCTGGGAATTACGTCTTGTAAGAAATCCTGGACATTGGACATTGCTGAAGTATGATTTTTGGATGATGTACGTCTGACTTCCTTTACGGCGATATGACTGCCACTCTACAGTTTCTTATGTTTGGCGCCAAAATACTGATATAAAAATAGCTTAATGAGAGACGAAAAACTCCAATTCTTGGATAAACAGTAGCTAAAATATATTATCCATGAATTTTTTTGTTTCTATGCACTGCTGTAAACTTTCAGATGCGATTTATATGGCTTTTGTTTTCAATAAGGTCATAGTCTATTAATATTGGTACTACACTCTACACAAGCAATATGCCATAGTTACGCGTTCATCTACAGTATGAACCAACCTTTGAATACAGGGATTATTTCTCATTGTTCTGCGTACTTACGATTGTATTTTGAAGCAGTAGCATCATTTCAGGTTTACCTTGGAGAAGGCGGGAGGGGCTGACATTTCACCGGTATAATTAAAACTTTCACAGTTTTCATTACTATATTATCATAGCAACACCTGCTTCAGTTTAATTCTCACTTGTTCAGCTAATCGGATTGTATCGTTGACGCTGCATTATATACCTCTCAACGAAGAACTGTAAACTAAAGGACAATGAAAATTTGAATTATTCTCTGTTAGAGGTCAAGGGGTAACAGAAAACAAAACAGGATTCTGAATGGATGATGAAGTTGTATATTTGCCCAACCACCTCGTTTCTTTGGTAGATTATGACAAACAAAGGAAAGTAATACACATGGAAACTACTACAAATTAAAAGTGCTTGAGTACAGAAGCACAAGTTAGTAGTTAGCACAAAAATCGCTAAATTTAAAAGTAAGTTGCTAAATTGACATTTCAGAATCAGCAAAAGAGTCGGCAATCGGCTAAATAATTCTGTGTCTCTTTTTGGAAGTCAAATCCCCTAGATGTAGCGACTTTTCCTCTAAACTGGCAACACTGGTTCGAACGACAACTAATGTGTGTTGCAATTGATTGCCACGCATTTGGGCAGCCCTAGCTCTGAAATTATGCAGTTTCCATCTCAGGTCAATATGAACATTTCTTTTTTTTTTCTTATTTTGATGTGAGGAATCATCTCTTGTAGTTTGTTGGTACAGTTCATCAAAACCATGTATAAACTGTTTGAACTAAATATTTATTAGAATCCTAATTGTACAGCCATACGAGAAATAAGAGTTGTGTGCACTAGATTTCAGGGTATGGATTCGATCTATTTTGTTACACAGAATCCAAATTTCGAAACCCAAGGGCGATCTGTCAATTTTTGTTTTGTGCGAAAAGCTTCAGAGATTTTGAATAGGGAAGATACACGTAACAGTCATAAAGAAAACAAAAGTTCTGTTCAGAGGATCGCAGCGTATGGATTCGATCTATTTTGTTACACAGAATCCACATTTCGAAACCCTAGGACAATTGACGTTGTCAATATTCTTTTATGGGCAAAAACTATGTGTCCTTCCTATCAAAAATCGCTCAAATTTTTCACCCATAAAAAATTGACACGGACTATTGTCCTGGGGTTTCAAAATTTGGATTCTGTGTAACAAAACACATCAAATGCATACTCTGGGCTCCGCTGCAAAGAAATTTTGTTTTTTGTGTGTGGGTGTGTTATTGAAAAGTAAGGACATGCTTTCTAGCGTCATAAATTCGTTTTCGTTGATTTATTAGAAACTATGCATTGGAGTTAAGCCTCGATTATCTCACCCTGTGTCAACTTGTTTTGATCTATCGCTTGCTATATGTTTGACCTTTAAAAACATTATACTGAAACAAAAAATATATATAGTTTGAGTTAGTAATAATTTTTGGCTTTATCTCACTAATTATATTATGTATTAACGTCTTCAAGCTCATAACGTAATATGTGAGGTCTTTAGTAAGATCCCTGGCCAAGTAAGTTCGTGGTGGACAACACCGTGTCCATGGGTTTTCTCGGAGAACTCTATTTCCTCCACTTTCTGATTATACTAGTCCTTTCTCCATTATTTACTTGTCAAATTATCAGTCCCTCTTAGCCTAAAAGGCATAATCATAGGACGTTAAACTGGAAGATTTGATTTCATGTTTCAAATTTCATTGCAGGCGTCATAATGAAAAGCGTGTTGAAGGCAGTCTTCAGTATTGGTTTAATCTTAACAGGTAGCGTCGTTATTGTACACCATCAAGGATTGGTTTACGAAAATAATTTTGAAAAAGCTATTTTCTTGAAATCTTTTCATGAGGACTTACACTCATACATATCGTTTAGTTCAATTCAAAAAACTCTATAGATTGAATAATCGGTTGTTCAGACCACAATGAGAGCTCCCTCGTGGCCAAGAGGTTAGCATACGCGCCTTTGGCGTGGGAGACCCGGGTTCGATCCCCGGCGGGAGCTCATGTGGTTCGGATTCCACGTTAATCAGTAGATCCACGTCTCATATAGCCTCGCTGCTGCAAGGGACGCTAAACTAAAATCAACTCAACTCAACTTAGACCACAATGAAATCAAATTCAATTATGAAATTTATTCTGTCGAGGAATTCGAAGTTTAAAATACATCAAAAGATAATTATGCCTATTGTTAAGTGTGGTTGCGAAACATGATCCCTTACTCTGAGGGAAGAACGCAGACTAAAAGTATTTGAGAACAAGATCCTGAGACGAATATTTGGACCCAAGAGGAACGGGAATTGGAAATTGTGGAAACTTCATAACAAGGAACGTACATAGTTTAGACCAGAAATGGAAATAACCACTCGCCCACTCGCCCATGGCGAGTGGTTCATCGGTGCGGGCGACTATTTAATATCATACTGAAGGTAAATAAATGATTTCTATTCTGGGGTGTGGGATAGTAGCTTTTTCTTGAGCTAGTAAAATTTTGTTGTTTATTTGCATCCCTGGCTTAGATGTATACCATTTATCAAACATTCTTAGGGTCATCAAGTTTAGGAGGTTAGGGTGAATACAACACGTAGTTAGAGTGGAAGAAAATAGAACGCTTTCAAAGTTTTATCTGCAAGTACAGTTAAAAGAGAAAGGAACATTAGGAAGACCTAGGCGCATATAGGAGGACAATATTAAGATGGATCTCGCTGAATTAGTAATAGGAAGTACAAACTGGATCCAATTGGCTAAGGACAGAAGTCAATGGAGAACTTTTGTTAATGCGGCACTGAACTTTTGAATTCCATACTATAGAGTTAGTTGTTGAGAGACAGAACTTTGTTTAAAGACATGAATCTTTTAAACTCTGAAACCAATTCCAGATAGAGATATTAAAGACGAAGTATGTTCAAAATGGTCAAAAAGTGAACTTGATTCTCTTGTACAATGAATGCACCATCTTTGGGCATTTTTGTTCTTTAAATACTAATATTATTATTGAATTTAGAATTTGTTAAAAGTAAATAGAAAATAAACACTTTGTTACAATTTTATTTAACAAAGCATACCGACCACCTCTCTTTTAAGGATCATATTCGGATAACTGCGCATAGCAAGTTCTAATACTGGGGCTTGGAGATAACATCAATTGATTGAAGCAGATTCGTTTTAATTGGACTTAATTTCTCAATAGATAAAGATAAAAAACTTTCTAAAAAAAGTTGGATGTACAGGTTTTTATAAAACAAGTCTTAACATATAGTTACTCCAAGAAAGGTATTTCTTTCCTTTTGTTTCCATCTATATGTTTACTTTCTGTCATCTCTCCCCATTCCTCTCTCCCACTCCGATTAATTTTGCGTACTATGTGTATAGGTTACGAGAATCTTCTAATAGACTATATAAAATTGAAAATCACTATGTTTGTGGTTTCATCACTCTTGAACCACGCGACCGATCCCGATCATATTTTCAACATACATGAGGTCCAGGTATGGGATGGTTTTTATTATTTCACTTTGACAGTGCACTTTGGGGAAGGAGAGATACATAAGAATGGTCTAAAATGACCGATATTAGTATTGAATCCATAGTTTTCGTGGTCACTGAGATGAATAGTGTCACTTCTGATGGCGTTTAAGTCCAAATTCAGGCCCGCAACTTGGGGAGAAGGAGGAGAAAATATATACGTCTATATAAACACAATAGAAAATGACTGATATTAGTGCCAAATCCATAGTTTTAGGGGTCGCTTTCTTTCGATGCTTTCATGGACACTTTCGATGCTGCCTAAATCCAAATTCAGCCCCGTAACTTGGGAGAGGGGGAGATATATAATGACGAAAATGACCGGGAAGACACGATACATCGTCTATTAGAGAACGCATCACAAGGGAACATCTTATATTGATAGTAGCATTTCACGCTCAAAGTGTGCGCAATAGATAGAGAACTAAAGAAAAGGAAGATAACCAAATTTATACGTGCGGACACTCAAAAACACCTGATATAAAGGAAAGCTTAAGGAAAAATGGATGTTTTTTATTTTTACGTCTCACGATTATGCCCTGTACAGTAAATGAGATAATGGAAGTGAAAAATTATGATGGAATTTTTGGAATGAGAATGTGGGATAATCCCTGAGAAATTCCACGGACACAATATACACACATGACCCGAGATCGAGCCAAAGACCGAGAAAAAATTAAGAAATTGGTGGAATGAAGAGAGTGATAGAAAAACGAAATACTACTAAGAAATCATGTGGAAACGATAGTATTCATTACAAACTTAATTGACGGAAGATTGAACTAGGAAGTCTTCCTACTACATGAGATTATAGCATTACTGCAGACTCTATATAATAGAGTACTCTATATAATAAAGTACTAACTTCAATTGTCCGCTTCACTGGGTTAAAATAAGAAAAAATAGTAATATGTTTCGTTAGTCAGTCACTTTTTATTCTTACTGTCAAAGGAACATCTTGTATTGATAGTAGCATTTCGCGCTCAAAGAGTGCGCAATCGATAGAGGACTGAGAAAAGGAAATCCAAATTTATACGTGCGGACACTCAAAAACACAGGAGATACAGAGGAAAGAAGGAGCAATAATAATGTGCAGATAGCAATTCGGTTTGTGCTGTTTTTTTTTTTTTTGCTGCTTTTCTGATTTTCTATTTTGGCAACACTGATTTGACACTGTGCTTCGTCCGTTCGTTTCGTACTTCAGTGCTTGTATTTTTATTAGTGGTCTCATATTTTGGTTTTCACTAGTTAGACTCGTGTACTGTATGTACTCTTCTACATCTGTGATGTTATATCTTTGGACTTCATACAAGACTATCTTCACAAGTTGGCAACACTGTCCATCCGGAATTCACAGGTATGTTACTTATTATAAGTAGATTTTATATATGTTAAGTTTTTGCTCAGTTTGCAACACTGCATTACCTCTGACGTTATGTAGTACGTCTGTGGGTACAATGTTTGCTTGCGATACTGTTATGCAAATCTCCTTTTGTTGACTTTAATCCTTTTGCAGGTATTTCTATGTCAATGTCTATTTTACATTGCTATCTGCACATTATTATTACTCCTTCTGTCCTCTGTATCTCCTGTGTTTTTGGGTGTCGGCACGTGTAAATTTGGATTTATCCCTTTTTTCAGTCCCCTATCGATTGCGCACTCTTTGAGCGCGAAACGCCACTATCAATATAAGATGCTCCCTTGTCAGTAAGAATAAAAAGTGACTGACGAACGAAACATATTATTATTTTTTTCTTATTTTAACCCAGTGAAGCGGACAATTGAAGTTAGTACTTTATTATATAGAGTACTCTATTATATAGAGTCTGCAGTAATGCTATAATCTCATGTAGTAGGAAGACTTCCTAGTTCAATCTTCCGTCAATTAAGTTTGTAATGAATACTATCGTTTTCACATGATTTCTTAGTAGTATTTCGTTTTGCTATCACTCTCTTCATTCCACCAATTCCTTAACTTTTTCCTCGGTCTCTGGGTCGATCTCGGGTCATGTGTGTATATTGTGTCCGTGGAATTTCTCAGGGATTATCCTACATTCTCATTCCAAAAATTCCATCATAATTTTTCATTTCCATTATCTCATTTACTGTACAGGGCATAATCGTGAGACGTAAAAATAAAAAAAAAAATCATCCATTTTTCTTTAAACTTTCCTTTATATCATTTATCATTTAGCCTGCAGAACGCAATTGTCGTCACACTCAACAAAAGGTTTCATTTTGTATAAACTGTAGACGACATATAATAAAGTATTCAATTAATTTTACAACACGTGTAATTGTAGAGCGTGACAACTGGGAAATGTAAATGTGTATCTTTCGTTCTCCTTGATCTAATATATACCTGCTCCCCTGAAATTTCAGGAGATGTGAGCGAGAGAGCGACCATAAAAGATCGATGGGAGAGAGAGAGAATGAACTCAGCCTTTTAACAATGTTAATAATTACTTCCGTTCTCAGTCGTCCGCGATGTGTAATGGAATAATTAATAGCGGTTGATTAAGTTTCACAGGTACTGAGACAGCAGTGACTACTCTTCAGTTTTGGTTGACTAAGAACGGGAAGTTTTACCCCCATCCCTCCAAAAAACTTCCCACTCTCACCCACCCACACACATCTCTCCAATCTTGGAACGTGTACAAGTTTCTTCCTTTTTCAATCAAAGTTGACATGTAATGAAGGAGAAGTTCATAAGATCTTACATAATAACACATCAATTTTCTTTACATTATACGTTCTTATGTTAGTTTAAACTTTGGTTCATTAAAATGAAAGGAGCATAAGATAGCTATGCGGGTTGGTAATAGTATTTGTATCAACATTATTAATTTACTTTCCAGAGACGATAGGAGAGGAGAAAATATAATGATCATGAAAAAATTCTTAAAATTCGAGATTTCAATAGATTTGCACAGTTTACACATTGAGAAGAAAACATACGTGACGGACGTAAAAACGCAGGTTATATGCATAAATCCAGTAATTTTTGGACTAAACCTACAACCATATGTAACATTCTGCAACAAACATAAAACTGAAAATGCATGTTTTATACGTAATTTCCATATAAGTGTTCCGTACATACGTACTTTCCATACGAAAGAAAGAATTGTATACACGTGTCAGGATCTCACATACAGAGGGACACAAGTAACATATAGGTGATGTTACATACATACATATACGTATATAATATAGGAAGACTGTTAGATGTCAGGCATCCTGCAGTGGCGTGATGAAACATCTTATAAGGGACGTATGCGAACCGTGTAAGCTAGTTATTTGTGAAAATTGGTACCCTGACTAATCGTGGATCGCTAATCATAGTGGAGATAGTCACTTTGTGTGGAAAGGTCTTGTATATCCGCTACGTATAATAAATACATCAAGCAGTGACCAGGTGAGGCTGTGCCAAGTTATACCCCCAAAACGCCGGGAAAAGGCAGAATGTGGAAGGTCTGTGCAGGTAACCTGATACTTACAGGAGAGGTCCACGTGACCAAGAACACGGCAGTAGTGTCACATAAGCAATGTTGCCATTCCAACACAAAATTATAGTTTTTTTTAAATACTATAGAACTTATGCCATTTTATGACATTAAAACAATTAGCATAAAACATGAAAGAAAATAAGCAAAAGGTGGGTTGTCAGTGTTGCCAAATAAGATAGATACGAGATTCTAAAGTTGATAAATTATGGGGTCCGTACAATGAAACGAACAAATGTACAACAACAAGAAAACTGCAGAAGGAACATATGTATAGTAGGGAGCAGACCACAGCATTCACACCATCCAGTGACGAGCGGGCTTGATACGTCATATCGAGTGTGCGGCTAGGGCAAGAAATATACGTATTTTGCCATACTATCTATGGCTTTTCTGTTATATGTTTGGGTATTATGTTAAAATGTTTTGTTCCTGTACATTGCTGGTAATCTGAATGCAGTGTATTTTGTCTTCATTGTTGTCTCACATGCAAATGTTCTCTATATTCTTGACTGACACCTATCACAGTTCATTAATCTCTGCGAATCGATTCTGACGTACTTTCTTGTTACAGATTTGTTACCTTCCGTGCCACGGCTTTTATGTATTATTTTCAGACACTATACCGTCGTTTCTGTGGTTTGGAAGGCATATAGGATTTTATGTAGTGTTGCAACCCCAAGACAGTTCGTTTTATAGCTCTCGGGATCGGTTCGATATATCGATTCCGCACAGACTCCATTGGAATTGCTGCGCTACAGGAAGCCTTGCTGTTCACATTTCCGCATTATGCCACATGGGACTTCTTCTTTCCACGGCTACTCTAAGATGTATCCTTTCTTTGGGTGAATCTGTATCAAGCTCGTTAGTCACTGGATACTGTGCATGCTGTAGTTTACTCTCTACTGTACATTTGTTCCTTCTGCAGTCTTGTTGTTGTTGCACATTTGTTTGTTTCTCTGTACGGGGCCCATTATTTATCAACTTTAGAAACTCATATCAATCTTAGTTGGTAACACTGATAACCCACCCTTTGCCAATTTTCCTTCACATTTTATGCTAATTGTTTTAATGTCATAAAAGGTATACGTTCTATTTGAAAAACTATAAGTTTGTGTTGGGATCTCAATACTGCTTGTATGACACTACTCCAGCGTTCTTGGTCACGTGTCCCCTCCCGTAGGTATCAGGTTACCGGGATACATTTTTCATTTTCTGTTTTTTTTTCGGTGTTTTTGAGATATAACTTCGCACAGCCTCACCTGGTCACTGCTTGGTATATGTATTATACGTAGCCGGTAAACAAGGCATTTCCGCACTGAGTGATTATCACCACTCTGATTAGCGATCCACGATTAATCTGGGTACCAATTTTTTTATAATTATCCAGCTATCACGGTTGGCGTACGTCCCTTGTAAGCAGGAAAAAAGCAGTATATATGTAACATTTGGATAACGTAAGCTCCGTACAGATTTCCGTTGTAAACATATGGATTTCGTATATTTGTACAATTTACCGTTGTCTGCATAACGGACTTTTGTCAGTGTATGTCTTCCCAATACAAAAAAGTTATTACACGTACCTAAAGGTATCCAGAGCAAATTTTAAACTTATGACTTTTTAAAAAAACAAGACCATGCAGGATTCGTTTTCGTATTTTCTTGGTACTTCCAAAATTCAGGGTAGTTTATTCGAGTGTAAAAGTAAGGAGTTCGGATTCTCTAGAAAACGGCCCAAACAATGATGTTTGTTATACTTGAAGTACGGTATTTCATAATCCAAAAAGATCTGCAACGGATAGTTGATTCTTGGAGACGAGTTTCTTTCGGACGATTTTCAAAACTGCAACAATGGTTTCGTGTTGTCGTTCTATGGAGACATGGTTCACTTTGTACACTCCGCATCAAAAAAATTGCGACAGCTAACGCCGTGCAGCTAGACAACCCAATATACATCTTCTTATCCCATAATCGTGTCTGGTGAAGAGACCCCCTCTTTCTCCTTCTTTCTTCTCTCCCATACTAAAATTAGCTAACAACATGAACGCAATTCTAATTTCAAACTATACATGTATCAGTATCGATAAAATGAAATAACAAAACCGAGATGAAAAAAGACTCATAAGTTGATTTAGGGAGAAATTGAAACACACACAATGAAAAATTGAAACCAATGGATATCTATTACACAGAGGTTCAGAAATGAGGCAGAGAGAGTGAGAAGGCGAGAGAAGAAGAAAAAGAAAAGGGAGAACAATTAAAAATGTGGAATTTTAAACTTAGTAAGATAAGAACCTAACATTATAAAGTTCCGTTACCAGAAATCCAACAGTAATATAAAAATAACGTTTGTTTTTATATATTAGGGTTTTAAAAACTGTAGTGTTTTAAAAACTATAGCAGTAACGACAGGATGTCGTCTTCCAACATGCTCCGGTAACCTATCGCCGTTAGCGGTCGTCGATGAAGAGTGGACCCCCAACGTGAGTCTTTTACTCGTCATACCAAACCATAATCTTGCCAGAATCAACTGCCGATGCAAGCCAATGTGGATCACTATCCGATCAGTACCACACGTTCTGTTTGTCAACCTCACCCGACACATAAAAGTTTGTCTAATCAGTAAACAAAACGTCAGATTCAAATGTGATGACGGGGCGCGGTGGCTCAGTGGTAGAGCGTTCCCCTCCGGTGCTTGGGTCCCTGGTTTGATCCCAGATCGCGCCGTGTGGACTTTGTGGTGGACAAACACCTTGCTCGTGGGATTTCTCGGGGTCCTCCCGTTTCCTCCCACTTTCTTCATTCCACCATTTCATTCATTTCTCAACACCATATTCTCCTTTAGCCTAACTGGCGTAACCGTGGGACGTAAAACTGAAAGATTTTATTTCATTTCATTTTGTAGCGGTTACTACTTATTAGGGTGTTTCTACAGCTTTAGACCACTCTGTACATCATAAATATTGGATTTTTTTAAACCAAGTTGTACATAAATATTTGCGCAGGATGGGGATGTTGACCCTATACTCAATACAAGTGATAGAGTTGAGACTTAAGGTTTAAAAATCCCAGGATTTTGAATCACAAAAGTTTAGAGCAATGGTGTTTAAATTAAGACCTGATTTGCTTTGTGAAATGGTATTCAACATCTCGATAGAAAAGATGATTTTGATGTAAAATGTGGTAAGAACGGGTAAAACAAAGGACTTACACAAGGATCCGAAATACCTACCACAGTACCTACATGACGATGAAAAATGGATGATAAATAAGTGACAAAGGTTATGGCCGGTTGAATGTTTCATGATGTTTTCTTCAATTTCGGAGGCAAAAGAATTCAATTAAATGTCAGAATCTTAAAAATAGACAGAATAAAGAGTTCCTTCTAATGTTGAATATAGGACATTGTCTTAAACGTTCGTTTCTGTGCCGATAAACTTGGGTGACAAAACAATGGCGACAAAACTAACGAATAACAGAGAATTCTTGATATGCCAAAGAATGGGAACGTACTCCTTATACGTTGTAATACATGTCCCTTTTCTTTGATCACCAGTGATAGAGCGCTAACATCTGGTGCGTAGGATCCCTGGTTCAATCCCGACTTGGTAAGTTTGTGGTGGACAACACCGCATCCATGGGTTTTCTCGAGTACTCCGTTTCCTTCCACACTCCCATTCCACCAATTCTTCAATCATCACTCACTTGAATTGATCATCGTCTCCCTTAGCTTAAAAGCGCATAAACTTGGGAAGTTAAACTGGAAGATTTTGTTTCACGTTTTGATCACCATCACAAATCAATGAATTACATTTTCCTTGATGGCGTGAATTGAAATAGGTACTGTGTAGACGGAACATCACCATGCATGATTTTAGAAATGCGGAAAAGGACTGGGATGCTTATCTCTTGAGATTAATAATGTTTATAATTTCCCAAATGAATTTTACTATACATATTCCACATCCAAATCACATACATATAAATCTATTGTTATTGTTGGCACTAAGGATACCCTTTACATCCTATTCAAGTAATTTGAGAAATTAGTCTAACGCAAAAATCAAGTTAGAGAAAGATTCTTCTGAAGGTATTTCTTACGTAAGTAGCGGGCAGTCCCGTAGCGTGGGTTGTAAGCGCCCGGGGCGAGAACTCCCAGGTGCCTCCCCTTAGTGTGTTATGAAAAACAACCAGACTTTATTCTGTACTTTTAGATTTAAATATGGAATGTAAAATAAAAGAAGTTGGCATTATGTCAATTTTGTAAAGTGAATGGATGTTTGTGGACACAACAACGATTTGTGTTGTTGACATTTTAATGGTTGACAAGGACGTAGCCAGGATTTCAATTCAGCAACACCGGGAAACGGGATCTGGGAAATCCTCCCCCGCAATATACGAGGTCTCCTCGAAACTTTTTGTAAAAAAAATAATAATAAGCCTTAAAATTGCACTTTAATGCCTTTTAAAAAATGTTTTCAATTTAAACCAATAGAGGATAGCCTAAATTTGAATGTTATTAAAATTCGTTTTACCATTTTAGTGATTCCTTTTGCCTTGAGCTACCGTAGCTCTATGGCTACATCCCTGATACATAATAAATACAGTTATTGCATGAAGTTAGTACAGAACTGAAGGACTGAAAAGATATTTATTCTGTTATTGATTGGAAAGTACGTGCGAAGTTGTATTTGTGTTGCTAACCGGTTATTATCAAATGGTGTCAAAATAAGCAGATAATTGTAGTATTGCAGTATTACTTGAGCACTTCCTGGATGGAATAGGATTAAGAAATGCCATTGAATTCTATTGAAGTTTCTTCAGTTTGTATCAAACTGTCATACAGATACGAAGTAGCAGATCTCCGTCAGTTTTCCAAGATAAAAACTCTTCTCACAGAGGGATGTAGATAGTTCCAGTTGAATAATCCTAGACGATGTTGTATATTACCAGTAATTTTACTTAGCCGTGGCCTGATCATTATTAAAATATCTGAATAATTCTTTTAAAATACATTTACCAACAATATGAATTTCTTGAATTTTGTTGATTTGGCAACCCGGCACCCTGGCCGCGGCGCCCTGGCCGATCGCTCCGGTCGCCCCGGCCATGCGATGACCCTGGTAACCGGGTTAGTGTAATTGTTATGTCAGTGGTTTGTTGAGAGTTTTGCAATTTCATATATAAGCTTGGATTGTATGGTGTGACATTTTCTCAATTATTTTTGAAACCGGAAGTGACAGTAGATTTATGCCATTTCCGGTTTTAGTAAACAGATTAGTGTGGAGATTGTGAGACTTTTAATTGTTTGTAGAAACAGCTTCTATCTATTACTGTTTTTACTTTATTGCCATCACCGTTAAAACTGGAAGAAATTGATATCTACCATTTCCGGTTTTATTAGAGAGATTAGAGTAAAGATAGAATATATCCTTAGGATACTTAATTGATTGCAGCAAACTACAACTTACTGTGTTACCATTTTCATTCTGTAACAATCAATACTAAAACCGGAAGTGGTTGATTTCTGCTCCTTCCGGTTTGAATATAGGATAAAGGGAAATGATAGTACTTATCCTCAAAACGCTAAATTGATTTCATAAAATCGAATCTCGTTATCTCTTGTAGCTTTTGCTTTATGTAGATCAATATTGAGACCGGAAGTTGTACTAAATTTCTACTACTTTCGGTTTCAACAGAGTTAAGGATGAAAATAAAACAAATATATTTTAGTGACTCTTAATCGATTGCAGGAAGTTGCTACTTTCTATATATTATTGCTTATACTCTATAGCGATCATCATTAAAACCAGCAGTAGTTGATTTTTGCCACTTCCAGCTTTAATAGAGAGATTAGAGCATAGCTGAGCAATTCAAAATTCTCCTTCTTGCTATTTGATACAGTTTCTATTCTACGACCCTATGTATTCTTGGGACGAATAATCGATTACAGAAAAGTGCTTATATATTACTGTTTTTACTATACAGCGATCAAAGTTAAAGCCGGAAATGGTTTGAATATCGTATCCCAAATTTTATTCGATTCCTAATTTTTGTTCCTAATTTTTTGGTTTGAGTGTCGTATCCCAAATTTTATTCGATTCCTAATTTTTGTTCCTAATTTTTTGGTTTGAGTGTCGTATCCCAAATTTTATTCGATTCCTAATTTTTGTTCCTAATTTTTTGGTTTGAGTGTCATATCCCAAATTTTATTCGATTCCTAATTTTTGTTCCTAATTTTTTGGTTTGAGTGTCGTATCCCAAATTTTATTCGAGTCCTAATTTTTGTTCCTAATTTTTTGGTTTGAGTGTCGTATCCCAAATTTTATTCGATTCCTAATTTTTGTTCCTAATTTTTTGGTTTGAGTGTCGTATCCCAAATTTTATTCGATTCCTAATTTTTGTTTCTTTACATTCTGTCCAAATTTGATGATGAATGAATCAGTAGTTTTTGATTGTTCTGTCTCCCAGACGGACGGAATTTTGGTAAACCAAGCTCCTTAATAAAGTTAAAACAAGGAAGTCTGAAATTTCAATTTTTGTATGTTATTTTCCTTGTACATGTCAGATCTTGAGTAATAATACTACAATATATCTAATAAGAAAGATAATAATTAAAGGGTTGATTTCGTGGAAACTTCTTAATTGTGATGATTCCCCAGATAATGCAATCTTAATGCTTCACGTAATGATTCGGGGAAAGAAATAATTAAGTATTGAGAGTAACAAGAGAAGTAACGTAAAATCTACTTGAACAAGTAAATTATCTTAATTTGCTAAAGACTTTATAATCTTCGAGAAATTCTAAAGAAAACAGACCTAAATACTTAATTTGTGTAAATGAGCTTCTATGATCAGGGTAAATAATTAATTCTGAAATTTAATAGCAACTACAGGAGGGAAGTAAATTTATATATTATTTTGACTAATTACGACGAATTAACTTAAATAACCTCTTTTTTAAAAAAATGGTAACAATTTATCTCTGCTAATTAGTAGAGTGTATAACCATTCATTAGTGCTAATTACTTTTAATTGATATTGATTTAATTGAATTTAACTGTTTTTAAAGTTAACATTTTTCCAGGAAGAAATTATTTTGAAAGAGTAGCGTAGTTATAAAAAAAAATCGTAAATAACTATGGATTGCAGACTTCCTCAATACATAAATAGTAGTAATGATTCAAGTTTACGAATATTTGCAAATATTCAACCTTCCGTAAAATTTGAAGAGAAAAGTAATACTTTGCAACACGGTGTTCATTAAGTGATGTTCAAAACTTAAACTTGAACTAGAATATCTTAATCCTATTAAAATCAATGAAACGTTTAAGAAATAGTTTTTAGTTTAACGTCGCACAAACTTTCATCAAGGCTAAAGGAAACAGTGATTATGGTAACGAATGAAACAGTGGAATGAAAGTAGAAAGAAACGGAATGACTTCGACGAAACCCATGCACTTAGGGCGAGCTGGAATCGACCCACAGACCGAAATACTAAGTCACCGCAGGCCCAAGGAAATTATAGACTTTCATGTAGGATGCTTCTGCTTGCATTTAAATACCTTATATTCATGATATGTGCATTGATGTCTCCAGAAAAATCATGTCTTGAGTGATATCGTACTCATATTTCACAGATTTATACATCTGGGGAGGGGGGATTTTGAAACATTTCCAGAAGGAAAAACTTTCGTACAAATTTGAATGAACCTATAAGAGCCCTAGGTTCATGTGCTTGCACCAAAGGTACCTCAAATGTAAAACATATAATAGGCTATATGTTTGCTATTTTATGTTGGCGTATGGCTAGTAGGTATGAGGATAAAAAAAAAGTTGATCAAACCAAAGACAACAATTCTTGCAGCTAATGCCAATTGAAGAAAGAGTGGTGAAAAATAGACAGAGAGATAGATAGAGAGAGAGAATTTTCATATATAAACTACCAGGTATCATCATTAGTAAAACGGGCAGCAAAATAAGCACTTACAAAGTAACTAAGTACCGAATTAATCGTTATCAGTAATCTCGCCCCCATAAAGTATTAACACAACTATTTTTTAAGGTACTGTTGGTAAGAAAGTCGAGTGACATCACTATTATGTAGCTAGTATGGTCAAATGTAAAGAAAATTCTATGCTTTCTCTAATAAATCATTTCGCATCTACTTTGTCTCCATCTTCTATCTTAAAATGTTGTGAACAAAATTGTAAAAAAGATGAGCTAGAAATTCCCCAATAACATTTGTTTTATCGTATAAAATCTCCCAGTTTTTCTAAAAAAACTCTCAGTCAAGGAACAGTAAAAGAAGTTTTAATATTCTTACATACAGTAGTTACAGCGCATAGATATATTATTCTATAGTACAAACGTAGATTTTTTTAAAATTAGACATTATTATAAGCATTCCTATGGGCATGTATTCGTGTATCACTAAAAATACTTTTTAGAGTATTTTGAAATTATAAGAAAGTAGAACATGAATGAAATCAAAAGAAGTTAATTTAGTGAATTCAAAATTATTATTTATTTATTTATTACTAAAAGGAGTGTCAGTTATTCAAAATGACTTAACGCTATGTGACCTTCAACACATTAGTGTAGTTTGGGTTGCCTAACGTAAAGGGCTTCTGTTGTACTCTATAAGTTTTTGAACCTCAAGAACACGTGACCTCGCCAATCCTCCCTCGAGTAGAAAATCGACAAAAGGGCTTCCAACGCGATTGAATCTGGTGAAGACTTATGTGTTTACAAAATGTTATAGTTTTAAATGACTTCTTTCTATGCGGAAATTTGATGAGACACACTCACAAACACACGCGTTGTTTCATGTATTAGTAAGAATAAGAACTATGATTATTAATAATAGTTTAAAAATAATTGGGATTGGTAATTTAAATTCAAACGTAACAATGCATCACCAAATTTAATTACGATTACGGTTAAATAAAACCATTCATAGTTTTGCATAGAGCAAATGTAACTTTCTTTCCTAAAGTTGGCATTATCAGCGATATTATTCAAAAAATGAAATGAAATCTTTGAGTTTAAAGTCCCACGATGATTTCTTTTAGGCTAAGGGAGACGATTAAAGCAAATGAATGATAATGGAAGAATTAGTGGAATGAGAAAGTGGGAGGAAACGGGAGAACCCCGAGAAAACCTACGGACATCATGTTGTCCACCACAATCTTACCTGGCCCCCGATCAAACCAGGAGCCCCATGCATCAGAAGTAAACGCTTTACCGCTGATCCACCGTGCCCCCAGACATTATTTAAAACAGGCGCAGATTCTTATGTTTAGTTCCTATAGCAAGTGGTTAATACTTCGTAACGGTAGCAACATTTGTAATGGTAGTCTGTGTGCCGCACTAATGCACTTTTTACATTTCACTATTGATAAACAAAAGTTGGTTTAGTTTGTTATTCTACTAGGATATAGGATTTAGGATTTATACTTCTGGGCTTTCAACATCTATGGCCATGTTTAACCTGTTACGTTTGAGGAATGGCGTCCCTCGGCGAGCACAAATTGCGGGGAAAGGGAAGGAAGGAAGCGGCCTGGGACCTATATGTTAGGTACCATCCCGGCATTTGTCTAGTGTGAATGAGGAAATCCCAGGAAAAACATTCAGGATGGTTGGGCTGAAAAAGATTTTTACACTTTTCGACCGAATGCCTCCACTGGAAATCGAATCCGGGACCGCTCGCACCGAAGGCGAAAGCGTTAGCGACTACGCTACGCGGGGCCACTTGTAATTCTACTATATGTATATATTGACACTCTAATATGTTAATGTACCCCTGGATATGTTAGTAGAATAACGACTAAAATAATAATCAAGAAATGTAAATGCAATATAGACGCTGCAAATTATCCTCCTATATGATTAAATTCCTTTGAAACCTGTAAGTTAAAAAATATGTATGAAGTCCTTCTAGTTTCCTCACTTTTACTTGTAAAGTTTCTGTGACGTAAGAAAAAAATTGTGTTATTATATAGCCTAACCGCTTACTGCAGAAAGCAAACATGTCCAACATTTACACATTTCCTTTTTTGTGACGATAATGATTTGTAATAGGTCAATGCATCGTTTAGCACCAAAATGTTCATCGCTCAATAACAAACGCCGCGACGCCTTCATTATTCCGTTTGGTGCAGAAATAAAACTTGTCCCGGACGAGTTTCCTATCGAAATTGTAGTTTTTCCCGTTAGAGGTCACTCTTTCATGCCCAATGATAGGGATTTCGGAATAATACGGAATAAGCTGAGGAAGGAGGAAAACTACACAGTGGAACACGTTGTTGAGCTCATTAAAACTTCCTCGATCATCTCCAACAAGTTTTCCATTGTTCAAATGAAAGCGTCGTATTTAATTGACTAGAGTTCCTGCTGGCGTGAATTTTACAAAATAGCGTGTCTGATCATTGACTTTTATGGCAAAAAAAGTAGCTAAAAAGCTAAAAACTAATTTCAGCATTTCAAAATACCGCGAGATGTACTTGTCATCTCTAACTCCACATAGTATTCAGTGTAACATGAATATTTGTAACTTGATAGTGGATACTTTTAGGCCAAGGATCTCTCCTAAACACTCTGACCTATAAACAACAAGAAAATGGATGACATAAAAAAAAAAGTTGGTCTTCATACCTCAAGAAAAGATGCTGTTTTGGAGTTTAATAGCATCCTGGCCTATCACAACGGAAACATGTTCTGATGACGAAGATGACTGATTAATTTGTAGTTACACAATTCACATAATATTCAGACATGTTTCACAGCTATGTTTTCTTCCAATAAAGGGGGTTTATGAATTTTATGGTGGTTTTCTTGAATCAATTCAATCGACAATTCTTTTCAACAATGCATTTACTACACAAAGGAAACATGCCCAAAACAGAAAACAGTCTTCCCTCTATCCCCTTACGTGATACACAAATTTTGCATGTGTATTTTAATTACATATACGTCTATCATTAAAGGAAAAGTACATGTTATGGCGGAAACATCGTAAAAGTAGTTTTATTCAGATATTTGTCTCTTCCGTAAAATTAAGAAATGTGGATTTGTTTGCAGTAAGCGGTTCAGTTGCATTTAGCATGATAATGATATATAATTATACAAGCACAACGAAAGGTTTTCTTGGTCTTTGCTTATTGCTAAAGAACGATTTACATATAAACACAGTCGATAATTATTTTAATGGGAATTATATGTTAAATTTATTTTACAGAAATTGTTAGACTTTACTTTCCTTATGAACGTAATATAAGCTTGCCCAGCGGTGTATCTCCTCTGGGATATTTTGCATACGGAAGTCCCTAATTGCATATGTAACCCACATTACTACCATGTGATGTGGTTTGCCTGGCAAGAAAGGGCGTGAGGAGTGCCTAATTTCATTCAATTCACCCTAGAAAGTAAGCTATTCACCCTAGAAGCATGTTTTCAAAGCATTGAATATCCTCCTTTTTAGTCTGGTGGGTAGAACCTGTGCTTTTGGTATATAATTCCAGCGTTCGATTCCCGGTGGGAAAACATCTAACTCACTACAGTACATGCAATTTTATCCTATTTTGAAGTATAAAGCATCATCCTACAGTATAGTCTCGCTGCTGCCAAGGGACGTAACTATAAATCAATCAAAGTATGAATATTAAAAGAATGTCCAGTGTAGTTCTAGTAATACCCTTTTAAAATTCCAACCGTGGCTTAGCCTTATCTCCTAAAATTTTAGTCGTAGCCTAGATTTATTTTCTAAATTCCAGCCGTTTCATACTTTTTACAAGTAACACAAGATTCACAAGTAAAGATATTAAGACACAATTCAACTAATTTTCTTATGATTTATCCAATGTATTTATCAATCATATATTGATTTCAAACTCGGTCTAAAAGCTAATGACCACATTATTGTCAGTTTATGTTATAGACAATTTGTATTATAACTTTGTTTCTTATTTTGATAATTTGTAGTCAGTAAGTTATATTGACAAGAAATTTATTTTAATCCCCGTTTTCCAAACTCATAATCCTTATATGATTAACAACCGGTTAGGATCTTACTTAAGAAGTTACAGTGTGAAGGGATGCGAAAGAGAGTAGAAGAAGAAACGTGAAAGGACAGAAAAATGCGTTCATCAGTAAAAAGACTTGTATGAATATCGTGTTCACGTGATGCTGAATGGGGGAAAGGGTTCAAATGGAACTCTTTTTTTATACATTTGTACTACACATACAAACATTTAATTCACTCTAGTTACACAGCTTACAGTGTATATATTTCAGCATTTGAACATTTTCTAATAGTTTACATTACATATTTTCATCCGACTTTGTCAATTTTAGACCTATTCATCTGGACATTAATCATTCTTTCCCTGTTTGAACTTTTTCACTGGGTGTGGCTTTCTTCCCGATTTGTGACATTCTCTATTCCGATTGTAACTTTTTCTTTTCCATCTCTATTATTTTGTAATATTTATTACTTTAACATCCTTTGTTATTTGTTATAATTCTTATTTTCCACGTTTTTTTTTATCACGTGCAATTGCATTGTCAACTTTTAATTACTTGTGTAAGCTGCCGGTAAGTCTTTTATAAACTCTTTGGATAGCTTTTGTAGCGCTTATCAGAAGTAGAAGATATAGAAAGCAATTGATAGTAACTTACACACGATGACTACAACTACCTTTCACATGGTGATCGTTTACACTATGGTGAAATAACAAACAATGGCGCTTTTGATGAGGTAGTCCACAGCATTAATAATTCTGAAATTAACAAAAATAAAATTTACATAGATTGGTGGAAAACACCCAGTAGGATTACAAGGACTTAGCTCAAAGTTAGTGCAGGGTAAGAACGTAATAATACGCGGTAATGAGCGCAAAATTACGTCCGTGGGATTTGGTGGAAATGTTATATATGGTGTTCAAAAACAACACAGTACTAGACTTTAATATCGTGTTTAACCATTCCGTTATATGGTATTTTCGTTAAGAATTCAGGTACTAATCTCGTGAATTACTGTGTTTTTCAACATAACGTCGGGTTTTCACGTTAAATTTTTCTGAAAAGCCTTCAACCAGAAATGGAACATTATGTCCCTGGTACAGATGCAGCAAAGTTTGATGCAGTGATTGATGGTGGCAGGTTGGAATAGTTTAGGTAAGCAACATCTTTAATTGGTTCGTATAGAAAAGGATCATATTCTGTAGAAGTATGTGGTTTCGCATTTGGTCACAATTTTTAAATTAAGAAGCTAGACAAACATAAAATTAGTATGCAGTAACTTGTTTATTGCATTACACAACATGCGCGTGACAAACAATAAAAAACAGATAAATTACAGTAACCATTTGCTTCCGTGTACTTTGTAAATGACAGATCTGTATCGAGCTTAAATTTTGACATTATCTTTAGTTTCAAGGTTAATTTAAAAATGGTAGAAGAAAAGTGAAAACCACAGGGATCTTCTCTTAAATATGTCTCTGTTTTAACGACTAAAACCATTTAACAAAGTTACGAAACCAAAATTAAGAAGTGTCTCTGTGGTGCATTAATAACACTTAAAGAGTTGAAGAAAGTTAGGGAAGATATTTACGGTACATATTTCATCTGTCCTGCTCGAAATGAATAAATGCTCCTAAGCCTTAGGAGTATATATTATAAGAACTGTCATTTCTCGCAACATGTTCACAGGATATTACGTCAAGACTTCCTACCGAAGCGGAAGACTAAGGGCGCCCGTTCTTGTCATCTCCTCCTCGCTGGAGTCTTCATTTTCTGGAAAGACGACAAGAAGCGACACGCCACAATATCCTCCTCTTTTGCTCTTAGTCAAAGGTTTCCCAACTTCTTTTATGTTGTAACTAATGCTGCTATAAATCATTTTATTAGATGCGCGGCACGACACGCTAAAATATGGCCAACGTTATAGCGGCATCCCAGTTCTTAATGTTGCAACTTCTTCCTACTACAGTCAATATCAATAAGATTGACTTAACATCCTGGTATATGACGTAGATAACATACTCATGTTTCTAAGCCTTACTCTTTCTTTCCATTAGCCGAGAATAATAATAGTAATACTACTCGTAATATATTTATGACCATCATCATACGTATGATGTCATTATTTACATGTCATTTGCCGCAATTGAAAAGCTTCCATGCTCCACGGTCTTCCGGCAACCTCTTCGTCTTCACATAGATTTTTATGCTTTGATATTATCCATTAATTGAAGTCTCTTTCGCCCCTTCCCTCTCTCTCCTGCAACCGCACCTTCTAGCACGTCCGTCATGATACAGTTCCTTCTTAGCCAATGTCCCAAACAGTTTCTTCTTCTCTTAATAATATTTAAAATGGTTATTTTCCAAATTTTCTCCCTACCATTTCTAACACACTCTCATTTGTTTCCTAGACCCAGCTAATCCTCGCAATTCTTCTCCACGCCCATGTTCTATTATACACACAATAATATATTAATGATAAACGATCAGTACCATTATGATAGAGTATGACTGACTTACATATTCGAAAGTTGAATATTGAGCAGGCGCGATAGCCTAGAGTGAGTTGATATGGTTAGAGGATAAAGGTGGTATGTAACAAATTGACTTTCACAAGTATGTCTATTAATATACACCATTCATCGTTTCCAAATCTCTTCACCGGGACGAGGACTCACTAAATGATGTATTATATAGCATGACTAACATATAACACGTGTATGAACTGCAAGAATTCAACGTTTCGAAAAATGTAACATCTTTATCGTCTAAATGCTTCAATTGTGGGAAGAAAATGGAAAGTGGATAGGATAGCGTTTCATAAGAACACTGTAACAGTTACACTTTTAGAATAATGGACCTTTAGAGCAATGCCAGCTACAAATGAAATATTGTTTTGTTTGAACAATCGCTGCACTTAATAGCAGACTTCCTTTGGTAATAAGTACGAACAGAGAAAAGACATTGTTTAACTAAAGAACTAACTAACTAACTCTATGGTCTATGGAACCCGGAGGTTCAATGCCGCGTTCACAAAAGCTCTCCACTGACTCCTATCCTTAGCTAACTGCATCCAGTTTCTACTTTGTGACACTGTTCAACTCTTCAACGATTTCCATGACAATTGTTATGGTGTTCTTAAGAAATGGTATCCTATTCTCTTTTAATCCTGTACCCTCAACCGAGTTTAAACTTCCAATTTTTAACTGTGGAAGTCGCCTCGCGTTACCTTGCATTATATTATTGAATTTCTTCAATTGCGTTAGCAACTAAACTGGAATTAAAACTTTAGTCCTTAAAAAAATTTAAACCTAAAACCATGCGGCTCCATCTTCTCATATAAAGCGAAGATAGTAGCCCATGCCTTGCTTTGAAGGGAACCTATTGGACTAATAACCTAACTGAGTAAAGAGATTCATCATGTTGTAGAAACACTTTCTGATCCTTTTGTCACTCGTTAATTTTAACTAATATTTGTATTATCAATGCCATTCATATGAGTATAGGATGGACAATGATGCAATGTGACAGCATATATCATGGATGCTTCATGGATGTCCAACCGCGATAACGGAGAAATCAAAAGAGGGAGAAAAGCGAAATTTTCCACGAATCAACTATAAGGAGGGGATATCTTTGCACATATTAAAAAAAATACCCAACAAACAGTGTTGCCAACCAAATATAAAGTTACGTTTTCTCAAGCTGCACTATGTCAGATTATTAGACATTTCAAATCAACATATCAAACGAAAACTTAAAGCACCATATTTATAATTCAGTACTGCACACTAAAGATGTTATAGTATCACAAACATCCAAAGTTTGGAATCCTCTATTACACCTACAGCAGAACGGAGATCGACTGCATAACGCACATTGACAATATCTTAGAGTTTGATACCATGGACATAGTATGATTTGTTTTCAATGAATAGAAACGAAGTTACAAGGGTATGGAATTAAACTTTTTGAAAATTTTCGAAAACATGCTTATATAGGTACAATATCTAAATACTTGTGTTATTTGAAATTGGAAAATAAATCATTTTCTCGTTTACACACACTTTGATATCCCAAATAGTTTTGAAGATACGAAAAACATTGCTGAAGTATGCAACACTGCTTAAATCACGTAATTGCGAGAACTTGTAATTACAGATACTAAAAGTTATTGCGGTAACGCTATCAAAGAGAAGAAAACATAATTGAATTTAAATATTTTCTACAAATATTCGAAAATGGAGTTGATTTTCAACTTAAAATCAACTCTATTTTCAACAGTATTGCGTAGATTTTGACGAATAGAAACTTCGAACAGGATTTTAAGGTAGTGATCTTGTTTTATGGAGGTAAGTACTGACAATATGCTGAGCAATCTTTCTTTTCCTCTTTGTAACATTAACAAAACAGATTATTATTCTCCTTCCTTGGTTCTTTTATTTATAACAATCATTATTTCCGAAATATACGTTAATAATTATAACTATTAATTATCATAATTTTTAAATCTAATTATTTGTTATTTTCGAACATATCGTCGGCGTTCTTCCAGAAGTCATTAACTACAATAAAATTCAGATGGAGTCATATGCCAAATAAAATACCCAACGTTCTAATATTTCAGGCTAGATATAGTAGGTAAAATTGTGACGATAAGTCCTGCTATCTTTATCATCACAATGCCATCTGCTACATCTAGTCTGACAATATTAGAACGTTATGTATTTCGCCTTGAGTATTTTCTACGTACAGAAAGAAGTGTTTAACTAAATGGAAGTTCGTAGCTTCTGCCAGAACGATGACGATATATGCATACAACAATATTTTAAAGCGTTTTATTAAATCAACGTTTGTAAGATTTACTTCTGGTGAGATTTTGGATCCCGAGGATTTGGACGGCAAGATGTTGGCCAAGTGTTATTTTCTTTATGCAAGGTTTTGACACAAGAAGTTTGTACCCAAACCTGCGATTAATCATCATTTTACTTCAATAATAATTGCATTTCTTTAGCAACGCTGAGCTAAGTAGATGAGTAGAGTCCAATGATGGTACATGGGATTTTTCCCAAAACTGTCTATTATAAAAACTTCAGTATAATACAGTACAGTATAATTCTTTAACAAAGGTGGTCCGAAGATCAGTAATATCTCTTAATTCGATGAAAGATGATTAGGATTGTTCCAGGGCCCAATCGAAGTCAAAAGATAAGTTCGGAGGTACCTTAAGTCTTAGACTAAGCTAAGGGATAACGTATGGTTTCTCTCAATGCTCAGACAAAGCCAAGAGGGTATTAAGAATTCTCAGGGCCAGACACAGCCAAGAGGGTGGCAGGAATTCTCAGAGCGTAGACGTAGCCAAAACAAAACGATTGAGTTTCTCCAAGGGCTCAGAAGCAGCCAAGAGAAAGGGATCGTGTTACTTTCAGGGCCCAGATGTAGCCAAGAGAGTGGTAAGAATTGTCAGGGGCCTACGCAGTCAAGGGAAAAGAATTGGGTCTCTCTCAGAGCCCAGATGCAGTCAAGAGGAAAGGATCGGGTTTCTCTCAGTGCCTAGACGCAGCCAAGAAAGTGGTAAGAATTGTGAGGGCAAGACGCAGCCAAGAGAAGAGGATTAGGTTTTTCTCAGAGCCCAGACGCAGACAAAAGAAAAGGATCGGGTTACTTTCAGAGCCCAGATGCAGCCAAGAGTGTGGTAAGAATTGTCAGGGGCCTACGCAGTCAAGGAAAAAGAATTGGGTTTCTCTCAGAGACCAGATGCAATCAAAAGGAAAGGATCGGGTTTCCTTCAGTACCTAGACGCAACCAAGAGAGTGGTAAGAATTGCGAGGGCAAGACGCAGCCAAGAGAAGAGGATTAGGTTTTTCTCAGAGCCCAGACGAAGACAAAGGAAAAGGATCGGCTTACTTTCAGGGCCCAGATGCAGCCAAGAGTGTGGTAAGAATTGTCAGGAGCCTACGCAGTCAAGGGAAAAGAATTGGGTTTCTCTCAGAGCCCAGATGCAGTCAAGAGGAAAGGATCGGGTTTCTGTCAGCCAAGAAAATGGTAAGAATTGTGAGGGCAAGACGCAGCCGAGAGAAAAGCATTAGGTTTTTCTCAGAGCCCAGACGCAGCCAAAAGAAAAGGATTGGGTTTTTTTCAGAGCCCAGACGCAGTCACGAGAAGCATATTAAATATTGATTTCAAAATATATGGAGTCAATATTGAAACTGGAAGTGGCTTCAGTAGAGGAATACTTAACTTCAAAAACGGAAGCTATTCTTGGATCTCTGAATCCTTATAAAACACAATTCATTGCCATCTCTCACAGTTTTTGTTTAAAACGAATCAATATTGTAATCGGAAGTCATAGTGTATATATATCACATGCGGTTTCTACTAAACAGCTAAGATTATATCTACAATTGAAGTAGTGAACTTATATTAAAAAAATCTTTCTCGCTACCTTTTACTGATTTTATCTATGGTAACCAAAGCTGTGTCAGAAAATGTTACATTTCTACTACTTGAGGTTTCAAAAGTATGTTAATGAGAGGAGACGAAAATTATTATCTCACTGAGAAAGAAAATGCATGTGGTGTCGTAAAAACGCAGGTTATGCGTAAATTCTATAGCTTTTGGACTTAACGTACAACATATGTAACATCCTGTAGCAAACGTATAACTGAAAACGTATCTTTTGTAGTTTCATATGGCCAATTCCGGAATTTTTACTCTCCGGAATACGGAAATCGGGAAAGTAAAATCGGAGAAAATCCGGAATTCGGAAAAAGTTCCGGATTTCGGAAAAATTCCAATTTCAGAAAAATTCCGAAACTCGGAAACAATCCGAAATTTGGAAAATTCCGATTTCGAAAAAAATTCCGGATTTTTTCCGAATTCCGGGAAGTGAAATTTTCGATTCTGGAAAGTTTTGGCCATCCCTATTTTATACATACTCTCCGTATAAGTGTTTCGTATATACATACTTTCCATACGAGAGATAGAACTCTATATAGGTGATCAAGATTTCACTTACAGGTGAACGTATATAACATATAGCTTGCGGGTGTAACATACAAAAGACTGTTAGATGTCAGACACCCCACAGCAGCATTATGTTATATCGAAGCGGGAAAAGGGCAGTACGTACGTATAATATGTGATCTCTACAGATTTACGTAGTAAACATATAGATTCCGTATATTTGTTCAATGTCCTGGAAACGTATTTTTCTCAATGTTGGAATAGTGGATCCATAATCAAGAACTTCTTGCTACGAGGCGCATCGAGAAAGTAAATTTCCTAAGCGTCCCGTAGCTAGGAAACCATATGTTGCGTGAAGCGACTGCGTGCACGTGAGAGAGTAAGAACCTAGTATGGCACATGCGTCAGCAAAACATCCCTAGTGCTCTGAGTAGCGTCATGGTTGTGGTTCAAGATGGACATCCCTATTCTAGCTCCCGCCACGTGTGAAGTGGGAGGAGTGAAGTTTTTGAATGCACAGGGCATAGCATCGATTGAAATCCATCCTCAGCTGTGCAAGATCTATGAGCCTAATGTCATGAGATAGCAGATGCTGTGTTTCTGGTGTAGCCATCTGCAGCAGGACGCCAAAATGTGCATGATAAGGAGAGCAGTGGGAGGCCAACAGACATCACAGAGAACATTGTGGGCCTTGTTCGGGAACGCATCATGCAGAATCGTCGCTTCACAATAACATAACTCAGCGGTAAATTCCAGCAGATTTTCCGCTCCTTATTGCATACCATCCTCTTGAGCGCCTGGTGTTCAAGAAGTTGTGTGCCAGGTGCGTGCCGAAGCAACTGGCTCCAGAACACAAAGCAAGACGCATAGGGTCGGCATTGACATTCTTGCAACGATGCATGTTGACGATGGATTTCAATCGGTGCTATGTCCTGTGCATTCAAAAACTTTATCACTGGTCGCACTTCACACGCGGCGGGAGCTGAAATAGCAACGTCCATCTTCAATCACTGCTACGACGCTACTGAGAACACTAAGGAAGTTCCGCTGGCACATGTCTAATGTTAGGATCTTACTCTCTCACATGCACGCAATCACTTTCCGCAATATACGGTTTCCTAGCTATGGGACGCGTGGGAATGTTACTTTCTGGATGTGCCTTGTATTTTTCGCTATTTCTGCTCCGACACCTACAGACAGACGGCCTAATGAACGGCGTGCCTTTCTAGAAGTCTTCCCACAGTCGCGCCTAATAAAACTTAAAACTTGAAAGACTAAACGCGTTAAGATCTGTACAGTACACGAAACCATATTCAAATTGAACAAGCTGTTTCGAAATTATTCGAAAAAGAAAATCTTAGCAATCCTGGAAACTGAACCTTCTTTTCCTTTCGATTGTACAGCACGGAGAAAGCTGTAGTTCGAAATTTGGTAGAAAATGCTAACAAGGAATATTTTGTTCGTGTAGCGTGGTAGTAAATGTAGAGGGACTATGATGATGGAATGAGCAGCAGAATGAACCTAGCTGGAGGGAAGAACTTAAGAGAGGGGGGGGGGAGGTGATGAACGAAGCTCAAGAGCCAATGTCTGGGGAACAGGAACGTGCTTTCCATGCTAAATTCCCGGAAGCAATGAAGCGTCGTACAGAAAGAAAATAGAAGCCTTATCCAAAGAGTAAGATAAAAAGAGAAAGAAAGAACCATACAGAAATCAATCCAATCGAAAGGCTGAGAGGTCATCGAAACAGGAAGGTTAATGGAGAAATATGGTCTCTAACAGCAACGAGATGTTTCTTTTTTTTACGTGGAAAAGATAAATTCTCAACCCATGGCTATTAGGACAATCATAATAGGTTTACTAATCATGAGCTATCGAATACAGAAAAAAGCTTTTCAAGACAGAAATATCGTAGAAAAAATTGGAACTGAAAAGAAACTGAAATTTTAATATGATTTTCAATTATTTCTTTTTTTATTATTATGGATATGAGGCATGAAGTCAAGAAGAAGAAGAAGAAGAAGAAGAAGAAGATTAAGAACAAAGGAAAACGTGGACTATGGACCTTCGAAATGTGGCACTAAAATGGATTGATGAGGTATAGATATGGGTTAAATATTTCGATATGGTATAGAACGTATGGATAGGTTAAACAAATGTATGAGATATACAGAATGAATGAGTAGAGTATAAATGGATTAAATGGATAGATAGGGTATGGATATATTAAATAGATGGATAAAGTATAGAATAAAGGAATGTAGTAAATGGATGGATAGGATATAGAATGAAGGATAGATTATGGATTGACTAAACAGATGGATAGTGTAAAGATGAGAAGGATAGAGTATAGAATGGACGGATATGGTATGGATAGACTATGGGGAGGGACGCCATAGATATTGTTGGAAACGGGTAACGGTGTCTTCCGGCGTTCCCCATTACTTTTACCTCTGGATATAACCATACTCGTATTACCCCAGAAAGTGTTAGGTAATACGTGTATTCACTCTGGAAAATCCAAGCTTGGACTTACACATGAAGTAATATGAACTCAAAAATTTAGAACAGTACGTTGTCAACACTTTGATCTCGTTTTCGTTCTCCATTCTTGCAGTATTTTGACAGAAAAATAAACAACGAGAGTATTTTGTGATTGACAATGGTGTCACGGTAAGTCTCAATACTCATTGTCAAGATTTTCAAATAATTGTTTATAGTTTTTGTTCCTTCACAGGAGAACCTTTATGATTAACAATGAAGTTGCGTTCCCCTTTTCCCTTCGCCAATTCTCTTGCTTGACGTAGAAAAGTAAAGAAAGAAAGAAAAATAAATTAAACAGCAACTATGCAATTATAATCGCCCCCCAAGAAGTGGCGACGCTAGGTTCGTAATATTAGGTGGGAAAGAGGGGATACAACAAAAATTTTGGGGAGGCGTGGCAACCACACTTGTTTAGCTTTGAATATTATTATTATCGGTTGTACATATAGTATTATTAATATTATTATTCATTGGTTGTACATAGAAAAATGGGACGAAGGAGGGGCGAGAAAAATATTGGAGTGGCGGTCGTTCCTTCTCGCCCCTGTAACGCCGGCACTGCCCCCAAGAATTTTAGGTTTGAAAAAATAGTGAGGCTTATATTTGAAAAATGAAATCTTCCAGTTTAACGTCCCACGCTATGCACGTTAGACTAAGGGAGACGATGATTAAGGGAAGTGAACGATAATGGAAAAATGGTGGAATGAGAATGTGCGAGAAAATGGGAGTGTCCTGAGAAAATCCAGGGACACGATTTCGTTCACCACAAATTTACTTGGCCGAGGATTGGAGCACGGACCCCAGGCACCAGAGATAAGAGCTCTATCACTTTTATTTTAACTGATTTACCGAACGTTCCTCAGTAACTTGTTTTTACCTAATTACCTCTCCGTTTCACTACATTTTACTCGTTTCTTCAGTAACCGATAACAACAAGGACACGAGCATACAAATATCGAGGACAGTTAAAATTCCAAATACTCTCGCACCGGGAATCGAACCCGGTTCCTCGTACACCAAAGGTACAAGTGCTAGCAACTAGACCAGCGGTGAGGGCTCTGTTGGCCAACCACAAGACTGTGTGTGATCATTCGAAAGGCTTTTCCTGCATTACAAGAAAGAATCTTAGGCTGCCCAACACTGAACAACCATGGCACTCATGCTTATATTTGAGTAAATACGGTAAATATACATATGTATATAGATCAAATTATACATAAATCGACGTTTAAATATTCAAAATTAACTATGAATAAAATTACTTTAATCTTAATAAGTTAATTTACAACAAATTAACAATTTTCATTATTTGACTATTAATATTCAGTGGGAAAAAATAGAAAAATGATTTTATGCATTCCAAGTTTTGGAGAGAATGGAATCAATGTTGAGCCGAAATTTATCGATCAGACTCGGACTTTCAATGGAAATCGAACCCGGACCATCTGGTTCGTAGAATGACATCTCACAAAGTACGCCACCGGAGACTCTTATATCTACATGTTACTTTCAAGTAACATTAGTTAGAGCCTAAATTACCCAGCTTATTCTTACAGGATGGGTCAGAACAAAGAAATCCGCTTCACTACTCCATCTCTCGTCTCAAATGAAATGCAAGAAAATAACTTTCCTGAATATCCCCAGTATTTGCTGTGATTAAGAAAAGAGTAGATGGTATTCTCTGAACCTAAAATTAACTTAATGTTTCCAGCTCGTAGCGCACAGAATGGCACCAAATGACACCAAAAGAAGGGAGGAAAAGAGAGCAGAGTGTGAGGACGAAATTAAAGTTAGACAATGAGGGGAAAGTGAGGACATTGTGTGACGTCAAGTGGAAGACGTAATTTCACGAGCCACAGCAGATCTGTCGTCAAGGGCAACAGCAGCACGCAATCATTTTTTCCCTTTCAAAATTGCAGCTAATAATTCACGTATACATTAAACTTAGTAATAATAAAGTTGCCATTCAACTACATTTTGCTTCATGGATTTTGTTTCCAAGTTTTCGTAACAAGCGCGGGACAACGTCGTAATGTCATCACTTGTATTTGAATTTACGTAGATTGAAGCAGCCAGTCTCAATGTTTTAGTTTTGGCAATCATCATCATCATCATCATCATAGGTATTCTGCCATAATTTGTAGGTCATTTGCCGCAACTGAGAAGCTTCCATGCTCCACAGTCTCCACTTAACTTCTTTGTTTTCACGCACGATTGTTTTTTGTTTTCATACTGTCCATAACCACTAGGCTCATTTGGCACTCCCTCTCTTTCATGCCACAATTCTCTCTAGCACGTCCCTCATGATACAGTTTCTTCTTAGCCAATGTCCCAACAAGTTTCTCTTTTTTTTTCAATTACACCTAAAATTGTTCTTTTCTCCCCCACCATATCTAATACACTCTCATTCGTTTTCCGCTCTACCGAACTAATTCTTCCCATTTTTATTCACACCCACATTTTGAAACCTTTCAGTCTTTCCTCATCATTTTTGCGTAATGCAAAGTTCCCGTCCCATACAGTACAATACTACACACCAAGTATTTTCTCGATTATTTATTCAAGATCCCACAAAACAAACTTTTCCTTCCTCCTAAAGGCTTTTTCTTTACCATTCCTATTCCTTATTTCACGTTCGCACTTCATATAATTACCAATAATACTATCCAGATATCGAAACTAGTCACCTGTTCTATTTTCTCCTGTAATACTTTTGTATTTGACACTGTCTCTTTATTCAGTTACTATGGATTTTGTCTTTCTACCATTTATTTTCATCCCATATCCTTTACAACCCTTCCTCAAGATTTATAGCACCTTATTGATGTTCTTTTCAGATTCCACAAGAGCCATTATCATCTGCAAACTAAATACACTTTATCATTCTACCTTCGACCAAAATACCGTCTTCGTAATGCAGGCTCTTTTTTTAAACTATTTCTTCTAGATAGATATAAAATAACGTTGGCAAGAGATAACATTCCTATCGAACTCTCCTCTCCAATTGTACTCTCCTCTGTCATATCTTCTCCTATTCTAACACTTACTTATTGGTTCAGATATAAGTATCTTATAAGTCTTCGGTCTTTCCATTTCAAACCAACCTCCCTAAGAAACCCTAACAACAATTCCAAGTTTACAAGGTTAAACTCTTTTCTCTTTTAGATCAATAAATACAACATACACCTCTTTTACTTTTTCCGTGAACTTTGACAATAAAATTTTCTTCTTTTCCATCCCTATATTAAAGGAACATTTAAACATGGGCTTGGTTAGTTAACCTGTAATATACCTTTGACGGTTGGTTCTCGGGTTATGAGACACCAAATTTGTGTCATAACTCAAATTATAGCAAAATAATATCACTAATTGCTCCTTAGAACAAGACTTAGGAGGAAACACATAAAACATATCTTCCAAACCTTAATTTTGGGTCCTACGATAAACTGTTGGACGTTAAATAAATTAAAAGTGTAATAATGACTTATTAGTATAAAGGTTACTAAAAATCAATAAAGAAATATTTTTCTTTTGCAATTGGGAACTCGTTTGTTTAATAAAAGAAAGACTACTTCTTTATTATTTTGATGGGAGTCACAGTAACTAGGAGCGCGGGCGCCGATCTTGGGAAACTGATGGAGCACAAGGCCCCTAAGGATCCCAGAAACGGTACATATCCTTACTTGAATCTTTGACTGGATATACGAGAATGAAATATACATGCTTAAACACCCCTACTCTTGAAAGTTGTCGACCCCACTGAGTAGGAGGATCGAATACTTAAAGCAGTTGTGTCATGACACGATTCTTCCGCGATCAGCGGAAGTCTGCTGACCTTGCTACCACATTTAACAATAATCGATTCTTTGACCCCACACACACACGAAAAATGAAATGAAGTGAAATCTTTTAGCTTTACGTCCCATGGTCATGTCGGCTAGGCTAAAGGAGACGGTGTTGATGAGAAATGAATGAAATGGTGCAATGAAGAAAGTGGGAGAAAACGAGAGAATCTCGAGAAAAATCCACGGACACAGTGTTTGTCCACCAAAGTCAACTTGTTACGAACTGAGATTGAACCACGTACTATTAGTGAACACTCTATAGCATACACTGAAGCCACGCTAACACTTGTCCACATCCTAAACATTGATTATTTGTCCTGACTAAAATGGGTGTTTTCAGTGATCCGATACCGTCACACACTTTGTTCGAGGTCCTATTTTGCTTTATAGTTTTATTGTAATTGCATTCTCCATTCGTGTACATTCTGCAAATGTGAGGTTAATACGATACTTCTTTCTTGGTGCTGCACTTTTAATGTCCAGCAGTATACTTTCGGATTCGGTGATAGTCTAGATTGAAAGATATTAAACATGAATAATGATTTTATGACTTCTAACTTGCTTTATTTGAGAGATAAACATTGTTAGCAACAAACTAACACTCAAAATTCTCTCTTAAATTTTATACTATTATTATCGTCTATAACACGTATTATCTCATATAGTTACTTTTATGCGCGACTGTAACAGCCGGAAAGGTTGTATAATGATAATATATAAAAGTTTAATTTTATCTGTTGTGTTAGGGATATAAAAATCGATCGCTAACTCACACAGAAGAGCACTGTGAAGCAGAGAGAATATTTTACAACACAATTTTGAGCAACATTGATTTAAAATGTTTGGTCCAAAACATAGTTGCCAAGTAACCGGCAAATGAGTTAAATTAGTTAATTGGGATCATTAGTCGACGGTTGATAATGAATAACTTATTGTCGCTTGAAGTTTAGCAGACTATTTCAAGTACGAAATTACTACAGCTTTTCCCATTACAAAATACGTATCTTGACTGTTACGGAATCGTTCAATGAGTTTATTGTATATGTTATGTGTAGATGTGTGTGTGTTACGCTTTCTAATTTTAAGGTAACGTATATATACCTTATCTATGGCACAAAATAAACTGGTTGGATAGAAGGAATTTTGTTTAACGTTCAAATTACGATGAACTTTCACACAGTAAGGCTCGAATATTGAAAGATGCCCCTTAGGTTTTGGCGATGAAAGTCGGTAAATAAATTTTTCATTAAAAGTAAGCCAGTACGTCAGCGGAGATGGCGTGGGTCAATGAAAACTTGACCCATTGCCAAATGAACCACCACTCACCATGATCCACCACAAACCATCATGCACCACTCACTGTGACCCACTCTGAGCCACCAAATCCATCGACATCAACTCTGACCCATGATCCACGCCCTCATCTCCACTGAGTAAAAGAGTTTACACTTGTAATAAAACAAGCTGTTGAATTATCACTAATCGGAGTTGGAATTTCTATGGTCAATCGCTCAAGCCCCGCTGTGTTACAATACCAGTAAATCTTACCTTTACGATTTAAAATGGTGTACTGTTTGTCATGGATCATATTTCCATGAGAGCTATCACCTCTGGTGCTAGGGGTCCCGGGTTCGATCCCAGCCCCCGCCAAGTGAACTTTGTGGTGGACAAATACCGTATGCGTGAGTTTTCTCGGGGTTCTCCCGTTTCCTCCCACTTTCTACATTCCACCATTTCCTTCATTACTCATCATCACCGTCTCCTTTAGCCTAACCGGCATAACCGTGGGACATAAAACTCAAAGATTTCATTTCATTTTTTCCATGAATTTCAAGTTAATTATAATATATAATTATTTTCTTGTTGAATTGCAGGTATTTCTCTGTGGAAAATAGGATGAAACTTGAAAGTTTCAAATCAAAGTAAAGTAGGCCAGTGTGCAAAAAAGTGTAAAATTCGACTGTATCTTGAGAGCCAAGTAGTAAGTCAAGCTCCTTCGTGGCTAAGCAGTTAGCGTATGCGTCTTTGGCGTAGGAGACCCAGGTCCGATTCCCATCGGGAGCTCATGTGGTTCGGATTCCATGTTAATCAGTAGGTCAACGTCTCATATAACCTCGCTGCTCAAAGAGACGTTAAACTCAAAATAAACTCAACCCAAGTATTAAGTCCTATTGCTATTATTACAATTACAAATATCAATATCCAAAAGTTCCTGAAGTTCTTTTTTCACTTAGGTGTAATCATCTCAGGTAAATAAATGGAAACAAATGAAAAAGGAAGAGAAATGGAGACATTGAAAGTAAAATGTAGACAAATTCACTAGTCTTCAGAAGATGGTGTCTACAATGCACTGAGCAGAGTGAATCAGTGGGTCAGAGTGGGTCATGGTAGGTAGTGAATCACACTGGTCACGTCTTGTTGACCCACAACTCACTGACCTACTCATATATCTTGACCCACTTGACTCACGACCTACTGACCCACTTTATCTCTGAGCATGTGTCCCAGAGTTTCCAAAATTCCTGTTTTTAGGAAGAAACGAGGCAATTTCTATAATCGCTTTCACTGAATTGAAATCGACGTTGTTCGTACTTTGTGATTGCATCACAGAATACGGCTAAATCGTCTTGAAGATTTTGGAACATGGTTCGTATCTACCACAAATTGCGCTATTGTCATGTGAATTCGATTAAAGGTCGTATCCTAAAGGGGAAAGGGTTCGTGACAAAAATAGAACATTTTATAGGCTTTATTATTACACTTTTTTTTTTATCAAAATGCGTATCTCAAAAAGGAGGAAAGAAAAATCAACAAGCCGAGACGACCCGAAATCAGAAGCTCGTTGATTGCAAAGCTGTGGAGCACAGCCTCTGCTGCCGAGCTGGGTCTGTCCCTGGACGAGCTCACCACCAAATATAGCAAGCTTTCATTCATTAGACAATGGGCTACTTGTCTGACAAATTTGGTTCAAATCCGGCCAGTAGTTACTGACAAATTAAGTACTACATATAAGTCGAGTCGAGTTCAGCAAGGCCGTGTTCGATCACTAAACTAGCATGTTTTATGCTTACACAATAGATTACTTGTCTATCAAATGTTGTTCAGATTCGCCCAGTAATTACCGAGAAATAAAGTGACACACACACACACACACACACACACACACACACCTTCATACGCATATATACATACATCCATATACTAGGAGTGGAAATATATGCTGAAATATGTGCTCCCGTATGCTTACTCCACGAGTTCATAATTTGATATATACTAACTCCCTCCATGTTGACTCTGGCTTGACCAGTGTATGTACTTTTTACTAAAATTAAAATAATATATTATTAGAACGAATTGAAGAATAAAAATTCACGGCTAAGAAAAATTATACTACATAATATAGAATGGAGAAGAAACGTCAAATTTAATTGAAATTTGAAAATAATGAGAAAAGACAAAAATGATAAGAATAGTGATTATATATATATATATATATATATATATATATATATATATATATATATTAATAAAAAATTATAATATAAAATGTTCAATTGAAAGGTAAAATTATAAAGGTAACCCACAAAGTTCTGTCGCTTCTTGACAAACCACCTTCGAGCATCGTTATGTCACCTAAGACTACCTGTAAGATCAAAAAATAGTTCCCATCAGCATTGACGACCTTCTGCCAGCGTTCTGGAAGGCCATAGATTAAATCACGGTAGAACTTGGTGGGCCGTGAAGCGAAGAAGGTATCAAATGTATTTTGCACCTCTACAAGGGCTTTGAATCAGCGTCGTCTAAGGTGATTGTTCAAGGAATGGGACAGATGATAATCGGACGGTACAATGTCCGGAGAATATGACGGATACAACAGTGTTTCCTATCCAAGGGATAGAATGGTGCCCTTAGCCACGTGGGGATTAGCGTTGCCTGTAACATGATGACCCCTTTGTGATTCAAAATTGTCTAGAGTTTTCAGTCACTTTTGACTCTGGATGGACTCCAGAGTTTTCAGTTTTTCTTGAACACGGCACAACTGCTGACATTACACAGTTGCATTGATGCTTTGACTAACTGGTAGCAGTTCCCGATGAACGATGCTGCGAGGAGTCCAGCAAACACACACGAGGACCATCTTCTGGTTCAGTTCTGGTTTCGGCTGTTTTTAGACTGGTTGATGGAATTCTAACCAATGATGACGGCACGGCGCCGTGGAGCTTCGTACAGAACCCAATTCTCATCACATGTCAACACCCTTCCTCAGACCAGACAGTAAAGAAATACAGATATCTGCACGAGTTCCCTTCCGGCCTGGAGTCAAATCATGTGTAATTCATCGACTCAACTTGTAGTCCTTGCATGTGGATGGAGGTGCTGTTGAATGGTTTCTCCAATCACACTGAATTGTAGTCATACTTCGTCAAATGTCTGACCACTGTTCGCCTCAATTACCGCCTGCAGATCTTCATTTTGTACATGTGTTGGTCTTCGGCAAGTAGTGCGTCATTGAGTGTCTCGTCACCGTTCTTAAACTTGTTAAACCACCGCTGCACTGTCAGTGTAGTCACAACACCCTCACCAAAAGCCTGGCATATTTTCGCCCCACTGCAGTGGCTTTTGACCCCAGTTTGAACTCTTACAGCATACACGAACTTATCACGCTCTGTGGAGTTAACATATTCACTGTTCTTATGCAAGTTCACGGTGTAACTGACATGCCATAACTGGGTAGTATGTTGAATATACCCACACCAAGAACTGATCTTCACCTTATCCCCATTCATTGTGTGTGGGCAAATGGAACACACACCTCCAAAAAAGCGACAGAACTTTCTTGATCACCTTTATTTTTATATATTATAAATTTATATATATATATATATATATATATATATATATATATAATATATATAATATATATATATATATATATATATATATATTATATATATATATATATATATATATATATATATATATATATATATATATATATATATATATATATAGAGAGAGAGAGAGAGAGAGAGAGAGAGAGAGAGAGAGAGATACAAAATCATGTAATTGTGAAAGACATAAAAGAAAAACAGAGAAGGTAGAAAAGAAAGAAAAAAAGAAAAATATAAAAAGTTTGTGCGTAGAGAAGAAAGAAAGAAAAATGATATGTGAAAACAGAAAATTCTGCACAGTTAGTTATAAAGCAGGTAATAATTTACCTCCTTTTCTAATAATTTGTCAGGAGGTAATGTACCTAAAATGGAAGCCATATTGCCTCGCTGAACTGCTATGATAATACGTTGTATAAGAAAATTAGTAGCCCATTTGTCAACAGTAACGTGTGCAATACGTTGGCCTACTTCTTTGATAAAATCTAGATCTTCGAGACCCCAAGTGTAGCTCGATTCAATGGCCATGGCCACGAACATGTATCTACCAACTATTCTATATTTTCTTCTTTTCTTGCATTCTCTTCGGGCTGCAATAGCTCCTTTTCGTGATGAAGAAAGGGAAGGTTGGGAGACGCAAAAGTGTCAGAGCAGGTGAAATCTCAGAGAAGAATCTTCCCCCTCTTCCATCTTGTCTTTTGCCGTCAGATCTGTTACATCCCGGAGGTTCATGAACAGATAGAACTTCCACGGCTGTGAGTGCTCTGTAGATAATGTCATTCACGTTCAAATATCTCACATATCTTCCGGTAGTACTTATGCAAGAGAGACCACATAGACCTTTCTGGTTGACTGATGCACCACATTAAGAGCAGTTGGGTGATTCACAGATGTCTACCCCTACGAAGTGCAACTGCAATACGAAAACCTTCGTTTGAAAGGTGCAGTTCTAGGTTGTGTGAAGGTAATGCCTGCAGCCAGACACCTGAAATTGGAGATGAGGAAGTGTGAAGTCTGGCCTTTGGTCTCTTGGTTGCCTGCTTCTTGTAGTAACACTGATTGATGCAATTTGATGACCGAGTTGTCCCAAACTGATTGTGAGCTTCTACCAGTCATTTCAGGATGATTTAAACTAACTAGCTTAGATCAGCCAGATATGCAGTCGTGGACATCAAATTCTATGCGAGGCTTATTTTCTTGATTGAGGAGTATTTTAATGGTATTCCGGTATCCATATAATTTAACATTATATAAAAAGCAACATTATATATCAAAATTATATATCAATAATTTAATATTATGATGTATGTATTACCTACATTAATATGAACATGCATATGCTAATTAACATCTAAGGAAGATAACGTTACGTTATGGAAACTGCTACGAATTATTTTAATTTTAATAAAGAAGTACATACTCTGACCAGAAAAATATTAATTATTTAAATATATGCTAATGCAAAGCCTAACATTCCATGTATATTGGCGTAGAATCTTGGCGATTTAAGCACAACCAGTAATTACCCTACTACTTCTTACTGGTATTTATATTAATTAAATTATCAGTAATGAACCCGTATGAAGAATCGTTCTCTCGCTATTATTGTTCTCGCTCTGTAGCGATCAAGGTTGAAACTGGAAATTGTTAATTCCTACCACATCTGGTTTCAACAAAGAAAATATTAAATGAAAGTTTTAAGTTTTACGTCCAATGATCATGCCGGTTAGGCTAAAGAAGACGGTGAAGATGTGAAATTAGTGAAATGGTAGAATGAATAAAGTGGGAGGAAACGGAACAACCCCAAGAAAACTCACACACATGGTGTTGTTCATCACGAAGTCTACTTGGAGCGAACTGTGATCGAATCTGGTACAACACGCACCAGAGATGAACGCTCAATCACTGAGCAACCGTGGCCCGTGTTTTGAATAAAAAAATAAGCGGAGAAGTTAAACCTATTGCTGGGACGTTAAAGAATCGAATCCAGAATATAATCTCGTTGATTTCTCTCACAATTTATGTTTTCTGGAAATCTATGTAAAAGCTGGAAAGTGGAAACGTTTATCACTTCCGGTTTTAGTAGACACATGGATGAAGACAAGACTTTTTTTTTAACAGTAAATCGATTCCGGAAATCTCTTGCCACTATCTGCTACCTTTATCGTGTTACCTGTGATGATCAACCGGAAATAGTTAATTTCAACGTGTTAACCTATTCTATTCTATGGAACCTATTCTTGGGACGCTGAATCGATTCTAAAAAGTCGTTATTCATTTTCTGCTACCGTTTCTGCTATGGTACTTGTGGATAGATAGACTCACATAAGCGCTCTACAAGACCGCCAATACTTATGTGTATCATAGCCTGAAATATAAAACTCAATTTATTAAATGATATATAAGAGTTCCATGTAAGAATGCTTTAACACAATAAATATTTATTTATGTTTTCTTCTTTAAAAGAAAATAATAGGAGTAGACAATATTAAGCTTCATTTAATAAACACCATGAAGGTAACGCCATAATAATATTCCACATATATCACCATCAGTTACAATCTTTCAAAAACCGAAAAAAGAAAACCTTTCGAAATGATCACTGGATTTACAGTTTAAGACCCGCCGTAGAAATAAATTTTCCGTTTTAAAATATTGTAAAGAAACAGAAGCTAGAGTATTGATTCTTTTTCTGGTGTGTGTTTGTGTGTGCGTATTTTTACCTCTTACGTGCTTATTTTATTTACTCTTCTTAGCGCCTTTATTGTGATATATTGCGTTTTCTTAATTCCTAGCATGGCTTCGAAAAACCTATCAAACTCTCCACATGACGAAGGCAAACTCATAAAAAAGGGATCTAAAAGTTGATTTACTTTATGGATTTCCTACCTGCTGTAGAATGCCAATAGTTTTAATCACGTTAAGAGTAGTTGCTTTAAAACGTGATACGCGTCTTCAACATATTGTATTCGGTACTTCATTTAAATGTGTTACAGGGGAATGTTGTTTAGTGCAAAAAGGAGTATGAAAACAGATTTTCAGATTACATATACCAAAGCAGAGTGCTTCCCCTGCTCATCTTAACATAAAATTTAGTTTGTTGAAATAAACGAAAGTGGAAATGAATATAATTGTGTGTCTGCTCTTTCTCAATAATTATAAAATTATCCACTTTTAATTAAGCTTGGTGAATGTTGAAAGTTGAAGTTTTCCAAATTTTCCTTTTTCTTCGCATTGATATAGATTAGTCGTAAACAGGTATTCGGAGAAATTCAATCCCAGCTTTATGCTTTGCCCTCCTATAATGTGATTCTTATTATTTTTCTTTCTTTTACCAGAACAACTTTAATCAAATCCAATTTTGATGAAACTTGGTAAGAGTTTGCTTGAAGTTTTCAATCAATCTTGGTGCTTTAGAATGACATTAAGAAGTGTATGAAAGAGAGGAATTGAAACTAAATTAAAATTTTGAACCTGTACAAATAACAAATTGAATTTCTATTTGTAGTCCAGAACCTTATCTATGTTTAAAACTCGATTGAGATCGGTAGGGTGGCTCAAAAGTTATTAAGTTAAAAACATAATCACTTTCATTTTTATATATTTGGAGATTATTGTAAAAAAATAGATACAAGGACTGTGCTGTAAGGGTGATACAGAGATGAAACTATCTGATATTACTTTCAGTCTTTGTTGTAAGTTTCAAACGTACCAGATCATTAGAAGATAACTGTGGATTGTAATCTTTAATTTTAACCCTATAATTACATAGTTTCTGGTTGCTACTTACTTTTACGAAAAAGTAAGTAGTAACGAACACCACTTTGTAGCTAAGGTGGGTGTTACCTGTACGTATGGCCTTGGACATTTGCAGAAGTTTAACTCCTGGTACTAATCCTATGAAAGTAACCAGAGTAGTGGTTCAGATTCCCCTTGAACGAGTGATCTAGTCTCTTTCCATCATTAGTGCTGAAAAGATATTTTAAACTCAAAGAATTAATTGCAATCAAGTAATAACAGACAGAAACGTATAGGATAAATTGAATGTTTTCATGTACATATCATCTAAATGAAACTTTTCTACTGCACGCAATAATATTGAACCAATTTAAATATTGTTTGTTTGCTTATTTTTCATATTTATCAAGATTGTATAAGACGTGGACCTACCGTTTAAAATGGAATTAGAACTACCGTTCTGCATTCAATGTTCTCCAATTGAACTAGAATGACACATGCTAATCACTTCAGCAGGGAGGACAACTAAAACAGATATCAAACAGATTCACTAGACTTGTTTTCAATTTCACGAGTATCTTAACACCTTGGTTTGTGTTCTATGAAATACATTCAAAGAATATGTTTCTTTTTTCTTTTTACTTAGATTATCGTATCTAAAGGGTAGTTTGTGTGATTGAAATTAAATTAGAAATCTAGTTTTCAATCTCATAGACGCTTGTTACTACGAAGGGCGGTTATAGACAATACAAACTAAACTACATCGGATTAGTCTCCGAACATATCCATAATCGAGCTGAGCGAGTTTAAAACAGCAAGCTGACACATTTCATTTATTAATAATACTTTCGTTATATTGGTCAACTGCCTTGCAATATGTGTAAAATGCAACGTATTGCATTTTACACATACCGGCTATCCGAAAAAGATTGTGCCTTCTTTATTTTTTCTGTGAGCTCAGTGTGTGGAGAGAGGTATCAGCAACAGGGATTACTATAAGTTTTGATTGAAATATCCACCATTAGAGCACATCTTTTCTCAATATGGAGCTAACAGAACAACAAAATGCATTTTGTGCTGTAGAATACGCAAAAACAACGTCCATTATCACAGTTCAACACAACTTTCGGTGATAATTTGTTGTCGATCCACCTGACAGGACCTCCATTAAGGTTTGGTATACACAACATCTGAGACAGATTTCATATGCGAAGGTAAAAGCACCAGCCTTCCTTCCCATGCAGAGGAGACAGTGGATGGAGTTCGCCACTCATTCCAACACAGCCTCACGTAGTCAGTTTGGAATGCAGGCCTGAGTTAGCGTTGGCCCACTCAGCAATCTGGAATGCTCTTGGTAAGTTTGAAATTCAAGGCTTACAAGCTGGAATTAATGCAAGCACTCACTGAAGATGACTAGAAAGTTGACACTGTCTTCAGTTAGAGACGTTGCGATTCTTGAAAAATGATTATTTTAGGAACAGGGTAGTCTTTAGTGATGAGGCAACCTTCCATATGAATGCCAAAGTCAACAGAATAATGTTCAAATCCTCGGAAAATCATTGAGCATGTCAGAAATTCTCCAATGTTGAACATCCTTGCTGCTATGTGCAGAAGAAGCTGTATGGGTCATTCTTCTTTGCGCAAAGAGCTGTAACGGGACTGAAATGGACTATCGACTACATATCTGCCATCTTACGAAGGGTGCCCATATTGAATCTTTGTAACGTAGGTTAAAAAAGAAAACTTTGATATATTACCTTGCTTTTGGTATATAAAGTATTCTAACATCACATCAGGAAACCGAGAATACTTTTTGAAAAGAGTGCATTCTTTTACGGACACTCTGTATTTAGTAGTTGGAAATATCTATTGAATGGCACATATATTGTATTTTATGGGTTTAAAAATAAGTTGCAACAGAGTTTTTAGTAAAATTATTAACCTTTCATGCTGTAAAGCATGTGAACAAATGTGCGCGCGACAATAAAATTTGGTGTCAGAATGTCAAGTGTACGGCGCAATTTTTCGATGATCATTCCTCTCAAGGACATTATTGATGATCGATTTATTTACCTTGGCGGAATGGCGGAAATTTCATAACGAGGAACTACATAATTTATATGGTTCACCCAACATTGTTAGGGTCGTCAAGTCTAGGAGGCTTAGATGGGCGGGTCATGTAGCTAGAATGGAAGAAAGTAGAAATGCTTTCAAAGTCTTGACTGGAAGACCAATCGGAAAACGACCATTAGGAAGACCTAGGCGCAGATGGGAGGACAATATTAAGATGGATCTCGCAGAGATTGGAATACAAAGTAGAAAGGGAATGCAGTTAGCTAAGGATAGAAGTCAGTGGAGAGATTTTGTGAACGCGGCATTGAAACTCCGGGTTCCATAGACCAGAGAGTTAGATAGTTAGTTTAGTTTTATTTACCTTGAAACTTAGCTGTGGATGTTCACTATTATTCTACAAATCTGGAATTTATGAGCACAGCCGTTTCTTATTTACTAGTATAAGTGACAAAGAAATCGCAAAATAAATCCATAAGAGTTAAGAGAGAGGGAAGTGAGACGAGCAGAGACGAAAACCCGTTACTTTGAATGATATTAGGGGTCGCGGTGGCTCAGTAGGGATTCGCTGACTCGCTGTTGCCGGGAGTAGACGTTGACAGTTAAGCCCCGTGAATAGTGATTTGTTTTTGCGAGCTTCGACTTTCTTTCGACATTACTATAACTGAACAGGGTTTTCAAGTTTTTGTAGTGTTTTGTGGCTCCAGTGTTCGTGGTACCATGCAAGAACTTCGCAAGAATAGTGTAAAATTTGGTTTTGACAAAACCACACGCACGATATGCCCTAGCCAGGCTGAATTACATGCATGGTTATGTGCACATTTTCCCAACATATTTGAGGATATCCAAGCTTTAGATCTCCATAACGAAGAGTATTGCATGTTTGTTCAATTCAAAAATAATGATAGTTACGAAAAGTTTATGTCTAAGGCTCCAGACAAATTATCTTTTACCCATTTTGATCAATCTGTCAGTGATGTGTATATTATGGATGCACAAGTTAATCTCACGAGAGTTAAATTTATGGATTTGTCATTCGATTTTCCTAATGGGCAAGTGTCTCAGGTATTATGTAATTATGGTGAAATTAAAAGTGTTGAGTATGAAGCCTGGAAAACTGTTCCCTACACGCCTTTATAATGGTAACAGGATTTTTTCGATGACGTTAAAAACATATCCCTACTCGATTACATTTTGACACTGTTAAAGGCAATGCCTCCTATAAAAGACTGTTACAAACTTGACACGCTTGTGGATCACTTGATCACCTAATTCCACGTGTAAACAGCGGCGACGTCCTGCTCGGTCCACGCGGGCGAAAGGGGACGCCCCTGTAATGACAGATCTGCGTCAAGTTACAAAAACTACACGTCATGTACCCGAAAGACCTGTGCTCTTGACATCCTCTGTTAGTGCTACAAATTCCGACGTCCCAACAAGTGTCAACACCGCTGTCTACTTCAGAAACTAATTTCCCCCAATTGACATCAATTGACTCATCCGCTACCATATTAATAGCTAAGCAACAATCAGTTTCCACTGATTTGGATGACGGGGCACCATGCTTCCCCGAGAGCCCCCTCCCAGGTACACCACCCTCATCTCTCGCTTTATATGCGACAGTAGTACTTCTTGATCCAGCGACAGGTCTTCCTTCTGCTAGGCATGGCATGACCCAGGATATAGTGCTTCGTCCAGCTGTACCTCTGCCCACTGACGTCTTTAGTGATGATACAAATTTTTTTCGCCTATATTATCAGTAAAACACGTGAAAAAACGTAAACCGAATATATGAGAAAGTGTGAGTGACCTCCAAACGCCTGACCTTGTGGAATAGCAACTGTGGTAAGTCTTCACTGGTTTCTTTGCTTCGTTTCGTCATCACGAGTGGTATGCTGTTCTGGTGTTTTGTTTCCTGCTCATGTTACTTGCGTTATGTGGAAAAGCTATGTCAATTTGGATTTTTCCTGTTTGTGTATAGCTAAGATATTAACCTATTTTGGAGAAGTTCTTGGTTTTGTGTTTACAATCCAGTGCTTATTTTTTGTTGAGTTGAGTTGAGTTGATTTTGAGTTCAACGTCCCGTTCAGCAGCGAGGCTATATGAGACGTGGACCTACTGATTAACGTGGAATCCGAACCACATGAGCTCCCGCCGGGAATTGAACCCGGGTCTCCCACGCCAAAGGCGCGTACGCTAACCGCTTAGCCACAAGGGAGCTCGCTTATTTTTTGTGTGTGGTCAACAATATGAATGGAGTTTCGGAGATTTAGTCAGTGTGTATATTGTTCTGTGGGCGGGGTACACTTGCAGGTATGTGTCCAGGATATTTTTACGGCCTTGTAAGATATACATTTATCTTGTGGGTACGCTTCTTGTGTTTTACATAATGAACGCTAGGGTCAACTCCCGTTTGTATTTAACTTTAAACATTAATTTTATAAGCAGTATACCGAATAAACAGCTATTAGCGCACTTCATAGCGCTTCACGATGCTGATATTTATTGTTTGCAGGCGGTAAAGAATCCCTACCTATCATTTGTGTATAATTATACTGCCATTGACAACATTGCGCCCCCATCATATTGGGTACTGCTTTACTTGTGAAACGAGGCCTCCACGCTACGCATATCCACCTATTCTCGTCAGGGCGGGCCATTCAATGTGTTATTGATGGTATATGTATTTCGGCTGTCTACGGCCATTCAGGGACAAATCAGTGTATTGCCCACGAACGTTTTTATCACGAAGAAGTTGTTGACATGCTACGTATTACACGATATCCGATTTTGTTTCTTGGAGACATAAATTGTCACATGTTTCCTCAAGATACGAGAGGCGAATATCACCCATCTCCAGGTTTTCATCGTTTTATTACAAATTTGGGCTTAAAAGACATTTGGTTTCATTTTCATAAGAATCATCCTTCTACTTTCAAATCAGCCCAAGTGGGCTCACGCTTGAAGCGATGCTATCTCCCGGAAGCCTCCTAAGCAGAGTATTTGATATACAGCAATATGCGGCTTGCTTTACAGATCATACAGGTATTAAGCTGGTATTACGCTTTCCGACGCAACTTCCCAAATTTTACGGTCGTAGTTATTGCAAATTAAACAATCGACTTTTAACCATCGACCACGTCCGGTGTTTATTTCATGCTAGTTGGACACGATGGCCTACGAGTTCGTAGATATATTCTAATATTAACATGTGGTGGTGTCGCTACATTAAACCCCAAATTCGAACTTTCTTTCAAGGAATGGGGAAATTACATCGTCAAAACTATCGCGAGATGCACGAATTCTTATACAGTGTCCTATGCGAACTGTGGAACCAACCAAGTAGCGTTTCCAATATGGCGGCGATCATGCGTGTTAAGCACCAATTGAAATAGGTGCAACATACCCAATCTCTGAGCGTTCAGATCGACGACGGGACGGCAGATAGACTTGTTTCTGAATCTTTGTCTTTGTATCATTAAGTTAAACGCCTCAATCGCCAACAACATCAGTTTATCTCTCATGTGTCCACCTCGGGTGGGCAACAGCTCACTATTAAAGACACCTTGTATGAGCATTTTCAGGAATATTACACGTCATTGTACGCATTACCCGACGTTAATACAGTACCTCCCCATTTCCTTACGAAGATCCCATCATGCCTATCCGAACAAGACTGCACTTCTTTACTTGCGCCCATCACTCTTTCCGAAATCGAGACAACCCTCTCCCAAGTTAAACGGAGTACATCTCCGGGCAGAGATGGGATCGGGTACCGCTTTTACTCAAGCTTTTATACACTAGTCGGTCCAATACTCTGTGAATTACTTAATTTTCTGTTGCAAGGTGGACCGGTCTATCAACATGCAGGCGTTATCATTCTACTACCCAAAGGCGGCAATCCGACAACCGTGGCGGACTGTCGCCTGATCACACTTCTAAACACAGATTACAAACTTTTTACTAAGCTTTTAGCCACTCGTATTAAGCAAGTTATCTTTCCGTCCATCTGCCCCGCTCAAACGGCTTTACACCCCTCCTACAATATTCATACCGCACTTGCGTCCATTCTCGACTTCCTTGCGTATGCCCAATTTCAATCTCTTCCCGTAGGAGTTCTTACATGCGATTTTCGAAAAGCCTTTGACACCCTAAACCACTCTTGTTTGAAGTCTTACAACAGTATCACTTCCCTCCTTAGATACTTACCGTTCTGCACCAGCTTTATCACAATGCTACTTCGTATTTACAACTTATTGGCTATCTTCTTTCCCCTTTTGGGATTCATAAAGGTGCCAGGCAAGGTTGCGCTCTCTCGGGAATATTGTTTTGCCTTGCACTAGATCCTCTCCTTCATCATTTCCAGCACCCCCTACATCGGCTTTTCACAGCTTCCATCAATTGACAGCCATTTCGTATATGGATGATCTAACATTCCTCTGTGCTAACACGACTCAACTTGTCTCAGCGTTAAGAAAAGGCTAAAACTTTTCCCTAGCGAGTGGTTTGCAACTTAACCTACACAAAACATCTCTTTTGACTGTCAATAACTTTCATACCTTGCATCCCAGGGGCGTCATAAACTCTCTGACCTGCACGACAGAATCACTCATTTTAGGTGTCCGATTTCAAGTCATATGCCGCTCGCCTTACGACCATATTTGGCAGCCATTACTCCAGGTGCTGCGTATGAACTTAGCAATGTGCCGCTCAAGAACTTTCACTCTAGCTCAACGTATTCACTATCTGAATATTTACATTAGTTCCAAACTCTGGTTCCTAGCGCATCTTTTTCCACTGCCCGACAAAGAGTCATTTGGTTAGTTCATATGGAAAAGCTACATGTTCCACATGCAACGACGCGTTTTATATCTTCCGACTGCACGTGGCGGTTTAAATCTAATCAGTGTGCGTCACAAATGTCGAACTCTTTACATGCTTACCGTCCTACATCATCTGGAACATGCCTCCTCCCACACTGCGCAATGGTTCCAATGCTGGGTAGATCGCTTTTGGCCAGGGAATAATCCTGTCCATGTTTGTTTTCCTGAATCAATCCAATATACATCTCACAAGACATCTTGGCCTGGTCGATGGTTCCGAGTGACAATCCTTCCAAGTCTTGGACTCCTAAATCTCTCTATATCACATTGTTGCAATCTGAATTGATAAATGTCACCCCCTATGTGAAGTCAGAGAATCGCACCACAATTGGCCTGCTATTTGGCGTACCATTCAAGCACCGTATCTTACATCCCGAATGACAGAAGCCCGGTATCGTTTAGTAAATAACTTGACTGTCACAAAAAACAGACTGTTACAGATTGGTAGGAGTACGTCCGACATATGTGACTTCTGTCCGCAGGTGGACTCTTTAAAACACCGATATACACAATGCACGGTTACGCGACCGGCGTGGCAAACTCTGTGTTCCTTTCTTGGGCTGATTTGTCGCGGTTCAGGGAGATATTTCACCTTTGATCTCCTTTTATTTCCGGAATTTCAGTGGTTCCCGCCTACCAAACAACGAGCAGTTACCTGGCTCATCTGCTCTAATATTTTATTTATAGACAACTACCGACCCTTCTGTGACCGACTTCTATATCCAGCATACTTGAACCGAGTTCGTAAAAAACAGTTTACTCACCTAGACGAGCAAAGATTGTTCGCTCAATTTCTCCAGGTGACTCTCGATGTTTATTCTTAAACTATAATGTTCTTTGTATTGTATATTCTCCTTCCACATATACTTTAGGTGTTCATATTAGTCTTTAGATTTAAGCCTATCCATATCCATATGTCTCTATATATGTCTCTCATGCAACTGTAGCACAGAATGTATTCTATATTGCTCTAAATAAATACAATTAAAAATGGTAGAGCGTTCACCTCTGCTGCTTGGTGTTTCGAGTTCAAACTCTGCTCCCGTCAAATGAACTTTGTGGTGGACAAACACCGTGTGTATGGGTTTCCTCGTGGTTCTCCCGTTTCCTCCCACTTTCTTCATACCACCACTTCATTCATTTCTCATCACCACCGTCTCCTTTAGCCTAGCCGGCATAACCATGGGACTTAAAAGTCAAAAATTTCATTTAATTTTTTTTTAATGATATTGTGAATGTCGATGGCAAGCCTCTAACAAAGTCAAAGTCTACTTCCAGATAAAGTTAATTCAAGTTCTGATAGGTTCTATCGATCCTGTAGGTTCTTTATGATTAATTGTTATGAAAACAAAGAAAAGTGAAAATTAAAAACGTAAACTTCACCTCAAACCTTCATTATTTACTATTGATGTAAATAGCTATTTCGCCTTCTTAACTTCTATACCTCAAGATGCATTGAGTCACTTATATTGTAAAAGAATATAGAACATATATATGTATAAGGGAAAATAATAACTTTTAGATGAGATTTCTATCCACAATCGTTCTGCACCCTAAGCGTTCATGACAAATTTCCGATTCGCTAACCATATAAGTGGAAAACTTTCCTTGTTAGAAGAAAAAAAAAAACAATACTCAAGAGTCCTTTAAAAATAGAGGAGAACTTGTAGAGCAAAATAAAAAGAGTAATAACGAGTGGAAATCGAAGGAAAAATAAGGAAATAACAAGAAAAAAGCTCGATCTCTCTTGTGACATGGTCCATAAAATTCCTCTAAAAGTTTCGTAGCTCTTTGGCCGAAACTCCTTCCCAGTTTCATTCTTAACGAGCCGTTGCTTCTAGAATTTCGGATTTTTTTTAAGTTGCGGTTCGTGACTTCCACTGAGGTTTTACTAACAGCATGTATAGTACTTACCTTTAATAAAACATTATGCATCCCTAACAGATCCCTATCAGATCCCTAACAGATAGTACTTTCCAAATAATTATTTGGAAAGTGCTATCTGTTAGGGATCTGATTGCCTTGATACTACAAGAAGTCAGAGTGTCTGGATACTGAAACAACAATAACCTGCGTGGCCCCACGTAGCATAATCCGATTTGAAACGTGTTTTTTTTTTTTTAAAAAATGTGATGATTTGTGTCCGCTTGCCACAAAGGAAATTGAGATGAAATTGATGTCCCCCAGAATAACCCTCAAATCTGCTCGCCTCCCAATGTTGAAGACAACTCTGCTCTGATCCTCCAGAGGATTGTTTGTCAACTTCACAAATATTTTGAGCATCACTTAACAAAAAAGAAAGAAAGAGAAACGGTCTTATTTGTCCCCCCTCTCCAATGTTGAAGACAGATTAGCGCCTCTGCTTAATAGCACCAAGCAAATACTGGGGTGGTAGATATTAATTTACAGATCTCATGCCGCTTCCTTCCCTCCTCAATTCATTCTCCCTTCCCTTTCCTCGGATAGTGTGACCGCCGAGGGACATCAAACCTCATACGTGACGGAATAAATGGCCATAGATGCCGAAAGCGTAGAAATCTAAATCCTAACAAAAATTTGCATTCACAAGTGAACATTTTGTAACGAAGCTATACTTATTTAGTTCTTTTATTTGTGATTTTTAAACTTAATTCTCAATCTACTGCCCACTTCCATTTCAGTTTCTTAAATTCCTTTCTTCTACATAAACTGAAACTTTTGTATTTACTGAGTGATAGGAAAAACCATAAAGGAAAAGAGTTGGGTACCCTATCCTTGCCTAAGTGGTTTTACTAACTCAGCTTTCAAATGAGCTAGGACTGCCATACCGCTAAACTAGAAAAAGTCTTAAGATGACGGTGTTTTATTAAGAAAACGAGTAGAGTTGCAATCCGTCCCGGTTAAACAGAGAAAAAGATATCTGTCGTCCCGATATGGCTCAGTTGAGACTTTAAAATTCTATGATTTTTATATTTATTGATGAAATTGGTAACTCTTACTATTGGAACTTAGTTTTCCACATTATTATACAGAGCTTTCAAAATAAAAGCAAACCTCACAACAGCGATAAGCGAGTAGTAGTGTGCCTGGAAACAGAAAGTTTAAGCTCACTTTGTAATCGGTGAAGAGCGACTTCTCACGAAAGTAACAAGTAACCAGAAAATAAGTTTAAATGTGAGCAGCAGCAACAGTAAATTATTAACTTTATACTATTTATAATTAATATTGAGCATGCCAACAAGAAAAGATCACTCTTAACAAACAGACTTCATATTCAACTAAGGAAGCAGTTAGTCAAGTGCTATATGTGGACTATTGAAGTGTATGGTTCAGAGACTTGAACATTACGGAAGTTAGAGAAGAAATATCTAGAGAGCTTCGAAATATGGTGTTGGAGGAAAATGGAGAAGATAAAATAGACAAAGGGAGTAACAAACAAGATGTTCTAAAACGGATAGGAGAAAAAAGAACGTTATTGACCAGCATTCTTCGTAGGAAGGCTATTAAATTTGACATATATTTGGTCTTTTTCATACCGCCATAGAAGGAAAGATGGAAGGAAAGCGACGAATACGAAAAAGAAGAACACAACTGATGGACGATTTTAAAAATAGAAGAAAATATTGGGAGTTAAAAGAGGAAGCTGAAGATCGAGAAACGTGAAAGTAACATTTCCAGATCAAACCTAAAAAAAAAAAAAAAAAAAAAAAAACTCATTAGCCCGTATCTGTCAATAGACATAATACTTAATAATAATTAAGAATGCAATGAAGTCTCGAGATATTGATTTGATTAAGGAAGGCGTAAATGGCAACTAATTATGTCTATCAAAAAGGCAGAACAACTGCCTCAACCAAAGAGTTCCAACTGCGGTTGTATGATGTTATAACACAACTTTCTGGCTAGGATAAGGATCTGGAGAAACAATAAGAATTTTTTTTTAAGGACTGGAATGGGACAGGTCTAAACTAGTAGCTTAAGCAATTATCAGCTTGCTGATACTTCACTTAACTGTTTCTATTCAATTCTCCGGTCCTTATTCTGCTTTAACTTCTTACTCAATATTACATCAACATATAGAGAGTGGAAGGTAACTTCACCGAAAAACTTTGGGAGGTTGTTTCTTATACGAAATGAAAGAAAAAAAAGTTCCAATAAGCATGGATCGAAAAAGTCTCCTTTCAGAGTTATGAATTGCCGAAAGTTCGAGAAATCACGTTTCAAAACGCCTTTACTTAGAAACTATAGGACCTATCCAAAGTGGTTTAAGGAATTCCACAGGAACTAGTATGCGCTCTATCTAAATATCAATGTATCAGAATTCACCGGTTCAAGCAAAACGAACACAACATTAGTACTTAAAGAAGTATCCCTATACCTGAACTTCCTTTTTACAGTTCGTTTCGCAGATAACGAAGAGTGGTAAAACATGGATATTTAGATAGAGCACATTCTAGTTCCTGTGTAATTCATTAACCCGCGTGGGATAAGTCTTATAGTTTCTAAGGCAGGGCGTTCGAAACGTGATTTTTCGAATTTTCAGCGGTTCATAACTCTAAAAGGAGACATTTTCCGACCCATGTGTATTAGAACTTTTTTCTTTCATTTCGTATAAGGATAACCTCCCAAAGGTTTTCGGTGGAGTTACCTTCCACCCTGTATAATGGAAACCCCTTCTGAACCATCAAATATGTAGTCTTGGACAATTCATGGCTTCTTGTTACTTTGCTAATCTCACTGAATTACAATGACTTGTAATGACATTTTTTTTAAAGAAAAAGAACATCATATTCGCCATATGCTCTAATAGAATGGCGTCTAATCCGCGAGCAATCCTCTGGCCTCCTATGGCTTGATCCAAATGTGAATGTCCTTTATCTTTACATAGATATGAATGTTACAAATGTCTGGAATTATTTGATTAAAGTATATCTTCCTTATATATATTTAATGCCGTACAAAGAAGTCACCTTTGTCTCATTCCATCATCAATTGAGGTTCATAGAAAGTTTTCGATATTATTATTTTAATAACTGCGTTATTATACTTTCATAACAAAAATGTTATCGATTATCTACTTTTAAGTTTGGCTTTTAACAAATATAATTACAAAAAATGTAATCGTGAAAAGGCATAACTCTTAAACTAATTGAAGAAATAACTTATAAAGTACTAACAAACAACTCTTATAGGGGTGTGTGTAACAGAATACATAAGCTCCTTCGTGGCTAAGCGGTTAGCGTACGTGCTTATGGCGTGGGAGACTCGGATTCAATTCTCGGCGCGAGCTCATGTGGTTAGGATTCCAGTTAATCAGTAGGTTCACGTCTCATAAAGACCCGCTGCTGAAAGAGACGTTAAATTCAAAATTAACTCAACAGCATGCATGTTACAACGCTTGGGAGGAATTTACTCACAGCAAAAATATCTAGTAAACATATCCTCGGAATTGCATTTTTTTTTCTGTTATAGGCTAACCGAAAGCATGGGAAAATGAATCTAGGAGGTGAATATCTCCAAAACTAATATCCACTGAGTTGAGGCGAAATGTTATCGTCTTAGACTTTTAATCTGTTCTATCCAAATATGTATGATTAAGAATCTTTTATTGGTGAAACAAGGGATTCATCCATAGTAAGTGAGAAAATCTAGGATTTTCCATACCTATCATATTCTCATTCCATCAATTCTTCCATAACCAATAACTGTTATTAACCCATAACAACACACGCCGGAATTTTTGACATAACAACACAGGCCCGTTTGTGAAACTTCCTCTGGAATTTACAGTCGTTATTAACCGATGTTTGTACTGAACAATAAAATTGTGCATTTTTACTCTCTGTCAATGTTTACTTAACAAAATAAATATAAATAGCCATTACAAAGTTCGTTACATGCTAACTATTACAAATACAAAATATATTGACGAAAACTTTTGCCAATTTTAATAGTACTATATTACTATTGAAAAAGAAAACACTTTTACTATAGACCACAGAAACAACATGATCCACCTGAAAAATTCAAATGATCCTTTTTATGAAAAATACACAAACTTATAAAAAGGCAAACATATCAGGAAAAGATACAGGGTACCTATAAAGTCATGCTTTTAAATGGAAAATTAAACTCTGCTATGAATTTCAATATTTGAGTTATTATAAATTGTACCAAAGACCAATATCTTTTCAATTTCCATTGTGATCAAGATTAATTAATGTTCTTAAAACAAAAACACCAAATCGTTTTGCTTGTTCTTACTTTTTACTTTTTTCAATGACGGCAAATTTTAACAGAACACTCATGGTCCGATTCATGGTTCGATCATAGTATTTGCATCATGGTACGATTCTAAATTAAAGTTTTCATCGACTATCAAATCTTCATCACTTGCTTTTTCTTCCTCCAACCACTGGGTACAACATTTCAAAAAGATGGACCGTTCAGTGTAACAGCAAGCAAAGGACCAGGGACAACATGCATTACGTTACAACACACGCCTGTCTCTCAGACGGCAAGCCAGAATGAACAATTAATCATGTGGCTCCTATAAGAGCTACCAACACATTACAGTGAAGTTGCAATGGCAGCAGCACAAGGAACGATTAGATGGTAGCGACGACAAGGAAAAAGAAAAAAGCTAGTGACTGGTACCTTCAGCAGTCTCAGAGACGGGCGTATGTTGTTACGGATTAACAACCTGTTTCTTTTAGCTCCAGGGCATGGTCGTAAGACGTCAAACTAAAAAAAATCATTTAACTTAATTTTATCCGCTACATTGGCTTTCTGATGTAGTTGTGTAACCGTGGAAAACAATCCGAAAATACTTCGCCATCTTAATTTTCTTCAAGATATCAACGCTGTGCAAAACGAATTCTGCTTACTTGCTTGGTTGGACGTAATTCTATGATCCACCTTTTGTAATGAAATATCCGAGAATCCCTCACTTACTGTGGGAGAATCCCTTGAGCCGCCAATACAATATTTTTAATCATACACTTATGGATATACGTAGCAAATTATAAGCCTACGATGCTAACATCCCGCTTCAGCTCAACGGGTGAGTAGTTGTAAAGATATTCGCATCCGAAGTCTCTTTTCTCAAGTTTTCGGCAGTCTGTAACTGTAAAACAAAGCGATTCCAAGATAAGTTTTACTCGGTTTCTTTTGTGGATCCTATGAGTAATCCACCTTCCAAGCGCTGTAATATATACTCTTTTACATCTTGTATATCGAAAAGTTATTGTTTCCATTCTTTGTCTGTCCGCTGTTTCTATGCTTTCTTTTGTTCGGACATTAAATCCCGCCAGTTTAAAATTTGACGACAAAACTTTAGACCTATACACAGTGTATATGATACATTTGCTATATTTGTCCGTTTTCTCTGAATTCTGTCGATAGTTCATTGCGGTTTGTTTGTGGGTTGGGAATTTAGTGTTCCGTTTAGCATAGTGGCTATATGAGACGTGAACGTACAGCTTAACGTGGGATTCGAACCACGTGAGCTCTCACCAGGAATCGAATCTTTATGTGTATGAGTTTCGATACATGTACATAAGAAAGTTGAGAAACCTTAGGAAAAAAAAAACTTATTTGAATCAGAATGTATGATTGTGGAACTAAATTTGTTTCTGCTGCAAAATGAGTTGTATTATGTTTTCGCAGAATTCTGCAATCAATTACCGTTGAGAGAGAAAGTTCGTACATTAGACTCTATCTTTCCATTTTAGGTTTAATTTAAATTCCCAATTGAAGACATTAGTCATCTGGTGGTTTTATGATGATTTCACTAGAAACTGGAAGTCACAAAGTTAACGGAAGAACAAGGCATGTTCCTGTCTTCCAAGTCACTTATAAACTTTCTAAACTTCTGTTACTTTTTTTTTTGTTTTAAAACATTTACTTCACCAAACACAATGTTAGATCCCGTAGGAATTCCCTTTTTTCTTTTTTCTCTTCTTTTTTATAAATTAACTTCCTCTCTGTTAGCGGTTTTATAATTAACTTGTTTAAAATATGCCCACCACAAACGTCTTTTATAAACTTCAAATTTAAAGTTACTAGCGCCTCTAGCGGCGAAGAAGAAAAGAAAGACCGCAGGGAAGAGATGAGAAAATCTGGCAGAGATTTACTTTATAGCTTGGCTAAGTGAGCACATCAAGTAATTTGCCCTCAGTGTTTTCCGTGTTCATAATAAACTATGTTTTCTTAATATTTTCTTTGTTTTCCTTTCATCGATGAAATATATTAAAATTCTAAAGCAAATTTCCTTTGCAGTGTAAAAAAATTAATAAAATATATCTAAACTACAAGGAAAATATAACCTGTTGGTTTTTAAAAAGTCTATATTCAATATTCAAAAGTTAAGTGGGGGGAAAGCTTTATATTATTACTAGTAATGCTGTATATTATAAATGCGAGTGAAAACTTTTTTAAATTTGAATTTTTATTGAGTTATCCTTTATTAATTTGACTAAGCCTTACAAAATCAGGGAGTTTTATAGAAGGTATATCAGGGAGTATAGGATACATGTACCTCTTGAATCACCCGATCGATCTCGACCAAATTTTCCACATACATGAGATTCGAACCTGGCATGGTTTCTATCATTTCATTTTGACCATGGAACTTAGGGAAAGGAAGATACTTTAAAATGATCGAAAATGACCAATATTTGTGTCGAATCCATAGTTTTCGGGCTTATTGAGATGAACAGTGATACTTCAGATGCCGTTTAAATAAAAATATAGTCCTTTATATCCAAAATGAAGCGTATTCTTCCCTTTCAAAGAACGAGTATTCTGAATCAGAGGGGTTGATTCAATCCCTCATTACTGATTGATTTGAATCCATAATCCCAATGGTTACGGAAGAACCTAATGGTACTTATACATAATATTTTATCAAAATTACATTATTTTTTTTAACGAAAATTATCGTGGGAAATATTTTCTAAATTGCATGAGGCTATATTCAGTTCTTCATTCTCCACTGATTCTAAACACAAACATTAAAAATGCCTGCAAAGACCTAAGAAAAAATATATCTGAAATTTCACCAAGACCAAATATCTGTTTATGACTTAGCGTCGAACATGCTTTTCAAGAAGTCGAGGCAAATAAATCCCTCGTTCTTTATCAATTAAGGAAATATGTACCATACTGCTTGAAAATCAGACATGCACATGTATATATATATATATATATATATATATATATATATATATATATATATATATATATATATATATGTGTGTATGTATGTATGTATGTATATATCACAACAATTATCTCTGAACATATGTTTTAATTGATGGGTGGGAATTCATCCTTATATTCTTTACAGACTTCAACCCCATTCAATGAGGTAACAGAGAAGGCTGAAAGAAAATAATTCATATTATTGAGTTGTACGAGCACTAATATAAATATCCTGAAATGGAAAGAGCGAACTAAGCATTATATTTTTGTGCGTTAATATATAAATTTTATGTAATTACATGATTTTGAAAGGATATGTGAAACTTATATTTTTATATTGGATGTATTATACTCATTTGAAAACCTTTCTGATGATCCTCGTATTAAAAACGTCCTGGAAATTTGTTCTTACATACATATACGTTTCATAATGAGAGCTCTTGACTTCATTCAGCTCTTGACTTCTTTGACACCTCCTTGTGTGGTAATAAAGGAAAAAAAAACTTTACAACGCCACTCAATTGGTGAAATCATAGCTAAATTTAACAATCATCGCAGTGATTGAGGTATTCAGATCGCATTGTCAGTGAAATTGGGATTTTTTAAAATACTAAAAGCACTAAAAGCACGCTGTAAGAAGCAAGATTTACTCAATTTGAAGAGCCGATGCAACAAACAGTGAGTGCATGATGTAACTAGTCAATTGTGCACTTCAACTAGTCGCAGAAACTAAAAGTATAAATGGTAATTATGAACGTGAAGTTGTTTCATACGAATAGTGGTGAATAACATCTCATTATCAACAATATTTAGATTACCTATTCACAACGCAAAGTGGTAAGCCGATCGAGTCATCTCTTTCTGAACCCAGAAGAACCCAGGAAAATTTGTCTTCTACATGCTATTTGGAAAATGAAACAACCAAGTATCATCAATGGAACAATGATTATGAACCGGTCTTCCGCGTCTTTCGCGAATGATGTGCGAATCTTAATTACTTAGCCTATCATAAAAGCGTTGTTTTACTACGTCAATGTTAATCAAATTCGTATGCCAATGCATATAAAATTCAAGTTTATAATTTAAAGTGTTGAGTATATTGTGTAGTGACATTGAAGTGTTGTGAATTATATACCTCTATAATCGGAAACACACTTAATTGTTTGCATACTTCCACAAAACATACAAACACCAAATTTTGCATACTTGTTCGTCATGGGATGTGAGTAATGGGAAAATTCCGATATCACGAAAAAGGCGACATTTTCCATGTAAATGAAGTGTCGAAATTTTTCGTCGTTTCGAAATGCTGGTTTTTAGAGTAGTTCCGCACACCATAGAAACGTCATATTTTGTCAGGCAGTGAAGCTAGAAACATAGTTTATGATAGAAGAAAGAGCATTAAAATTCGTTTTCTTTTCGCGGCGCAAATCGAAAAAATGTGAAATTTGTAATGGCTGTATCTAGGACGTTGAAATTTCGAGGTAATGTTTATTCTGATGCGTAGTTTGCGAATCCGCCCTTAAACTTGAAAGAAATAGTCATGTTCGTGTAAGAAAGTGCTAGGAATGTTATAAGGGGGCGTCTAATTCTACACAACTTGTAGATATGGTGGAATCACGAAATTGCGTTCAAGTGTGTAGATTACTGCGCATGTGAGGGGAAAAATCCGACATGTTGGAAAAGTCGCCATCTTCGATTCAAAATGTCGGCTCAAAAATTTGTAACCATGAAAATTGTAAGTTGTGCTCTTGGTAGGTAAGCCAGGTTTCGCTATGTTATTAAGGACGTAGTTCAGTTTAAGTGAAGAAACAAATCATTGGAGAAGTCGCCATCTTGAATGCAAAATTGCCATATTTTTGAATTGCCTTCATTTGGACTCTTATGTGGTATATTGAGGAGAATAAAACAAACAAAATTCAACGCAGTAAGTTAGCTCCGCGGTAAAGTGTCTGCTTTCTGAGTAGCAGGTCTGCGTTCGATTCCCCGCCAAACCCTGTTTTATCTTACGTTTTTTTTCTTATCACGTTGCTTCGTTTTAGCAAAATAGTTTCTGTTTTCATTGCGTGAACAAAATATTTTCGTTATTACAGACATAGAGGAAAATAATATATTTATACACTAACTGTTGATATCGTCTTGAAACTAGGCAGTATGTTCGTGGGAAGCTTCGAGACGATACTCAACTATTTAGAAAGAAACATATGTAGCTTTAGAGATGGGGCAACACCAGTGTTTCTTTCAGAAACAATGTTCCTGAGGATCACAGTTAGTATTCCCAGGGGCACTGCTCATAGTATTATATTTATTATTCTATTATACACGTATTATTTGGTCTCCTGCGGGGGCACTCTAAGAGCCCCAAGGAGGCAGTGTACCCCCCAAAAACATTTTGGAAAAAAACATTGAGCATCATTTGCACGATATAGTATGATAGCGGTTTAAAAGTTTGTAACCATGAAAATTGTAAGTTGTTCTGACGATAGGATAGTCATGTTTTGGTATACTCTTAAGGATGAAGGACAGTTTCAATAAAGAAACAAATCATTGGAGAAGTCGCCATCTTGATGCAAAGTTGCCATGTTGTTGAATTGGCTTGATCTGCCTTGTTATGAGCTATGTTAAGCATAATAGAAAAAACATAAATCAACATACGAGCATGGCTCAGAGGTAACGTGTAAGGTTTCTAATTAGCTGGTCCGGGTTCTATTCCCGACTAAACGGTTTTTGTATTTTTTTCTTATCTCTATTTCTTCGTATTAGCAAAGTACTTCCTGTTCGTATTGCGGGAACAAAATATTTTCATTATTACATACGTAGAGGCAACTTTTGAGATGGTCCCGAAACGAGGCAGTATGTTCGTGTAAATTTTTGGTGACGATACTCAAGCATTCAAAATCAAACATATGTAGATTTGGAAATGGAGCATCACCAGTGTCCCTTTCGGAAGCAATGTTCGGGGGGGAGTATTAGCCCGGAGGCACTGCTAATAACATGTTCCGAAAAACAATTGAAGCCGAGTTCTTTTCAACTCCCTAGACGTTCTTTAAGGAAGAAGAGGAAAGTGTTGTCCAAGGACAGCCGTACGGTTACAGACAGTGGAAGTGAAATCGAGTCGTTGACTCAGAATAGCGACGTTGAACCAAGCCTTGAAACCCAGGAGACCTCCTCAGGCGATAAACACCACGTCCAAGCAACGAAGCAGTCTGTTACATAACCAGCTTTGGAGTGTTTCCCTCCCATTTGTGCGTGTCTGTTACAGGTGTTTTGCGACCATCCTTTTGTTTACAACTATGGAATGCATTTCTGTGAAGCAGTGTTTTTTTCTGTTTTGTATTTACTATTATTGTTTTTTCTGTTATGTCGATTTGGAGGGAGTTACGTTCCGATATTGTCAATTATATGTTCAGCCGAAGTTTATATCATATATGAGGTTCCGCAGTTCCATCCGGCTGTGATGTCAAACCCTCCCCCTTTTCTTCAAACAAATGCAAGAAAATTTTGTTCTTTAAATATAAATGGTATCAAGTCTGCCCGTTATAAGCAGAGCCTTAAACTATTTATTCAACAACATAATTTTGAATACGTTTTACTACAAGAAGTCAGTTTTTCTGACTTCAGTTTTCTTCCCACATACAGTGCGATTGTAAATGTAGGTACCAATGCCCGTGGGACTGCGATCCTAGTGAAAGCTGGTATTGACTACTCTCAAGTGAAACGAATTCCATCGGGACGTGGTATCAGTGTTTACACTGATGGCATCTATGTGTTAAATCTGTATGGTCCATCAGGCAATAACAAACGTGTTGAACGTGAACGTTTTTATAATGAAGATATATTGTCCCTCTTACCGGCTGATTCTAGTTCCCTTCTTGTGGGTGGTGACCTCAACACGTTGGAACAACAACGGGACACGACTTCTCACTTCCGTCCTAGCATGGCATTTCAGAATTTTGTGAAATCTTTATCGCTTCGAGATGTATGGTGGTTCCATTGGCAGTTCCCTAAATTCACGTTCAAAAATTCGGAAATGATGTCCAGGCTCGATAGGTTCTATACCACGGATACACACGTGTATAAGGTTGTCGAAATTGATATTCTTGTTCCACCGTTGAGTGATCATGCTGCCCTTTATTGTACTATAAAATTTCAGAACTTTATTAGACCAACATACGGATCAAGCTATTGGAAATTAAACACTACCCTTTTACAACATAGTGATGTGCGTACCGACTTTCATATGCGTTGGACATATTGGCAAAAGCAAAGAAAATATTTTTCAAATATCATTCAATGGTGGAATCGTTATGTTAAACCGAAAATAGGTGGGTTTTTTAGGTCCAAAGGTCGTGAACGAAAGCAGGATATACACAATACCCTGGAATATTATTATCGTGTTTTAAATGACTTCTGGAATCATCCTAGTAGCCCTACCAATCGTCAACAGATCAATCATATTAAAGCACGCATTCTCAGTGTCCAATCATAATTACTTCAGAAATATTATGTCACAATGGACACGAGTGATGTACTTCCCAATGATCAACCGTCTCTTTACCATTATGTGCGTCACCAAAAACAGCGACTTTCTCAATATGTGAACTCTCTTCAGACAGAAGATGGTAGGATTTTGACAGACACTCATCGTATTCATCAAACTATTTTTAATCATTTTAGTGACATGTATGGACCAATTACCAAGGATCAGCGCACTATTAGTCAATATTTACAAGTGTCACTCCCTCAAGTACCTGAACATTTATTTAATACCCTTATGGCACCTATACAGAAAGAAGAGATTTATTGTGTGCTTAACAGTTGCAAAGATCGCAAATGCGCAGGGCCTGATGGCATCCCTTATGAACTTTACAAGCAATATTGGGGGATTTTACAGGATATTTTATGCGAATTATATAATGAAATGCTCTGTCAACGTAACATACCCGATAATCCAGGAATAATAATACTAATTCCAAAGAAAGCGAAAGCAGTTACTGTTAATGATTATCGTCCCATCACGCTACTTAACACAGATATCAAAATTTTCCAAAAAGTTCTTGATAATCGCCTTAAAGCGATATACCCTTTGCTTATTAGTGACTACCAAGCCGCATTAAATCCGAAGTATAATGTGTTTGCAGCGCTTAGTAAAATTCGTGATATCTCAGCATACTATAAGTTTAAACGGAATCCTGCTTTTCTCTTATCCGTTGATTTTAAACAGGCGTTTGATTGTCTATCTCATGACTACTTATTTGCGGTCCTTAGTGCATATGGTTTTCCTCATTCATTTGTCTAGGTTGTACAGTCAATGTATACACATGCTACGGCCAAAGTGCAAATAAATGGGCATCTCACCTCCCCTCTCCATATTAATTGTGGCATTCAACAAGGATCTCCGTTATCTATGGGGTTATATTGTTTTGCTCTCGACGTTTTACTACAAAAACTGATGCAACTCCATGAACCTCAGTTACATGATTTTCAAGTACTAAATGTGCAAGCTTTTGCCGACGATGTGAGTTTAATGGGAACGACACCGAAGCAATTTTGTTATCTCCAAGACTGCTTACGCGACTACCAAAATGTGAGTGGAGCTAAGATTAATTATATGAAATCAACGGTTATGTTTTATTATGTGGATGCCTACCTGGACTATTTTCCTTTATGGATACTTATACTATAGCCGATAGTGTTAAAATACTGGGACTACGTTTCTCTTGTGATTTACAGTGCTCTTACAATTTAATATGGGATCCAATCGTACAGCAGATTCGCTTATTAACTAAAGAACATAAGTATCGTCGACTGAATTTACTGCAGAAAACTTGGTTCCTGAATACGTATATTTATTCCAAACTTTGGTATGTCGCACATATATACCCGTTACCAGAACTGTATGCAAAAAAACTGGATTCTTTATGTGGTTTTTTTCTATGGTCGAACATGTTCTTTCGAATTCATAGAGATACTCTTTATCTTCCATGTTCTGCGGGTGGATTCAATTTAGTGAATATTAGAAAAAAATGTCAGACACTGTATATGCGAACAACCTACCGCTATTACATGGACCAAACGACTCATACGTATCTGTGGTTCCACTTTTGGGCAGAAAATATATTTCCGAATAATCCGCCTTTAATTCGTTTTTATAAATTGATCCCAGATTATGCACGTACTCTTATTCAATACTGGCCTTACAGTGGTATTGAAGATAATCCCAGTGATTTGTCTTCCAAACAACTGTATTCGCTGTTAATAAAACCAGTGTATGCGAGTACTAGTCCAATAGTGTGTCACAAATTTCCGCAGTATAATTGGTCACGTATATGGAAAAACTGTAATTCAGAGTGTCTCACAGCCGATGTTAGAAGTGCATGGTACTGCCTTATTTATGACTTATTGCCTACAAATGAGAAATTATTTGCTATCCATCGTGTAGTGAAAGAGGAGTGTTCTTTATGTGGTCAGCTTGATACTTTACTCCATCGCATCACGTCCTGTATTTCCACAAGACAAATTTGGGATGCCTTCTGTCGAATGCTGGGACTTATTTGTCGACAGCCACCATCTACATTCTCTCCCTCCATCTTACGATTTCCAGACTATTACTGGTACCCGCAGACCAAACTAAATGCGATTAATTGGTTGAATGGACATTATATATACTATATGTTACAATATCCTACTAAGTTGTCATATTTGGATTTTATTTGGTACTTACAAACTCGGAGACTGCATTTGTTTAATGGAACTCCTCAAATAGAGACAAAAAAGTTTGCTAATTTCTTACGCATCTTGCTTGTCCAACAATAATGTAGTATTTTATTTTTCTCTCTGAAGTGATTTACTTCTCCTGATATGCTGTGTTGTACATTGTACTATTAACATTCATGTGAAATAAATAAAAATAAAAAAAAAGAGGTAACGTGTAAGGTTTCTAATTAGCTGGTCCGGGTTCTATTCCCGACTAAACGGTTTTTGTATTTTTTTCTTATCTCTATTTCTTCGTATTAGCAAAGTACTTCCTGTTCGTATTGCGGGAACAAAATATTTTCATTATTACATACGTAGAGGCAACTTTTGAGATGGTCCCGAAACGAGGCAGTATGTTCGTGTAAATTTTTGGTGACGATACTCAAGCATTCAAAATCAAACATATGTAGCTTTGGAAATGGAGCATCACCAGTGTCCCTTTCGGAAGCAATGTTCGGGGGGGAGTATTAGCCCGGAGGCACTGCTAATAACATTCTATTTGTTATTGTATTATAAACGTATTATTTTGATCTTGTCAGGGGCGCTCTGAGGAGGCAGTGTCCCCCAAAAAGAGTCTGAAAGAAACATTGGCATTTTGACGATATAGTGTCCATACAAGACAGCAATACATTTTGTCTCGCGACAACAGTTTCTGCTTCAAACCGAAATGATTGCAAAATATCTCTCTCCCCTTTTATGTCCCTCGTTAAGATACATGCGTATACCAAATCTGAAGTGAATACCACAAGTGAAAAGTATAAAATATTAATTTTAAGAAAATACACAAACACACAGGGACGTACGGAGGGGGTGAGTCCTGGGGGTCCAGACCACCCCCGAAATTCCAACTTTTGTGTAAATTTAGCCTAATTTTAGGGACAAGTTTAGGAATTTAAATATAAAATACCCTGATATTGAGTTTGGACCCCCCCTCCGAAATAAATTCCAGCGTATGCTACTGCACACACACACACAAAAATGGGCACCTCTTGAAAATTTTCTCGTCGGCAGCGTACATAGTTATAATATATAAGATATGTGTAAACGTGCCGCTTTCGATTTAATAGTTTTAGTTGCGGGTCCGGTTGGAATGAAATGCCGTGTATAATAAAGTCGAGCTTATTTTCAATCACCTATGCTATAAAAATAAACTTTCAAAGAAAGAAAAAAGTAAGAGAAAAACTTGTTGCGAATCGAACCCAGGTCTCCTGCGCAGTAGGTTCACGTCGTTCCCCTTCACTACTCAATTCCTTACATTTTTGACTTCCTACTTACTGCTCACACAGTACTGGTACGTAGTGGACCGGCTTCTGTGGAATTATATACCTCTATAATCGGAAACACACTTAATTGTTTGCATACTTCCACAAAACATACAAACACCAAATTTTGCATACTTGTTCGTCATGGGATGTGAGTAATGGGAAAATTCCGATATCACGAAAAAGGCGACATTTTCCATGTAAATGAAGTGTCGAAATTTTTCGTCGTTTCGAAATGCTGGTTTTTAGAGTAGTTCCGCACACCATAGAAACGTCATATTTTGTCAGGCAGTGAAGCTAGAAACATAGTTTATGATAGAAGAAAGAGCATTAAAATTCGTTTTCTTTTCGCGGCGCAAATCGAAAAAATGTGAAATTTGTAATGGCTGTATCTAGGACGTTGAAATTTCGAGGTAATGTTTATTCTGATGCGTAGTTTGCGAATCCGCCCTTAAACTTGAAAGAAATAGTCATGTTCGTGTAAGAAAGTGCTAGGAATGTTATAAGGGGGCGTCTAATTCTACACAACTTGTAGATATGGTGGAATCACGAAATTGCGTTCAAGTGTGTAGATTACTGCGCATGTGAGGGGAAAAATCCGACATGTTGGAAAAGTCGCCATCTTCGATTCAAAATGTCGGCTCAAAAATTTGTAACCATGAAAATTGTAAGTTGTGCTCTTGGTAGGTAAGCCAGGTTTCGCTATGTTATTAAGGACGTAGTTCAGTTTAAGTGAAGAAACAAATCATTGGAGAAGTCGCCATCTTGAATGCAAAATTGCCATATTTTTGAATTGCCTTCATTTGGACTCTTATGTGGTATATTGAGGAGAATAAAACAAACAAAATTCAACGCAGTAAGTTAGCTCCGCGGTAAAGTGTCTGCTTTCTGAGTAGCAGGTCTGCGTTCGATTCCCCGCCAAACCCTGTTTTATCTTACGTTTTTTTTCTTATCACGTTGCTTCGTTTTAGCAAAATAGTTTCTGTTTTCATTGCGTGAACAAAATATTTTCGTTATTACAGACATAGAGGAAAAGAACACTAACTGTTGATATCGTCTCGAAACTAGGCAGTATGTTCGTGTGAAGCTTCGAGACGATACTCAACTATTTAGAAAGAACCATATGTAGCTTTAGAGATGGGGCAACACCAGTGTTTCTTTCAGAAACAATGTTCCTGAGGATCACAGTTAGTATTCCCAGGGGCACTGCTCATAGTATTATATTTATTATTCTATTATACACGTATTATTTGGTCTCCTGCGGGGGCACTCTAAGAGCCCCAAGGAGGCAGTGTACCCCCCAAAAACATTTTGGAAAAAAACATTGAGCATCATTTGCACGATATAGTATGATAGCGGTTTAAAAGTTTGTAACCATGAAAATTGTAAGTTGTTCTGACGATAGGACAGTCATGTTTTGGTATACTCTTAAGGATGAAGGACAGTTTCAATAAAGAAACAAATCATTGGAGAAGTCACCATCTTGATGCAAAGTTGCCATGTTGTTGAATTGGCTTGATCTGCCTTGTTATGAGCTATGTTAAGCATAATAGAAAAAACATAAATCAACATACGAGCATGGCTCAGAGGTAACGTGTAAGGTTTCTAATTAGCTGGTCCGGGTTCTATTCCCGACTAAACGGTTTTTGTATTTTTTTCTTATCTCTATTTCTTCGTATTAGCAAAGTACTTCCTGTTCGTATTGCGGGAACAAAATATTTTCATTATTACATACGTGGAGGCAACTTTTGAGATGGTCCCGAAACGAGGCAGTATGTTCGTGTAAATTTTTGGTGACGATACTCAAGCATTCAAAATCAAACATATGTAGCTTTGGAAATGGAGCATCACCAGTGTCCCTTTCGGAAGCAATGTTCGGGGGGGAGTATTAGCCCGGAGGCACTGCTAATAACATTCTATTTGTTATTGTATTATAAACGTATTATTTTGATCTTGTCAGGGGCGCTCTGAGGAGGCAGTGTCCCCCAAAAAGAGTCTGAAAGAAACATTGGCATTTTGACGATATAGTGTCCATACAAGACAGCAATACATTTTGTCTCGCGACAACAGTTTCTGCTTCAAACCGAAATGGTTGCAAAATATCTCTCTCCCCTTTTATGTCCCTCGTTAAGATACATGCGTATACCAAATCTGAAGTGAATACCACAAGTGAAAAGTATAAAATATTAATTTTAAGAAAATACACAAACACACAGGGACGTACGGAGGGGGTGAGTCCTGGGGGTCCAGACCACCCCCGAAATTCCAACTTTTGTGTAAATTTAGCCTAATTTTAGGGACAAGTTTAGGAATTTAAATATAAAATACCCTGATATTGAGTTTGGACCCTCCCCCCGAAATAAATTCCAGCGTATGCTACTGCACACACACACACAAAAATGGGCACCTCTTGAAAATTTTCTCGTCGGCAGCGTACATAGTTATAATATATAAGATATGTGTAAACGTGCCGCTTTCGATTTAATAGTTTTAGTTGCGGGTCCGGTTGGAATGAAATGCCGTGTATAATAAAGTCGAGCTTATTTTCAATCACCTATGCTATAAAAATAAACTTTCAAAGAAAGAAAAAAGTAAGAGAAAAACTTGTTGCGAATCGAACCCAGGTCTCCTGCGCAGTAGGTTCACGTCGTTCCCCTTCACTACTCAATTCCTTACATTTTTGACTTCCTACTTACTGCTCACACAGTACTGGTACGTAGTGGACCGGCTTCTGTGGAATTATATACCTCTATAATCGGAAACACACTTAATTGTTTGCATACTTCCACAAAACATACAAACACCAAATTTTGCATACTTGTTCGTCATGGGATGTGAGTAATGGGAAAATTCCGATATCACGAAAAGGGCGACATTTTCCATGTAAATGAAGTGTCGAAAATTTTCGTCGTTTCGAAATGCTGGTTTTTAGAGTAGTTCCGCACACCATAGAAACGTCATATTTTGTCAGGCAGTGAAGCTAGAAACATAGTTTATGATAGAAGAAAGAGCATTAAAATTCGTTTTCTTTTCGCGGCGCAAATCGAAAAAATGTGAAATTTGTAATGGCTGTATCTAGGACGTTGAAATTTCGAGGTAATGTTTATTCTGATGCGTAGTTTGCGAATCCGCCCTTAAACTTGAAAGAAATAGTCATGTTCGTGTAAGAAAGTGCTAGGAATGTTATAAGGGGGCGTCTAATTCTACACAACTTGTAGATATGGTGGAATCACGAAATTGCGTTCAAGTGTGTAGATTACTGCGCATGTGAGGGGAAAAATCCGACATGTTGGAAAAGTCGCCATCTTCGATTCAAAATGTCGGCTCAAAAATTTGTAACCATGAAAATTGTAAGTTGTGCTCTTGGTAGGTAAGCCAGGTTTCGCTATGTTATTAAGGACGTAGTTCAGTTTAAGTGAAGAAACAAATCATTGGAGAAGTCGCCATCTTGAATGCAAAATTGCCATATTTTTGAATTGCCTTCATTTGGACTCTTATGTGGTATATTGAGGAGAATAAAACAAACAAAATTCAACGCAGTAAGTTAGCTCCGCGGTAAAGTGTCTGCTTTCTGAGTAGCAGGTCTGCGTTCCACTCCCCGCCAAACCCTGTTTTATCTTACGTTTTTTTTCTTATCACGTTGCTTCGTTTTAGCAAAATAGTTTCTGTTTTCATTGCGTGAACAAAATATTTTCGTTATTACAGACATAGAGGAAAATAATATATTTATACACTAACTGTTGATATCGTCTCGAAACTATGCAGTATGTTCGTGTGAAGCTTCGAGACGATACTCAACTATTTAGAAAGAAACATATGTAGCTTTAGAGATGGGGCAACACCAGTGTTTCTTTCAGAAACAATGTTCCTGAGGATCACAGTTAGTATTCCCAGGGGCACTGCTCATAGTATTATATTTATTATTCTATTATACACGTATTATTTGGTCTCCTGCGGGGGCACTCTAAGAGCCCCAAGGAGGCAGTGTACCCCCCAAAAACATTTTGGAAAAAAACATTGAGCATCATTTGCACGATATAGTATGATAGCGGTTTAAAAGTTTGTAACCATGAAAATTGTAAGTTGTTCTGACGATAGGATAGTCATGTTTTGGTATACTCTTAAGGATGAAGGACAGTTTCAATAAAGAAACAAATCATTGGAGAAGTCGCCATCTTGATGCAAAGTTGCCATGTTGTTGAATTGGCTTGATCTGCCTTGTTATGAGCTATGTTAAGCATAATAGAAAAAACATAAATCAACATACGAGCATGGCTCAGAGGTAACGTGTAAGGTTTCTAATTAGCTGGTCCGGGTTCTATTCCCGACTAAACAGTTTTTGTATTTTTTTTCTTATCTCTATTTGTTCGTATTAGCAAAGTACTTCCTGTTCGTATTGCGGGAACAAAATATTTTCATTATTACATACGTAGAGGCAACTTTTGAGATGGTCCCGAAACGAGGCAGTATGTTCGTGTAAATTTTTGGTGACGATACTCAAGCATTCAAAATCAAACATATGTAGCTTTGGAAATGGAGCATCACCAGTGTCCCTTTCGGAAGCAATGTTCGGGGGGGAGTATTAGCCCGGAGGCACTGCTAATAACATTCTATTTGTTATTGTATTATAAACGTATTATTTTGATCTTGTCAGGGGCGCTCTGAGGAGGCAGTGTCCCCCAAAAAGAGTCTGAAAGAAACATTGGCATTTTGACGATATAGTGTCCATACAAGACAGCAATACATTTTGTCTCGCGACAACAGTTTCTGCTTCAAACCGAAATGATTGCAAAATATCTCTCTCCCCTTTTATGTCCCTCGTTAAGATACATGCGTATACCAAATCTGAAGTGAATACCACAAGTGAAAAGTATAAAATATTAATTTTAAGAAAATACACAAACACACAGGGACGTACGGAGGGGGTGAGTCCTGGGGGTCCAGACCACCCCCGAAATTCCAACTTTTGTGTAAATTTAGCCTAATTTTAGGGACAAGTTTAGGAATTTAAATATAAAATACCCTGATATTGAGTTTGGACCCCCCCCCGAAATAAATTCCAGCGTATGCTACTGCACACACACACACAAAAATGGGCACCTCTTGAAAATTTTCTCGTCGGCAGCGTACATAGTTATAATATATAAGATATGTGTAAACGTGCCGCTTTCGATTTAATAGTTTTAGTTGCGGGTCCGGTTGGAATGAAATGCCGTGTATAATAAAGTCGAGCTTATTTTCAATCACCTATGCTATAAAAATAAACTTTCAAAGAAAGAAAAAAGTAAGAGAAAAACTTGTTGCGAATCGAACCCAGGTCTCCTGCGCAGTAGGTTCACGTCGTTCCCCTTCACTACTCAATTCCTTACATTTTTGACTTCCTACTTACTGCTCACACAGTACTGGTACGTAGTGGACCGGCTTCTGTGGAATTATATACCTCTATAATCGGAAACACACTTAATTGTTTGCATACTTCCACAAAACATACAAACACCAAATTTTGCATACTTGTTCGTCATGGGATGTGAGTAATGGGAAAATTCCGATATCACGAAAAAGGCGACATTTTCCATGTAAATGAAGAGTGGAAATTTTTCGTCGTTTCGAAATGCTGGTTTTTAGAGTAGTTCCGCACACCATAGAAACGTCATATTTTGTCAGGCAGTGAAGCTAGAAACATAGTTTATGATAGAAGAAAGAGCATTAAAATTCGTTTTCTTTTCGCGGCGCAAATCGAAAAAATGTGAAATTTGTAATGGCTGTATCTAGGACGTTGAAATTTCGAGGTAATGTTTATTCTGATGCGTAGTTTGCGAATCCGCCCTTAAACTTGAAAGAAATAGTCATGTTCGGTGTAAGAAAGTGCTAGGAATGTTATAAGGGGGCGTCTAATTCTACACAACTTGTAGATATGGTGGAATCACGAAATTGCGTTCGAGTGTGTAGATTACTGCGCATGTGAGGGGAAAAATCCGACATGTTGGAAAAGTCGCCATCTTCGATTCAAAATGTCGGCTCAAAAATTTGTAACCATGAAAATTGTAAGTTGTGCTCTTGGTAGGTAAGCCAGGTTTCGCTATGTTATTAAGGACGTAGTTCAGTTTAAGTGAAGAAACAAATCATTGGAGAAGTCGCCATCTTGAATGCAAAATTGCCATATTTTTGAATTGCCTTCATTTGGACTCTTATGTGGTATATTGAGGAGAATAAAACAAACAAAATTCAACGCAGTAAGTTAGCTCCGCGGTAAAGTGTCTGCTTTCTGAGTAGCAGGTCTGCGTTCCACTCCCCGCCAAACCCTGTTTTATCTTACGTTTTTTTTCTTATCACGTTGCTTCGTTTTAGCAAAATAGTTTCTGTTTTCATTGCGTGAACAAAATATTTTCGTTATTACAGACATAGAGGAAAATAATATATTTATACACTAACTGTTGATATCGTCTCGAAACTATGCAGTATGTTCGTGTGAAGCTTCGAGACGATACTCAACTATTTAGAAAGAAACATATGTAGCTTTAGAGATGGGGCAACACCAGTGTTTCTTTCAGAAACAATGTTCCTGAGGATCACAGTTAGTATTCCCAGGGGCACTGCTCATAGTATTATATTTATTATTCTATTATACACGTATTATTTGGTCTCCTGCGGGGGCACTCTAAGAGCCCCAAGGAGGCAGTGTACCCCCCAAAAACATTTTGGAAAAAAACATTGAGCATCATTTGCACGATATAGTATGATAGCGGTTTAAAAGTTTGTAACCATGAAAATTGTAAGTTGTTCTGACGATAGGATAGTCATGTTTTGGTATACTCTTAAGGATGAAGGACAGTTTCAATAAAGAAACAAATCATTGGAGAAGTCGCCATCTTGATGCAAAGTTGCCATGTTGTTGAATTGGCTTGATCTGCCTTGTTATGAGCTATGTTAAGCATAATAGAAAAAACATAAATCAACATACGAGCATGGCTCAGAGGCCAACAGTTCCGCTCGAGCCGTCGAGCGAAGCACATCGTGGAGTAGTTTGACTGTGTTACGTCTGTTTGTTCTACTCCTGCGCACTTGTGTGCTGTGACAGTTTTCTCGTACTTATTGTGTTGGGCCAGTTAGTGCCTCCCAGTGAGTGAGTTCAGTGTTTTTTGCTGTTGCTTGTTTCTTAGTAATAATGGCTTACAAAAAGGACCTGCAATTTAAATTTGTGTTTGATAAAAAGTTCCGTAGTTCACGCCCGACTTCCAGTCAAGTTTATCAGTGGTTAAGTGAAACGTTTCCGGGCATTTTTGACAATATTAGTGCTCTTCAGTTACACGCCGAGTCTTATAGTATTTATCTGAAATTTAAGAATGTACAAGCGTATGAACAGTTTGCTTCTAGTGCCCCTGATTCTGTGGTCTTTCATCATGCCGATGGAATTTCTAGCACTGTCAGGATTGTTCCCGCGGAAACCCCAATAAAGCAGATTAGGATATACGACTTCCCTTTGGAGGCGCCATTACAGTTACTTGAAGAACATTTTCGTGCCTATGGAAAGGTGCGTCAAGTGGAACCCCAATTTTGGGCAGCTCCTTTTCCCCCAGGAATTGATAGTGGTATCCGCATTATTCATATGGAACTCCAGAAACACATTCCGTCACGAGTAATAGTTCAGGGCTATAAAGTGGGTGTCTCTTATGATGGTCAACCTATTACTTGTTTTTTTTTTTTTTGCCAATCTCATTTACATACCATATCCCTCTGCCCGTTGAAAAAATCAAAACCTGTGAGTGCGAAACCGGCCCCTGTCTCTGTCCAAATGACTGAACTTGGAAAAGTGCAACGTTCCCTTCTGTCATCACGGCCTTTGGAGGTTCGAGCAGATGTCCACCAGGAACCTGCTCGGGGTCCCCCAGAAGTTTCTTTTTTGAACGATGAGAGTGAGTTTCCTGAGTTACCAACGTCCCGCCCAGTATCGCAGTTCTCATCAGAACAACCTACTTCGGCGGAGGCAGTGCCAAAGGTACCACCCCCGATAATCCAAGAGCCGCCACTGGATGTTGTGAGCCCAGTGTTAACTAGTGTTGCGCCGCCTGATACTCTTCAGGAATCGAGTGACTCCTCTTTAGTACAGGCAGAAGCTTTCCTTTCTCCTACAGTTCCTCAAGGTGATGATTCTGTTTCTCCTGATCCCGCTTCGCAACAAAAAAGAAGACGAGTATCAAGGTCATCTGCAAGGAAAAAAGAATTGAGTTTACTTCTTAGTGCAGTTAAAGGAACGGATAAAACTGACTCACGTGCCCCTACAGCGAAAGTGCATGCAATTTCTGATTCGGAACTCACGTGAGTGTAGGTGTGTCTGTCCTTGGAATTCTTTCTCTCACAGCAAGCATTTTGTAGCAACAGGTTGGCTATGTCTGTCTGTTTGTTTATGTTTCTCTTTGGTGTTGTTACGGGACAACAGAACTCTATATTACAAGCAGTGCCATGGGTGGATAGAAACTTCTCCCTTGTGTGCGCAGACAACAATTTTCATTTTCATAGTGAGTCTGTTATTATTATTATTATTATTATTATTATTATTATTATTATTATTATTATTATTATTATTATTATTATTATTATTATTATTATTATTATTTGTACCGACATGTCAGCGGTAAATTCATTTACTGTGTTAGCTCTTAATATCCATCGCATCAGTTCAGCGTCTAATAAAGCCCTTCTTAAACACTTCATTGAACAACGTCACCCCGATGTATGTGGTATCGTTGAACTGACTTTTCCGTCGTTAGACTTTCTTAGTGACTACCACGCAATAATTAATTGTGAATCATCTACAGGGGTGGCTCTTTTGGTAAGGAAGGGTCTTACGTATGATAGAGTGGCTTTATCTCCCGATGGGAGGGCAATACGTTGTTATATTCACGATATTTGTGTAATTCTTCTCTATGCGCCTTCGGGCTATCTCATGGTACGAGAAAGGGAACAGTTTTATGAGCACACCATCCCGTCTTTAATTCCGCCTGGCATTAATCAGTGTATTTTGATCGGTGATTTTAATGCTGTAATTAACCCCCAAGATTCTCTCAACCCCTCCCCTCCATGTTATGCGTTAGAGGCGCTTGTGCGAGCTATGCAGCTACAGGATGCGCTCAGTGTATCCAACTCGCCGCATGCGTTCACATTCTGTGGGTCCACAAATAAGAGTCGCCTCGATCGAGCGTATTTAACGGCACCTTTAAGTTCGACGGTGGTCCATTTGTTAACTCTTCACTTGCCGTTCTCCAACCATTCGGCTATTGAAATGGCTCTTAAATTGCCGTTTTCCATACCTGCCACACGAGGTTCTTCTTTTTGGAAAATTAATACGGAAGTTATGTCACGAGAGGAAGTGGTGGAGTTGTTTGCTACTAAGTTTGTCTATTGGTGTAGTATGAAAAAATATTATTCGACTGTCGGATCATGGTGGAATGTATATTGTAAGCCCAAAATCCGTAGTTTTTTTCAATGGCGCGGTAGAATCGCGCGCGAGGACGATCGTCTGTTGCACGAATTTTTTTATCGTGCTCTTTGTGAACTTTGGGCGGCTCCTGCTTCCCTGGAAAATTTCGTACGTATCAACGATCTTAAAATCCGGATGAAACAGATTTACGCACATTCCTCGCTGCAAGCGTATTTTTCTGAGGATTTCTATCATTGTTTCCCAGAGGAAACTGCGTCTATATATCATGTAGACCGCCTGCTACGAAAAAGGAGATCGACTTTCATCCATTCCCTTGTTTTACATGATGGGAAGACTACGAACGATGTTTTCCAGATTTTACATGAATTTAAGCGATATTATACTGCGTTTGCAAGTGCAAAACCAATGGATTATGCTTACGGAACGGAATTCTTGTTTACGTTACCCCACCAACTAACGGATCAAGAAGGTCAGGCATTAATGAGTCCCATCACCGAACATGAAATTTTCAATGTTCTCAAGAAAGCTAAAGGTCGCAGTGCCCCTGGCATAGATGGCTTGAACATAGCATTTTACAAACGTTATTGGCCATGTCTTAGTGCAACGCTCGTTACTCTCTTTAACGAGTTATTATCGGGGGCCGCGTTTTCGCACAACACCGCCGTCCTTGTACTTATTCCTAAATCCTCTTCCGCACGACAGGTTTCAGACTTCCGACCTATCTCTTTATTGCCGGTTGACCTCAAACTATTTACCAAGATACTCACCTCGCGACTACGACCAATTGTTCGACGCTATATCAGTCCTTTTCAGGCCGCACTCCACGAGACCCATAACCTTCAGTATACTTTACGTTCACTTCGAGATCTTTTTGCGTATTTTCAATCCCGTCATGTGCCGGCGGGAGCACTGGCGGTGGACCTGGAAAAAGCGTATGATTGCGTCGATCATGGCTTCTTAGCGTTAACTCTTGAAGCCTGGGGTTTCCCGTTAGCCTTCCGGCGGGTCATCTCCAATCTGTATTCTACAGCCAACTTTCGCATTCAGATTAATGGCCATTTATCCCCCGTTATTCAGTTACAACGCGGTTTGCGTCAGGGTTGTAGTTTGAGTTTCACACTCTTTGCATTGGTGCTTGACCCTTTACTTCGGCGGTTGGCCACATTATCGCCTCCTGGGCCCTCTATGTTTCGCAGCCAAAATATCTTTGCGTATGCTGATGATCTGAACGTAACCGGAGTGGATCCCGCGGCTATGATGGAATGTTTTCCAGTTTTGCAGCGATTTTCGCGTTGTTCCGGTCTCCACTATAATACCCGTAAGACTCAAGTTCTACAGTTTCATGGTTTTCATTTACCTCCCAGTGACCCTGGCACACCACCTTTACCTCATGTCACGTCTTTAAACATCCTCGGGATTCCTTTTACGTCCTGTCCCACTCCGCATTATGATGAGATTTGGTCCCCACTGTTAACACAAGTCCGTCAACTGTTGTATTCCATGCGTTTTCGAAGACTCCATCTATTACATCGTATTCAATTTATTAACGTTTATGTGGCGACCAAATTGTGGTACCGTGCGAGAATCTACCCTCTCCCGGAACTATTTGCACGTAAGTTTGAATCCCTGTTTCTTTGGCATATTTGGCGCGGTTTCTTTTTCCGCATTCCTCGTACTGCCCTTTACCTTCCGCGTTTTCGTGGGGGATTAAGCCTCGTTCACCTTCGCCTTAAATGCCAAACTTTGTTTATGAGCGACTTCTATAATGCTCTTGTCATTGGAGACTCTGTAACACAACGATGGATTAGTTGCTTCTGGCCGAGCTATGAATCTCCTCTAAACCCTCCTTTTATACAATTTGCCGCACAGTGTCCATCTTATGTTTTGAACTTAATTCGTCATTGGACCTACGCTGGGACGATCATTGATCCCGCCCGTCATAATGCCCGTACATTATATCGTCTTCTTTTGGAGTTAACATATCCTCAGACACGACTTCGAATACTCCACCATTTCCCGCAGGTGATATGGCCTCAAGTCTGGAAAAATATTTTTGATGCTGTGTTACCTTCTTATATGCAAGAGGCCTGGTTTAAAGTTGTTCATCAGCTTATCCCTACTCGTGCGCGTTTATACGCAGTTCATCGAGCACCCGATGCGCTTTGCGAAAGATGCAATGAAGAAGATACATTGGACCATCGTTACACGCAGTGCGTAGGTGCGTCCACAATCTGGAGACATCTGACGGTGATGTTAGGTCGAATTAGCCGCCGTCCACCACATCAGTTCACTGTTGATTACTTGCTACTTCCAGATTTTCATTTCTTCCCACCTGCCAAACATCATGCTGTGCTCTTCCTAATTGCGTGTACGATAATTTATGTTCAGCGATACACGCCTTTCTTGGATGCATGCACGTATTTTGACTTTTTGCGCCGCACGCGCAGAAAACTCTTCCCTCCCGCGGTGGACCGGCGTCTCTTCAGTCGGTTTTTAGAGGTGGTGTTGCTATAAACTCTTTCCTTCCCGTACGTATGAACATTGACAAGTATGTAGCCTAAAGGTTTTTTTTTTTTACATTTTTCCATTTTTTCATTTTTTTTTCAAATCATTTCTTTTATAAATTTTGTGGTATGTTGATTCTTTATATGTTAATATTCGTTCAGTACAGCTATTGATAGAGCTGCTCTCTTGTGTTAATTCATACCGGCAGTTGTCCGATTATTGTTAAGTTAGTGTATGTTCTGTCAGTACAATAAAAACTCAGAGGTAACGTGTAAGGTTTCTAATTAGCTGGTCCGGGTTCTATTCCCGACTAAACGGTTTTTGTATTTTTTTCTTATCTCTATTTCTTCGTATTAGCAAAGTACTTCCTGTTCGTATTGCGGGAACAAAATATTTTCATTATTACATACGTAGAGGCAACTTTTGAGATGGTCCCGAAACGAGGCAGTATGTTCGTGTAAATTTTTGGTGACGATACTCAAGCATTCAAAATCAAACATATGTAGCTTTGGAAATGGAGCATCACCAGTGTCCCTTTCGGAAGCAATGTTCGGGGGGGAGTATTAGCCCGGAGGCACTGCTAATAACATTCTATTTGTTATTGTATTATAAACGTATTATTTTGATCTTGTCAGGGGCGCTCTGAGGAGGCAGTGTCCCCCAAAAAGAGTCTGAAAGAAACATTGGCATTTTGACGATATAGTGTCCATACAAGACAGCAATACATTTTGTCTCGCGACAACAGTTTCTGCTTCAAACCGAAATGATTGCAAAATATCTCTCTCCCCTTTTATGTCCCTCGTTAAGATACATGCGTATACCAAATCTGAAGTGAATACCACAAGTGAAAAGTATAAAATATTAATTTTAAGAAAATACACAAACACACAGGGACGTACGGAGGGGGTGAGTCCTGGGGGTCCAGACCATCCCCGAAATTCCAACTTTTGTGTAAATTTAGCCTAATTTTAGGGACAAGTTTAGGAATTTAAATATAAAATACCCTGATATTGAGTTTGGACCCCCCCGAAATAAATTCCAGCGTATGCTACTGCACACACACACACAAAAATGGGCACTCTTGAAAATTTTCTCGTCGGCAGCGTACATAGTTATAATATATAAGATATGTGTAAACGTGCCGCTTTCGATTTAATAGTTTTAGTTGCGGGTCCGGTTGGAATGAAATGCCGTGTATAATAAAGTCGAGCTTATTTTCAATCAGCTATGCTATAAAAATAAACTTTCAAAGAAAGAAAAAAGTAAGAGAAAAACTTGTTGCGAATCGAACCCAGGTCTCCTGCGCAGTAGGTTCACGTCATTCCCCTTTACTACTCAATTCCTTACATTTTTGACTTCCTACTTACTGCTCACACAGTACTGGTACGTAGTGGACCGGCTTCTGTGGAATTATATACCTCTATAATCGGAAACACACTTAATTGTTTGCATACTTCCACAAAACATACAAACACCAAATTTTGCATACTTGTTCGTCATGGGATGTGAGTAATGGGAAAATTCCGATATCACGAAAAAGGCGACATTTTCCATGTAAATGAAGTGTCGAAATTTTTCGTCGTTTCGAAATGCTGGTTTTTAGAGTAGTTCCGCACACCATAGAAACGTCATATTTTGTCAGGCAGTGAAGCTAGAAACATAGTTTATGATAGAAAAAAGAGCATTAAAATTCGTTTTCTTTTCGCGGCGCAAATCGAAAAAATGTGAAATTTGTAATGGCTGTATCTAGGACGTTGAAATTTCGAGGTAATGTTTATTCTGATGCGTAGTTTGCGAATCCGCCCTTAAACTTGAAAGAAATAGTCATGTTCGGTGTAAGAAAGTGCTAGGAATGTTATAAGGGGGCGTCTAATTCTACACAACTTGTAGATATGGTGGAATCACGAAATTGCGTTCAAGTGTGTAGATTACTGCGCATGTGAGGGGAAAAATCCGACATGTTGGAAAAGTCGCCATCTTCGATTCAAAATGTCGGCTCAAAAATTTGTAACCATGAAAATTGTAAGTTGTGCTCTTGGTAGGTAAGCCAGGTTTCGCTATGTTATTAAGGACGTAGTTCAGTTTAAGTGAAGAAACAAATCATTGGAGAAGTCGCCATCTTGAATGCAAAATTGCCATATTTTTGAATTGCCTTCATTTGGACTCTTATGTGGTATATTGAGGAGAATAAAACAAACAAAATTCAACGCAGTAAGTTAGCTCCGCGGTAAAGTGTCTGCTTTCTGAGTAGCAGGTCTGCGTTCCACTCCCCGCCAAACCCTGTTTTATCTTACGTTTTTTTTCTTATCACGTTGCTTCGTTTTAGCAAAATAGTTTCTGTTTTCATTGCGTGAACAAAATATTTTCGTTATTACAGACATAGAGGAAAAGAATATATTTATACACTAACTGTTGATATCGTCTCGAAACTAGGCAGTATGTTCGTGTGAAGCTTCGAGACGATACTCAACTATTTAGAAAGAAACATATGTAGCTTTAGAGATGGGGCAACACCAGTGTTTCTTTCAGAAACAATGTTCCTGAGGATCACAGTTAGTATTCCCAGGGGCACTGCTCATAGTATTATATTTATTATTCTATTATACACGTATTATTTGGTCTCCTGCGGGGGCACTCTAAGAGCCCCAAGGAGGCAGTGTACCCCCCAAAAACATTTTGGAAAAAAACATTGAGCATCATTTGCACGATATAGTATGATAGCGGTTTAAAAGTTTGTAACCATGAAAATTGTAAGTTGTTCTGACGATAGGATAGTCATGTTTTGGTATACTCTTAAGGATGAAGGACAGTTTCAATAAAGAAACAAATCATTGGAGAAGTCGCCATCTTGATGCAAAGTTGCCATGTTGTTGAATTGGCTTGATCTGCCTTGTTATGAGCTATGTTAAGCATAATAGAAAAAACATAAATCAACATACGAGCATGGCTCAGAGGTAACGTGTAAGGTTTCTAATTAGCTGGTCCGGGTTCTATTCCCGACTAAACGGTTTTTGTATTTTTTTTCTTATCTCTATTTGTTCGTATTAGCAAAGTACTTCCTGTTCGTATTGCGGGAACAAAATATTTTCATTATTACATACGTAGAGGCAACTTTTGAGATGGTCCCGAAACGAGGCAGTATGTTCGTGTAAATTTTTGGTGACGATACTCAAGCATTCAAAATCAAACATATGTAGCTTTGGAAATGGAGCATCACCAGTGTCCCTTTCGGAAGCAATGTTCGGGGGGGAGTATTAGCCCGGAGGCACTGCTAATAACATTCTATTTGTTATTGTATTATAAACGTATTATTTTGATCTTGTCAGGGGCGCTCTGAGGAGGCAGTGTCCCCCAAAAAGAGTCTGAAAGAAACATTGGCATTTTGACGATATAGTGTCCATACAAGACAGCAATACATTTTGTCTCGCGACAACAGTTTCTGCTTCAAACCGAAATGATTGCAAAATATCTCTCTCTCCTTTTATGTCCCTCGTTAAGATACATGCGTATACCAAATCTGAAGTGAATACCACAAGTGAAAAGTATAAAATATTAATTTTAAGAAAATACACAAACACACAGGGACGTACGGAGGGGGTGAGTCCTGGGGGTCCAGACCACCCCCGAAATTCCAACTTTTGTGTAAATTTAGCCTAATTTTAGGGACAAGTTTAGGAATTTAAATATAAAATACCCTGATATTGAGTTTGGACCCCCCCCCGAAATAAATTCCAGCGTATGCTACTGCACACACACACACAAAAATGGGCACTCTTGAAAATTTTCTCGTCGGCAGCGTACATAGTTATAATATATAAGATATGTGTAAACGTGCCGCTTTCGATTTAATAGTTTTAGTTGCGGGTCCGGTTGGAATGAAATGCCGTGTATAATAAAGTCGAGCTTATTTTCAATCACCTATGCTATAAAAATAAACTTTCAAAGAAAGAAAAAAGTAAGAGAAAAACTTGTTGCGAATCGAACCCAGGTCTCCTGCGCAGTAGGTTCACGTCGCTCCCCTTCACTACTCAATTCCTTACATTTTTGACTTCCTACTTACTGCTCACACAGTACTGGTACGTAGTGGACCGGCTTCTGTGGAATTATATACCTCTATAATCGGAAACACACTTAATTGTTTGCATACTTCCACAAAACATACAAACACCAAATTTTGCATACTTGTTCGTCATGGGATGTGAGTAATGGGAAAATTCCGATATCACGAAAAAGGCGACATTTTCCATGTAAATGAAGTGTCGAAATTTTTCGTCGTTTCGAAATGCTGGTTTTTAGAGTAGTTCCGCACACCATAGAAACGTCATATTTTGTCAGGCAGTGAAGCTAGAAACATAGTTTATGATAGAAGAAAGAGCATTAAAATTCGTTTTCTTTTCGCGGCGCAAATCGAAAAAATGTGAAATTTGTAATGGCTGTATCTAGGACGTTGAAATTTCGAGGTAATGTTTATTCTGATGCGTAGTTTGCGAATCCGTCCTTAAACTTGAAAGAAATAGTCATGTTCGTGTAAGAAAGTGCTAGGAATGTTATAAGGGGGCGTCTAATTCTACACAACTTGTAGATATGGTGGAATCACGAAATTGCGTTCAAGTGTGTAGATTACTGCGCATGTGAGGGGAAAAATCCGACATGTTGGAAAAGTCGCCATCTTCGATTCAAAATGTCGGCTCAAAAATTTGTAACCATGAAAATTGTAAGTTGTGCTCTTGGTAGGTAAGCCAGGTTTCGCTATGTTATTAAGGACGTAGTTCAGTTTAAGTGAAGAAACAAATCATTGGAGAAGTCGCCATCTTGAATGCAAAATTGCCATATTTTTGAATTGCCTTCATTTGGACTCTTATGTGGTATATTGAGGAGAATAAAACAAACAAAATTCAACGCAGTAAGTTAGCTCCGCGGTAAAGTGTCTGCTTTCTGAGTAGCAGGTCTGCGTTCGATTCCCCGCCAAACCCTGTTTTATCTTACGTTTTTTTTTTCTTATCACGTTGCTTCGTTTTAGCAAAATAGTTTCTGTTTTCATTGCGTGAACAAAATATTTTCGTTATTACAGACATAGAAGAAAAGAATATATTTATACACTAACTGTTGATATCGTCTTGAAACTAGGCAGTATGTTCGTGGGAAGCTTCGAGACGATACTCAACTATTTAGAAAGAACCATATGTAGCTTTAGAGATGGGGCAACACCAGTGTTTCTTTCAGAAACAATGTTCCTGAGGATCACAGTTAGTATTCCCAGGGGCACTGCTCATAGTATTATATTTATTATTCTATTATACACGTATTATTTGGTCTCCTGCGGGGGCACTCTAAGAGCCCCAAGGAGGCAGTGTACCCCCCAACAGTTTCGCTCGAGCCGTCGAGCGAAGCACATCGTGGAGTAGTTTGACTGTGTTACGTCTGTTTGTTCTACTCCTGCGCACTTGTGTGCTGTGACAGTTTTCTCGTACTTATTGTGTTGGGCCGGTTAGTGCCTCCCAGTGAGTGAGTTCAGTGTTTTTTGCTGTTGCTTGTTTCTTAGTAATAATGGCTTACAAAAAGGACCTGCAATTTAAATTTGTGTTTGATAAAAAGTTCCGTAGTTCACGCCCGACTTCCAGTCAAGTTTATCAGTGGTTAAGTGAAACGTTTCCGGGCATTTTTGACAATATTAGTGCTCTTCAGTTACACGCCGAGTCTTATAGTATTTATCTGAAATTTAAGAATGTACAAGCGTATGAACAGTTTGCTTCTAGTGCCCCTGATTCTGTGGTCTTTCATCATGCCGATGGAATTTCTAGCACTGTCAGGATTGTTCCCGCGGAAACCCCAATAAAGCAGATTAGGATATACGACTTCCCTTTGGAGGCGCCATTACAGTTACTTGAAGAACATTTTCGTGCTTATGGAAAGGTGCGTCAAGTGGAACCCCAATTTTGGGCAGCTCCTTTTCCCCCAGGAATTGATAGTGGTATCCGCATTATTCATATGGAACTCCAGAAACACATTCCGTCACGAGTAATAGTTCAGGGCTATAAAGTGGGTGTCTCTTATGATGGTCAACCTATTACTTGTTTTTTTTTTTGCCAATCTCATTTACATACCATATCCCTCTGCCCGTTGAAAAAATCAAAACCTGTGAGTGCGAAACCGGCCCCTGTCTCTGTCCAAATGACTGAACTTGGAAAAGTGCAACGTTCCCTTCTGTCATCACGGCCTTTGGAGGTTCGAGCAGATGTCCACCAGGAACCTGCTCGGGGTCCCCCAGAAGTTTCTTTTTTGAACGATGAGAGTGAGTTTCCTGAGTTACCAACGTCCCGCCCAGTATCGCAGTTCTCATCAGAACAACCTACTTCGGCGGAGGCAGTGCCAAAGGTACCACCCCCGATAATCCAAGAGCCGCCACTGGATGTTGTGAGCCCAGTGTTAACTAGTGTTGCGCCGCCTGATACTCTTCAGGAATCGAGTGACTCCTCTTTAGTACAGGCAGAAGCTTTCCTTTCTCCTACAGTTCCTCAAGGTGATGTTTCTGTTTCTCCTGATCCCGCTTCGCAACAAAAAAGAAGACGAGTATCAAGGTCATCTGCAAGGAAAAAAGAATTGAGTTTACTTCTTAGTGCAGTTAAAGGAACGGATAAAACTGACTCACGTGCCCCTACAGCGAAAGTGCATGCAATTTCTGATTCGGAACTCACGTGAGTGTAGGTGTGTCTGTCCTTGGAATTCTTTCTCTCACAGCAAGCATTTTGTAGCAACAGGTTGGCTATGTCTGTCTGTTTGTTTATGTTTCTCTTTGGTGTTGTTACGGGACAACAGAACTCTATATTACAAGCAGTGCCATGGGTGGATAGAAACTTCTCCCTTGTGTGCGCAGACAACAATTTTCATTTTCATAGTGAGTCTGTTATTATTATTATTATTATTATTATTATTATTATTATTATTATTATTATTATTATTATTATTATTATTATTTGTACCGACATGTCAGCGGTAAATTCATTTACTGTGTTAGCTCTTAATATCCATCGCATCAGTTCAGCGTCTAATAAAGCCCTTCTTAAACACTTCATTGAACAACGTCACCCCTATGTATGTGGTATCGTTGAACTGACTTTTCCGTCGTTAGATTTTCTTAGTGACTACCACGCAATAATTAATTGTGAATCATCTACAGGGGTGGCTCTTTTGGTAAGGAAGGGTCTTACGTATGATAGAGTGGCTTTATCTCCCGATGGGAGGGCAATACGTTGTTATATTCACGATATTTGTGTGATTCTTCTCTATGCGCCTTCGGGCTATCTCATGGTACGAGAAAGGGAACAGTTTTATGAGCATACCATCCCGTCTTTAATTCCGCCTGGCATTAATCAGTGTATTTTGATCGGTGATTTTAATGCTGTAATTAACCCCCAAGATTCTCTCAACCCCTCCCCTCCATGTTATGCGTTAGAGGCGCTTGTGCGAGCTATGCAGCTACAGGATGCGCTCAGTGTATCCAACTCGCCGCATGCGTTCACATTCTGTGGGTCCACAAATAAGAGTCGCCTCGATCGAGCGTATTTAACGGCACCTTTAAGTTCGACGGTGGTCCATTTGTTAACTCTTCACTTGCCGTTCTCCGACCATTCGGCTATTGAAATGGCTCTTAAATTGCCGTTTTCCATACCTGCCGCACGAGGTTCTTCTTTTTGGAAAATTAATACGGAAGTTATGTCACGAGAGGAAGTGGTGGAGTTGTTTGCTACTAAGTTTGTCTATTGGTGTAGTATGAAAAAATATTATTCGACTGTCGGATCATGGTGGAATGTATATTGTAAGCCCAAAATCCGTAGTTTTTTTCAATGGCGCGGTAGAATCGCGCGCGAGGACGATCGTCTGTTGCACGAATTTTTTTATCGTGCTCTTTGTGAACTTTGGGCGGCTCCTGCTTCCCTGGAAAATTTCGTACGTATCAACGATCTTAAATTCCGGATGAAACAGATTTACGCACATTCCTCGCTGCAAGCGTATTTTTCTGAGGATTTCTATCATTGTTTCCCAGAGGAAACTGCGTCTATATATCATGTAGACCGCCTGCTACGAAAAAGGAGATCGACTTTCATCCATTCCCTTGTTTTACATGATGGGAAGACTACGAACGATGTTTTCCAGATTTTACATGAATTTAAGCGATATTATACTGCGTTTGCAAGTGCAAAACCAATGGATTATGCTTACGGAACGGAATTCTTGTCCACGTTACCCCACCAACTAACGGATCAAGAAGGTCAGGCATTAATGAGTCCCATCACCGAACATGAAATTTTCAATGTTCTCAAGAAAGTTAAAGGTCGCAGTGCCCCTGGCATAGATGGCTTGAACATAGCATTTTACAAACGTTATTGGCCATGTCTTAGTGCAACGCTCGTTACTCTCTTTAACGAGTTATTATCGGGGGCCGCGTTTTCGCACAACACCGCCGTCCTTGTACTTATTCCTAAATCCTCTTCCGCACGACAGGTTTCAGACTTCCGACCTATCTCTTTATTGCCGGTTGACCTCAAACTATTTACCAAGATACTCACCTCGCGACTACGACCAATTGTTCGACGCTATATCAGTCCTTTTCAGGCCGCACTCCACGAGACCCATAACCTTCAGTATACTTTACGTTCACTTCGAGATCTTTTTGCGTATTTTCAATCCCGTCATGTGCCGGCGGGAGCACTGGCGGTGGACCTGGAAAAAGCGTATGATTGCGTCGATCATGGCTTCTTAGCGTTAACTCTTGAAGCCTGGGGTTTCCCGTTAGCCTTCCGGCGGGTCATCTCCAATCTGTATTCTACAGCCAACTTTCGCATTCAGATTAATGGCCATTTATCCCCCGTTATTCAGTTACAACGCGGTTTGCGTCAGGGTTGTAGTTTGAGTTTCACACTCTTTGCATTGGTGCTTGACCCTTTACTTCGGCGGTTGGCCACATTATCGCCTCCTGGGCCCTCTATGTTTCGCAGCCAAAATATCTTTGCGTATGCTGATGATCTGAACGTAACCGGAGTGGATCCCGCGGCTATGATGGAATGTTTTCCAGTTTTGCAGCGATTTTCGCGTTGTTCCGGTCTCCACTATAATACCCGTAAGACTCAAGTTCTACAGTTTCATGGTTTTCATTTACCTCCCAGTGACCCTGGCACACCACCTTTACCTCATGTCACGTCTTTAAACATCCTCGGGATTCCTTTTACGTCCTGTCCCACTCCGCATTATGATGAGATTTGGTCCCCACTGTTAACACAAGTCCGTCAACTGTTGTATTCCATGCGTTTTCGAAGACTCCATCTATTACATCGTATTCAATTTATTAACGTTTATGTGGCGACCAAATTGTGGTACCGTGCGAGAATCTACCCTCTCCCGGAACTATTTGCACGTAAGTTTGAATCCCTGTTTCTTTGGCATATTTGGCGCGGTTTCTTTTTCCGCATTCCTCGTACTGCCCTTTACCTTCCGCGTTTTCGTGGGGGATTAAGTCTCGTTCACCTTCGCCTTAAATGCCAAACTTTGTTTATGAGCGACTTCTATAATGCTCTTGTCATTGGAGACTCTGTAACACAACGATGGATTAGTTGCTTCTGGCCGAGCTATGAATCTCCTCTAAACCCTCCTTTTATACAATTTGCCGCACAGTGTCCATCTTATGTTTTGAACTTAATTCGTCATTGGACCTACGCTGGGACGATCATTGATCCCGCCCGTCATAATGCCCGTACATTATATCGTCTTCTTTTGGAGTTAACATATCCTCAGACACGACTTCGAATACTCCACCATTTCCCGCAGGTGATATGGCCTCAAGTCTGGAAAAATATTTTTGATGCTGTGTTACCTTCTTATATGCAAGAGGCCTGGTTTAAAGTTGTTCATCAGCTTATCCCTACTCGTGCGCGTTTATACGCAGTTCATCGAGCACCCGATGCGCTTTGCGAAAGATGCAATGAAGAAGATACATTGGACCATCGTTACACGCAGTGCGTAGGTGCGTCCACAATCTGGAGACATCTGACGGTGATGTTAGGTCGAATTAGCCGCCGTCCACCACATCAGTTCACTGTTGATTACTTGCTACTTCCAGATTTTCATTTCTTCCCACCTGCCAAACATCATGCTGTGCTCTTCCTAATTGCGTGTACGATAATTTATGTTCAGCGATACACGCCTTTCTTGGATGCATGCACGTATTTTGACTTTTTGCGCCGCACGCGCAGAAAACTCTTCCCTCCCGCGGTGGACCGGCGTCTCTTCAGTCGGTTTTTAGAGGTGGTGTTGCTATAAACTCTTTCCTTCCCGTACGTATGAACATTGACAAGTATGTAGCCTAAAGGTTTTTTTTTTTTTACATTTTTCCATTTTTTCATTTTTTTTTTCAAATCATTTCTTTTATAAATTTTGTGGTATGTTGATTTTTTATATGTTAATATTCGTTCAGTACAGCTATTGATAGAGCTGCTCTCTTGTGTTAATTCATACCGGCAGTTGTCCGATTATTGTTAAGTTAGTGTATGTTCTGTCAGTACAATAAAAACTCAGAGGTAACGTGTAAGGTTTCTAATTAGCTGGTCCGGGTTCTATTCCCGACTAAACGGTTTTTGTATTTTTTTCTTATCTCTATTTCTTCGTATTAGCAAAGTACTTCCTGTTCGTATTGCGGGAACAAAATATTTTCATTATTACATACGTAGAGGCAACTTTTGAGATGGTCCCGAAACGAGGCAGTATGTTCGTGTAAATTTTTGGTGACGATACTCAAGCATTCAAAATCAAACATATGTAGCTTTGGAAATGGAGCATCACCAGTGTCCCTTTCGGAAGCAATGTTCGGGGGGGAGTATTAGCCCGGAGGCACTGCTAATAACATTCTATTTGTTATTGTATTATAAACGTATTATTTTGATCTTGTCAGGGGCGCTCTGAGGAGGCAGTGTCCCCCAAAAAGAGTCTGAAAGAAACATTGGCATTTCGACGATATAGTGTCCATACAAGACAGCAATACATTTTGTCTCGCGAAAACAGTTTCTGCTTCAAACCGAAATGATTGCAAAATATCTCTCTCCCCTTTTATGTCCCTCGTTAAGATACATGCGTATACCAAATCTGAAGTGAATACCACAAGTGAAAAGTATAAAATATTAATTTTAAGAAAATACACAAACACACAGGGACGTACGGAGGGGGTGAGTCCTGGGGGTCCAGACCACCCCCGAAATTCCAACTTTTGTGTAAATTTAGCCTAATTTTAGGGACAAGTTTAGGAATTTAAATATAAAATACCCTGATATTGAGTTTGGACCCCCCCCGAAATAAATTCCAGCGTATGCTACTGCACACACACACACAAAAATGGGCACCTCTTGAAAATTTTCTCGTCGGCAGCGTACATAGTTATAATATATAAGATGTGTAAACGTGCCGCTTTCGATTTAATAGTTTTAGTTGCGGGTCCGGTTGGAATGAAATGCCGTGTATAATAAAGTCGAGCTTATTTTCAATCAGCTATGCTATAAAAATAAACTTTCAAAGAAAGAAAAAAGTAAGAGAAAAACTTGTTGCGAATCGAACCCAGGTCTCCTGCGCAGTAGGTTCACGTCGTTCCCCTTCACTACTCAATTCCTTACATTTTTGACTTCCTACTTACTGCTCACACAGTACTGGTACGTAGTGGACCGGCTTCTGTGGAATTACACCTCTAAAATCGGAATTGTAATCGGGCTATATATGCGTTTTTTAGTATGATTAAGGAAATGATGTGTTGTTATTTAATTGTAATAATAAATGGCAAAGACAAATTCTAATACACTGTTCTACTACAATGTAGAAAGTGGTGTTGTTTAAAATGCTATAAACAAATTTTTTGAAAGCCTCCAATAATATTCAAATTCTAAATTACCTAGTAAATAATCGTCTTCATTGAAAATGCAAGAGTAAAAACACAGGAAAACTGTATGCAATTGCCCAGTATATATAAATATTTCAAGAAGTCGTGCTGCCCAATAAGTACATTTGTTCCAAAGGACACCATTGTAATACAGTGTACTACGTTACAGCGCAAAAACTTGTGTTCAGTCAAATGTTATGAACTAATGTTTAAAAGGCCTTAACAAAATTCATATTTGTAAACTACCTACAAATTGTAGTCTTCATTAAAAACACAAGACGAGAGATACAGGTAGACTGCAAGAAATTGTCCAGTAAACATGAAATATTTCAAAAAGTGTTGCTGCAGGTAATATGTATTATCTGTCAGGAAAGTAAATGTACACCTGTTTTTTGAGTCTGGCATTCCTGCTCTCCATCCGTGGAGAGTATGAGAATTAAATCAATCAAATGCTTACTGAGGGGCAAAAAGAAAAGTTTAATCTGAATAAGACATTGCAGAGGGACACAAGCTGTGAATATGAATAGTGCATAGTTAAAATAAAGGACGACACCGAAAGAGAAAGCCACAAACAGCTGTTAAACTTAGAAAAAAGAGTAAAAATTGTTGAAGTGGGAACATAAAACACAAACACAACAAATACGCCGAAAACTAAATGTTCACCATGCCATGATCTTAGTGTAGTGGTTAAGGTGCTGGCTTACAAATGCAAAGGTCGCCAGTTCGAATCTTCGGTGAGGACATTTTTAAAATTTTTTTGTTTATAATACATGCAGCTCGTGAGAGATGGTAAAAGAGGTCGTATTTAGTCTTTCGTAGCAATTATTATTGGTAAGGTTTAGTACTGATAATACTTTTTGTCTTTGCGTATTGCTTTTATTCTTTTCTTCATTTCAAAAGAGAAAAATATCCGAACAAATGCCAACAAAATTCCTCATATTTTGAATCTAAACGCCATTTGCAATTAGTAAAGAATAAAAATTGAACGTTCCGATGTAGCTGCAAAAAGTAAAAAGAAAAACATGGAAGTAGACCATACTCATGGTTATTAAAAATACAATTTCTACATGCCTTACACCTCCCGACCACGTTTCTACGTTAGCAAGTAAAAGGTTTGTGTTTAGGTTAGGCTGGTCAATACGTTTTGCAAAGGGGCCCGGTTTAGCTCTGACGCACCACAGGTGTGGGAAGGGAGCAAAACACTCTTTCTCTCTCCCTCTGTGTGTCTGTTTATCTATCTATCTGTATATATATAACGCTATTTGTGAATGCCATAACCACCCTAATTTTCAGTGGATTGAGATAAAAATTGGCACAAACATTAATTGTTGAAATATCTTCAGTTCGTTAACCAGAATAATCAGACGAAAGTGTTCAAAATGGCGGCCCTTTAAACTCTTAAAAGCTTCGCCAAATTTCGCCCATAAATGGGTATTCAGAAAGTTTGAATAACTTTTCCTCTTTTACTGAAATATTTGTGTGTAGAGACTTATTGAAATATTGGACCCGATTAATCGCATAAAGAATGTTCATGCACTTTACGCTACGGTCAGGCTTTTTTTTTTTTTTTTTTTGCAGGAGGGGGTTATTTTTGTATCGGAACAAGATGATTGCTAGTGATGATATGAAATTACACATTGAAAGTGAAGTAACTTGTGAAACGTGTTATTTGAAAGAATAATATAATAAATGTGCTTTCCTCTAACACAGAGAACTGTAAATCATGTAATTCGAGTTCGGGAGCCTGAATGGCGAGGAGTGTTATTTGATTTGCTTTTTAGTAAGACATTGCATTGCAAATAAAGGTAGGCAACATTAGTGATAAGTAAAACAACAACAATAATAATAATAATAATAATAATAATAATAATAATAATAATAATAATAATAATAATAATAATAATAATAATAATAATAATAATAATAATAATAGTAATAGTAATAATAAAAATAGGTGTTGTTTGTGGAAAGGCAATATCTTCCTCAATTCTTCTTCAAACGTAATAATTGTAACGCCATATCTCCCTTACAAACAAAATGTTAGCAATTTATATCGAGAAAACGGGAAACTGTTGAGTGATGGGAGCAACGTTAGACAGTATGCACTCATAGTACTCAGAAAATAAGCGATTTCAATGAAAAATGAACGAAGAGTCATTGCCGTGGGTAGTCATGGAGCCAAGCAGAGCCCTCTTTAGGCAAAATGTCGATAACTTATATCGAGAGAACAGGAGGTGATAGTGAGATGGGACCAACGTTGGACACCGTGGACCCAAAAGGCGCATCGAAAAAATTAGGGGGGGGGGGGCGGGCACCAGCCAGCCTTACTTATTTCCACATAATAATATAAAATTATATTGTCGAAATACACAGACGAGTTAGCTAGTAATATTTCATATAATAATAATAATAATAATAATAATAATAATAATAATAATAATAATAATAATAATAATAATAATAATAGTAATAATAATAATAATAATAATAATAATAATAATAATAATAATAATTATTATTATTATTATTATTATTATTATTATTATTATTGACAGCGTCTTTCCATTACGTGTGCATGTTTGACATGAAGCCAAAGAGAAGATCCATCATTCGTAGAAAGAATAAGAATAGCCAGTTACTTTAATTGTGAACGACGGCGAAAACTACGAAGAGTGTGACAACCTTAGCGAAAAGAAATAATACTTTCTCTCAAATGGATAAAAAATAAAGCCGAGATAGATTCGAACTTGCATGGACGGCGCGAACAGCCAGTTCATTGTCCACTTTTTTGTTTTTTTTTTAACTGACTCACCGAACGTGTTTCAGTAACTTACTTATTGCTAATTTTACTTGCTTCACTCGTTTAACTTGCTTTTTCTAATAACTTATAACGACAGTGACACGAACACAGAAACATCGAGGACAGTTAAAAATCATAGATGCTCTCCCGCCGGGAATCGAACCCGGGATACCATACACCAAAGGCGCACGTGCTAGCCACTAGACCAGCGGGTCGTTAGGGATTACGACCACTGTATTGCAAGCTATCACTTCTGTGGGTTGTATACTATGATCACATGTTTCTTCTTTGCTGGAAGAGTTAAACCTACATTCTATGTAATACATGAGGTATTTAGACCTACATCATCTTCATATAATGTAATAAAAGTGTCATGCTGGGAATAAGAAAAAGAACATTCCTTGGACAAAACGGAAACTATTGGCATCAGAAATATTTATCTACGAGGCATGCGCAGTAGTATATTTCCGAATAGTTACTGTTTAGTTCAGTAAACGAAGAAAGGGGTATAAAAAAGCAAATATGTCGAGTCAACGAGATCGACTAGAGTTGACAGAGGCGGAAGCAGATGTGTAGTAATGCAACAACTTCGTTAAATTGATAATTGGTTCTTTATTCTCTAGTAGATCGTATCACAACTTTACGGGAGAGCAGAGAGAGATTTAATAACGCTGTCATATAGTAAGCTTTAGTAACACGATCATACAGACACAAATGGATGTAACTGTGAGTACTACAACTTGGATTTAACGAGAACCGTTTAGATATTCAGTGATTTGCATGGTTGTATAAGAGACAAAAACTTAAGACACAATACAATTCTTCATACCTCAGCTTCCAGTAACTAGATACATGCAATTTCTGGATAGATACTGAAACTGCTGTCGGATTTTAATACATGACGTATTGCAGGATACAAAATGCTTTGCATTACTTGTTTGTTTGTAAATAGCTACTAGCTTAGTGTTCTGAAAGGTTATGTATAAACTTGGGATAGTCAACTCCGGAATTATTACTTTTCGGACTCCCGAAAGTAAAACCGGACAAATTCCGGAATTCGGAAAATTCCGATTTTGGAATAATTCCGGAATTCGGAAAAATCCTGAATTTAGAAATTTCTGATTTCTTTAACATTCCGGAATTCGGAAAAATCCGATTTTTTTCGAAATCCGGAGTTTTTCTCAATTCCGGAATTTTCTAAATTCCGGATTCTTTCCGAGTTCCGAAATTATTCTGAATTCCGGAGTTTAACTGAATTTCATAATTTTCCGAAATCCGGAAAGTGAAAGTTCCGCTTCCGAAAAATGAATTTATTTTGGTTAATATGAATCGTGGCGGAAATAAGTCTTTGACCAGGTAATGGCGACTTCTTTGAAAGAAATGGGGTGTATGAGATTTCAATCTGTCATATTTGTAGTTTCGTGTGGAGAAAAAACAAACTTGTGAACCAGCGGTTTAAGAACAACTCAAGTTATTAATGTAAACTTTTCCGACTTCATAAAGGAAATACGAAAGACATTTTGAATCGAAGAAATATAACAAACAAGTTTGCAAGCGGAGACAAAGAAACCTTACGTAACCACACTAAAAACGAATCTTTTACCGCATAGTGATCGCGGTTGAGTGGTCAAGGTGCTTGTGCGAATGCACATTGTATTTATATATATATATATATATATATATATATATATATATATATATATATATATATATATATATATATATATATATATATATATATATACACTTTAGGATTTAGGATTTTTGATGGCGATTGATCAGCGATAACATATGTTTTATTATATTCAGATATTTGAATACTCTGATGTTTCAATATTTGAACTATCAAATCTTCAGGAATAATAATAATAATAATAATAATAATAATAATAATAATAATAATAATAATAATAATAATAATAATAATAATAATAAACTACAGAAGCGTGACATTTGGAAAGAATATTTCGGTTTGGTTTAATGTTGCTCACAAGAAGAGGACTTTCTTATCTCGTTTCTAAAACAAATAGAATAACATGAGAATTAACATTCTACATTCGAGACGGGTCAAGGCTAACTCAAAATTTTCGTCTCTCTTTGGAGATGAGAATCGAGACGAGACGAAAGGTATCGTAAACATTTCCCTTCTTGTCTCGATTCTCGAAATAGTGTATGTCCATTCTGTAAGTAACAATTGGTCTGTAGACTGAATCTCATAGGCTATTTCGTTACATTATATTTCAGAGCTCATTGATTTATGCTCTGTGTAGGTATTTTGTAGCAAAGCTTTTATATTTACCTCTGCATATCCTAAAAATTAGTTTATTATATGCCTTACTGTTGCGTGATATTCAGTCATATTTATTATAGTTATTTTCCTTAAAACATACAGTAGAATACTTTCTACATGAAACTTCAATGGTACGTTGTAGTTTTAAATGTTGTTAGTTGCAGAGGTGTGTCTTGAAGCAGTAGCGTAGCCAGGATGTGTGTTTTGGGGGGGGCGGGCAAATGCTGTTATAGGCACATATAGAAAAATTACAAACAAAAAATATATAAACATAAAAATATATAAAAAATTACAAACATCAAAGTATTAAGTAAAAAATTACATTATCGGACCTCTTTGGGGGGGCCTCCGGTCCCCCTTTCCCTACGCCACTGTCTTGAAAGTACGTAACCCTTTCCCCGAAATCTCTACTTTTAAGTAAGTTTTGCCAAATTTCAACGGCAAGTTTAAAACTTTTTTATTATTATTATTATTATTATTATTATTATTATTATTATTATTATTATTATTATTATTATTATTATTATGATTATTATTATTATTATTATTATTATTATTATTATTATTATTATTATTATATCAACACCGTGTATAATCTTTAAAAGATATACGGTTTGTATCTGAATAGTAAAAGCTAATTGACTGTCGATCTCGGTCGTCGAGAAGTCTTCAGGAGGGAAGGACATCGGTCACGTTCTGGGTTTGAGTTCCGAAGGGGCAAGTTTTCGGGCTCGAGCCAAAAATTGTTAAAAGTTATAGGCTTCAGCCAAACATGTTCAAAACAGCTGGGACCGGGTTTAGGCTTCTCAACGGCTCGAGCGGCTCGGCTTACAGCTCATTCACAATCGAACCGAACCAAGAAGTGAGCCGAGCCAACAGCTCACCCAACCGAGCCGATTTGAGCCATCGGCTTAGTTGAGCTGAATCGAAACGTGCCGATGGACTAATTTTAACTTGGCTGGCTTGAACCGGTTCACATGAGCCGAGTAGAGGACATATCCCAACCGAGAAAGCTCGAGCCATCGGCTCAATTGAGCTGAGTCGATGGCTCGTTCCAACTGAGCCGGCTCGGGTCATCGGCTCATCCCAACCGAGCCGACTCGAGCTGTTCGCTCAGTTGATACGAGCAGAGCCGGTTGATATAGCTACCCGAGTTGGTCTTTTGCTTGGGCTCAAAAATTCGACAGTGCAGGTCTCAGCCTTGATTTTAAGAACAACAGTATATACTTATATTGGTGATTACGACATTTGAGGCTGTCTCGTAATAATAAAAAAACCCTTGTCTTCTCGTTATCTAGACGAGACGAGATACACAAAAATTGCCCCACGAGATGCACTAAAATTACGAGACGACACGCACCCCTGTCGTGAGCAGCATTAAAAAGTATTCCACATTAGTGCTTACATTTCTCATGGCTTTCGCTTTCCAGTCTAATCAGGCCATTATTTAAAAAAGAGTTAAAACGAGCTGAACGAGCGAGCGAGCCATTATCAAACTCGACTCAACTCGAAACTCGCCCTGGAAAACAGCTTGACCTTGATCGCTACGCGGTAAACGATTCGTCTTTAGTCTGGTTACGTTAGGTTTCTTTGTCTCCGCTTGCAAACTTGTATGTTATATTTTTTCGATTCAAAATGTCTTTCGTATTTATTTTATGATGTCCGAAAAGTTTACATTAATAACTTAAGTTTTCCTTAAACCGTTGGTTCACAAGTTTATATTTTCTCCACACGAAACTACAAATATGACAGATCGAATTCTCATACTCTCTATTTCTTTCAAAGGAGTCGCCATTACCTGGTCAAAGACTTATTTCCACCACGATTCATATTAACCAAAATAAATTCATTTCTTGGAAGCGGAACTTTCACTTTCCGGATTTCGGAAAATTATGGAATTCAGTTAAACTCCATAATTCAGAAGAATTCCGGAACTCGTGAAGAATCCGGAATTTAGAAAATTCCGGAATTGAGAAAAACTCCGGATTTCGAAAAAATCCGGATTGCTCCGAATTCCGGAATGTAAACGAAATCAGCAATTTCTAAATTCCGGATTTTTCCGAATTCCGGAATTATTCCAAAATCAGAATTTTCCCAATTCCGGAATTTGTCCGGTTTTACCTTCGGGAGGCCGGAAAGTAATAATTCCGGAATTGGCTATCCCTAGTTTATACACAACCTTTTGGAACACTAAGCTAGTAGTATTTACAAACAAACAAGTAATGCAAAGCATTTTGTATCCCGCAATACGTCATGTATTAAAATCCGACAGCAGTTTCAGTATCTATCCAGAAATTGCATGTATCTAGTTACTGGAAGCTGAGGTATGAAGAATTGTATTGTGTCTTAAGTTTTTGTCTCTTATACAACCATGCAAACCACTGAAAATCTAAACGGCTTTCGTTAAATCCAAGTTGTAGTACTCACAGTTACATCCATTTGTGTCTGTATGATCGTGTTACTAAAGCTTACTATATGACAGCGTTATTAAATCTCTCTCTCTGCTCTCCCGTAAAGTTGTGATACGATCTACTACAGAATAAAGAACCAATTATCAATTTAACGAAGTTGTTGCATTACTACACATCTGCTTCCGCCTCTGTCAACTCTAGTCGATCTCGTTGACTCGACATATTTGCTTTTTTATACCCCTTTCTTCGTTTACTGAACTAAACAGTAACTATTCGGAAATATACTACTGCGCATGCCTCGTAGATAAATATTTCTGATGCCAATAGTTTCCGTTTTGTCCAAGGAATGTTCTTTTTCTTATTCCCAGCATGACACTTTTATTACATTATATGAAGATGATGTAGGTCTAAATACCTCATGTATTACATAGAATGTAGGTTTAACTCTTCCAGCAAAGAAGAAACATGTGATCATAGTATACAACCCACAGAAGTGATAGCTTGCAATACAGTGGTCGTAATCCCTAACGACCCGCTGGTCTAGTGGCTAGCACGTGCGCCTTTGGTGTATGGTATCCCGGGTTCGATTCCCGGCGGGAGAGCATCTATGATTTTTAACTGTCCTCGATGTTTCTGTGTTCGTGTCACTGTCGTTATAAGTTATTAGAAAAAGCAAGTTAAACGAGTGAAGCAAGTAAAATTAGCAATAAGTAAGTTACTGAAAAACGTTCAGTGAGTCAGTTAAAAACAAAAAAGTGGACAATGAACTGGCTGTTCGCACCGTCCATGCGAGTTCGAATCTATCTCGGCTTTATTTTTTATCCAATTGAGAGAAAGTATTGTTTCTTTTCGCTAAGGGCACTCTTTTCGTATTTTTCGCCGTCGTTCACAATTAAAGTAACTGGCTATTCTTATTCTTTCTACGAATGATGGATCTTCTCTTTGGCTTCATGTCAAACATGCACACATAATGAGAAGACACTGTCGATAATAATAATAATAATAATAATAATAATAATAATAATAATAATAATAATAATAATAATAATAATAATAATAATAATAATAATAATAATAATAATATGAAATATTACTAGCTAACTCGTCTGTGTATTTCGACAATATAATTTTATATTATTATGTGGAAATAAGTAAGGCTGGCTGGTGCCCGCCCTCCCCCTAATTTTTTCGATGCGCCTTATGGGTCCACGGTGTCCAACGTTGGTCCCATCTCACTATCACCTCCTGTTCTCTCGATATAAGTTATCGACATTTTGCCTAAAGAGGGCTCTGCTTGGCTCCATGACTACCCACGGCAATGACTCTTCGTTCATTTTTCATTGAAATCGCTTATTTTCTGAGTACTATGAGTGCATACTGTCCAACGTTGCTCCCATCACTCAACAGTTTCCCGTTCTCTCGATATAAATTGCTAATATTTTGTTTGTAAAGGAGATATGGCGTTACAATTATTACGTTTGAAGAAGAATTGAGGAAGATATTGCCTTTCCACAAACAACACCTATTTTTATTATTACTATTACTATTACTATTATTATTATTATTATTATTATTATTATTATTATTATTATTATTATTATTATTATTATTATTATTATTGTTGTTTTACTTACCACTAATGTTGCCTACCTTTATTTGCAATGCAATGTGTTACTAAAAAGCAAATCAAATAACATTCCTCGCCATTCAGGCTCCCGAACTCGAATTACATGATTTACAGTTCTCTGTGTTAGAGGAAAGCACATTTATTATATTATTCTTTCAAATAACACGTTTCACAAGTTACTTCACTTTCAATGTGTAATTTCATATCATCACTAGCAATCATCTTGTTCCGATACAAAAATAACCCCCTCCTGCAAAAAAAAAAAAAAAAGCCTAACCGTAGCGTAAAGGGCGTGAACATTCCTTATTCAAACTTTCTGAATACCCATTTATGGGCGAAATTTGGCGAAGTTTTTAAGAGTTTAAAGGGCCGCCATTTTGAACACTTTCGTCTGATTATTCTGGTTAACAAACTGAAGATATTTCAACAATTAATGTTTGTGCCAAATTTTATCTCAATCCACTGAAAATTAGGGTGGTTATGGCATTCACAAATAGCGTTATATATATACAGATAGATAGATAAACAGACACACAGAGGGAGAGAGAAAAAGTGTTTTGCTCCCTTCTCGCACCTGTGGTGCGTCAGAGCTAAACCGGGCCCCTTTGCAAAACGTATTGACCAGCCTAACCTAAACACAAACCTCTTACTTGCTAACGTAGAAACGTGGTCGGGAGGTGTAAGGCATGTAGAAATTGTATTTTTAATAACCATGAGTATGGTCTGCTTCCATGTTTTACTTTTTACTTTTTGCAGCTACATCGGAACGTTCAATTTTTATTCTTTACTAATTGCAAATGGCGTTTACATTCAAAATATGAGGAATTTTGGTGGCGTTTGTTCGGATATTTTTCTCTTTTGAAATGAAGAAAAGAATAAAAGCAATACGCAAAGACAAAAAGTATTATCAGTACTAAACCTTACCAATAATAATTGCTACGAAAGACTAAATACGACCTCTTTTACCATCTCTCATGAGCTGCATGTATTATAAACAAAAAAATTTTAAAAATGTCCTCACCGAAGATTCGAACTGGCGACCTTTGTATTTGTAAGCCAGCACCTTAACCACTACACTAAGATCATGGCATGGTGAACATTTAGTTTTCGGCGTATTTGTTGTGTTTGTGTTTTATGTTCCCACTTCAACAATTTTTACTCTTTTTTCTAAGTTTAACAGCTGTTTGTGGCTTTCTCTCTCGGTGTCGTCCTTTATTTTAACTATGCACTATTCATATTCACAGCTTGTGTCCCTCTGCAATGTCTTATTCAGATTAAACTTTTCTTTTTGCCCCTTAGTAAGCATTTGATTGATTTAATTCTCATACTCTCCACGGATGGAGAGCAGGAATGCCAGACTCAAAAAACAGGTGTACATTTACTTTCCTGACAAATAATACTACTATGCCGAACGATTCCATTATAAGGGACTTTTCTACATTACAGTGCAAAAGTAGTGTTCTCTCAAATGTTACCAACAAATGTTTAAAAAGCCTTCACCAATATTCATATTTGTAAATCACCTACAAATTGTAGTCTTCATTGAAAATACAAGAATAAATATACAGGGAGACTACAAGAATTTGTGCAGTATATATGAAACTTTTCAAGAAGTCTTGCTGAGGTAATATGTACAACTATGGCCAAGGTTTCCATTATAATTCACTGTACTACATTATAGTACAAAAGTAGTGTTCACTCAAATGCTATGAAAAAAAATTAAACACTCTCCAACAATATTCATATTTGTAAATTACCCAGTAAATTGTAGTCTTCATTGTAAATACAAGAATAAATGTGCAGGAAGCCTCAAATATTTTCCCACTCTTATATCTCAGATATGAACTACTTTTCCTGCAGGTAATATGTACAATTAACAACAACGATACTATTATAACACACTGTACTAAATTACACTGCAAAACATAGTATTAAAAAAATGCTACGAATAAATATTTAAAAGGCTGCAAAAATTCACATTTGTAAACAGTGGGTGTTATCAGAAAATGCAAGGTTTAATAGGTAGGCTATTGGAAGACAGTGTACGCTGTTTATGTTTCAGAAAATAAATTCTGTAATTGTCTCTAACATGTATAGATGTGCGCAAAGTGTACATAATAAGCCATGTACATGATTGCCAGAGTAGAAGTAGTAATAGAGTTCTTTCTAATAAATTGTGTGTTTGCTTTTCAAAGTTGCATGGAAGGAATAATACTGGCTGAATTGATGTATGTGTTGGTAACAGTTGTCTGCTGTAAAGGGAAGTGAATTCCTCAAGGAATAGTTTTCTAGAACTTGACACCTCATTGCAAACACATGACCGGGGGTCTGGGGGCGGAGCCCCCAGCGAGCTTTAGCGAGTTACACCTCTAAAATCGGAATTGTAATCGGGCTATATATGCGTTTTTTAGTATGATTAAGGAAATGATGTGTTGTTATTTAATTGTAATAATAAATGGCAAAGACAAATTCTAATACACTGTTCTACTACAATGTAGAAAGTGGTGTTGTTTAAAATGCTATAAACAAATTTTTTGAAAGCCTCCAATAATATTCAAATTCTAAATTACCTAGTAAATAATCGTCTTCATTGAAAATGCAAGAGTAAAAACACAGGAAAACTGTATGCAATTGCCCAGTATATATAAATATTTCAAGAAGTCGTGCTGCCCAATAAGTACATTTGTTCCAAAGGACACCATTGTAATACAGTGTACTACGTTACAGCGCAAAAACTTGTGTTCAGTCAAATGTTATGAACTAATGTTTAAAAGGCCTTAACAAAATTCATATTTGTAAACTACCTACAAATTGTAGTCTTCATTGAAAACACAAGACGAGAGATACAGGTAGACTGCAAGAAATTGTCCAGTAAACATGAAATATTTCAAAAAGTGTTGCTGCAGGTAATATGTACTACTATGCCGAACGATTCCATTATAAGGGACTTTTCTACATTACAGTGCAAAAGTAGTGTTCTCTCAAATGTTACCAACAAATGTTTAAAAAGCCTTCACCAATATTCATATTTGTAAATCACCTACAAATTGTAGTCTTCATTGAAAATACAAGAATAAATATACAGGGAGACTACAAGAATTTGTGCAGTATATATGAAACTTTTCAAGAAGTCTTGCTGAGGTAATATGTACAACTATGGCCAAGGTTTCCATTATAATTCACTGTACTACATTATAGTACAAAAGTAGTGTTCACTCAAATGCTATGAAAAAAAATTAAACACTCTCCAACAATATTCATATTTGTAAATTACCCAGTAAATTGTAGTCTTCATTGTAAATACAAGAATAAATGTGCAGGAAGCCTCAAATATTTTCCCACTCTTATATCTCAGATATGAACTACTTTTCCTGCAGGTAATATGTACAATTAACAACAACGATACTATTATAACACACTGTACTAAATTACACTGCAAAACATAGTATTAAAAAAAATGCTACGAATAAATATTTAAAAGGCTGCAAAAATTCACATTTGTAAACAGTGGGTGTTATCAGAAAATGCAAGGTTTAATAGGTAGGCTATTGGAAGACAGTGTACGCTGTTTATGTTTCAGAAAATAAATTCTGTAATTGTCTCTAACATGTATAGATGTGCGCAAAGTGTACATAATAAGCCATGTACATGATTGCCAGAGTAGAAGTAGTAATAGAGTTCTTTCTAATAAATTGTGTGTTTGCTTTTCAAAGTTGCATGGAAGGAATAATACTGGCTGAATTGATGTATGTGTTGGTAACAGTTGTCTGCTGTAAAGGGAAGTGAATTCCTCAAGGAATAGTTTTCTAGAACTTGACACCTCATTGCAAACACATGACCGGGGGTCTGGGGGCGGAGCCCCCAGCGAGCTTTAGCGAGTTAAAATATAAAAGTACAAGTTTCATGTATCTCTCAAAATCATGCAATTACATCCTCGGCAGGAAGAAGTGAAAAAGACGTAAGTTCCAGAATAGCACAGGCTAAACAAGCATTTAATGAAAAAAAAAAAAGACTACTAACATCAAGAAATATGTCGTTGGACGTTCGTAAACGATTTATTAAGACCCTGGTTTGGAGTAGTGCTTTACGGGTCAAAGACGTAGACATTGAGAAAAAGCTGAAATATCCAAGCTGGAAGAATTTGAAATGTGGTGTTGGCGCAGAATGTTGCATATATAATGGACTGAAAGGAAAAGGAATGAATAAGTACCAAAGGAAGCTAATGAAGGACAACAGATCATAAAGATAATAAGTAAAAGAAGAAACAGCATGCTTGGCCATCTTATTCGGCACTGCGATTGGATCACTGTGTTGGTAGAGGGAAAGTCAGAAGGAAAGCCAGGAAGAGAAAGACCAAGGATAGAATATACAGATGCAGTTACGAAGAAGAGACCTTATCAAAGTTTAAAGTTTAAAACAGCTCTCCCAAGGGAGAAAAAAGGTTTAAAATTTCCATGTTTCCCACTAACCTACGGTTTAAGTGAACAAGAAGAATATAACATATTAAGTCATAAAAAGATAATATTTATGGATAATATCCTCTTTCCATTTCAGGATCTATCTATCTATCTATCTATCTATATATATATATATATATATATATATATATATATATATATATATATATATATAGATATAGATATAGATATAGATATAGATATACTGTATATATATTATTGCTCATACAACTCAACAATATTAATATTATTGAATTGTATCGGCACTAGTGGCACAATTAGACTCTGTCTTTAGAGTATATTCCGTAAACGTTCTGACACAAACTCTGTGCTCCGAATCGCTTAGTCCAGAGGCTATATAGTCGGGCTTGCCGGTGTCTCCGAATCAACACTGAGATCAATGTATTGTTTCATAAATGGCCATCCCTTCATAGAGACGTACGGAATTGAACCCAGGATTCGCTATGACTCTTTCCGCCCGAACCCGCACAATCATGTGGGTAGTTTTTCTGTATTACACAAGCGAGAATTTTTCATTTTTCACGCTCACTACGGCTTCAAAACACACACAATTGTGCGGGTCCACTTTCTCAGAACCTACGATGGATCCATGCATTGTTTTAATAAAAATGTTCTATACATGTTTCAGGTAGTATGGAAAAACCGGTTTCATGAAAATAATCTAAGAACTTCTACTCCCGTGCGGAAAGGGATAAAATTAGCATCCTATATTAAATCAAATTTAGATTATTATAAAATAATACAAAGAGGAAAAGGGGAAGAGAAAACGTTATGTTCATATTTAATGAAAATTTACTCAGACCACTCTCATTTAAAATACTTGACGAACTGTTGGTGTGATGTTTCTTTTCCTACTTTCAGATGTGAAAAGTTTTATTTTTTTCTCTCTTTATGTTCCAAAGTGTGAATGTGAGAATAGATTAAAAAAATCTATTCACAGTCACAAAAAAGCGTTGCACGTGAATCCATATTCAGCCAGAACAAAGGAAGAAAATACCTACTCACTTCTGTAGCACTGCTGGTGCCGAAGCATCCTGCTTGCGTGTTTTCCCTCCTTCCCTTCCTTGCTCTCTGTTGACTGTCAAACCGTATTTCCCAACACTGGACTCGCTTCACAGCCCATGCATTTATACCACACATTCAGTCTTTACAAAGACATCTTTTATGCTGTATGTTAGCTTCTTCTTTTCCCAGGACAATTGTTTATCTTATAAAAGGATCATTCAGTAGATGCTTCTTTCACGTTTGTATCTTTTAAAAAAATGAAAAATCGAATTAGTGAAGAACTTATTCATTTTGCCACCAGTAGTTAAATGGACATCTTTGCTACCTTGTGGCTACATGGTTAGCCTACGACCTTTTAAGCTAGAGATCCAGGTCCAATTCAGGGGTGTCATTTAGGGGGTCAGAGTTGACAATTGTGGTCGTAACTGGGCGCCGGTTTCTTGCTGCTCGCATTGGTGTGGTGGGTCTAGGATTCTTTGCGCATATTTTCATATAATACGATTCACAGTGGCACGATCTACACATAAATTACTACTTGAAATATTTCTATGATAAGCGACATCGTGAACTTAGCGTCCGAAAGGGCTACAATGAATTTCCCAGAATCTTTTCAATTTCGGTGGCATTAGACTACCCTTGACCACACTACTATATTACATGACTAACAAAATGCTGTTGCTTGCCTCGTGACAATCTCGTGGTGGTGGGTTACGCATGTGTGGTAGATTTACACATTGACCTCGGCTCAATATAAATGAATCATCCTCTGTCTAATATATATATATATATATATATATATATATATATATATATATATATATATATATATACAGAGGGTTGATTAATTCGTGTGTCAATTTCATTTGTTCACTGTGCAAAAGTGGTAGGAGGTCAAGCCGTGCAATTTGGTGTAACTTTAGACGAAGGACATAAGTTTTGTTTCGCCATAGAAGCATGACACTTGTACGAAAGATTGAAGAGATATAGGGTCAAAGGTCAAATTTCGATTTTTTCCTTATGGGATTACAATGGTAAATTCTGAAAGAGCCTGAAAAAACGTAAATCGAAGTAATAACAAAGAATAAGCTGTATGGTATGGTTCTATGTCGAAAGCCGACCAAATATGCGTCAATCAAGTGTCAAGGTCAGAGGTCACGGTCAGATCAAGGTGACAGGTCATCCTGAGAACCCATTTGAATGCACTGAAAACAACGCAATGTCCGTACTTCGTCATGTCAAGTGGGTTCTCAAGGTGACCTGTGACCTTTATCTGACAGTGACCTCTGACCATAGCACTTGATTGACGCATATTTAGTCGGCTTGCGACATAGAATCATACCATACAGCTTTTTCTTTGTTATAACTTCGATTTAGGTTTTTTCAGGCTCTTTCAGAATTTACCATTGTAATCCCATAAGGAAAAAATCGAAATTTGACCTTTGACTCTATATCTCTTCAATCTTTACTACAAGTGACATGCTTCTATGGCGAAACAAAACTTATGTCCTTCGTCTAAAGTTATACCAAATTGCACGGCTTTACCTCATACCACTTTTGTACAGTGAACAAATGAAATTGACACACGAATTAATCAACCCTCTGTATATATATATATATATATATATATATATATATATATATATTATCGTTAAATCAGAGGGGTTCCTGAGGGCAGTCATATTAGCAGAAGTTTTTTTTTCGTTTGAAATAATGAGTTGAGTTGATTTTGAGTTTAACGTCCCGTTCAGCAGCGAGGCTATGTGAGACGTGGACCTACTGATTAACGTGGAATCCGAACCACATGAGCTCCCACCGGAAATCGAACCCGGGTTTCGCGCGCCACAGGCACGTACGCTAACCGTTTAGCCACGAAGGAGCTTTTGTTTGACATAAAAGAATAATACTTTGTTAAGAATAATAATAATTAAGTGTATACAACAATTAATAGACTAATTAACTTTTCCCTCTTCGTTTCAAGCAATGCAACTTTAGCTTTTAGGAATGCGAGTGAACAAAACTTGAAGTTCATTATAGGTTTGGCTTTATCTCAACCAAATTGTGCACTGTCATACTGATATATCACGATGAATAGCTTCATAAGATTGTACTTCAGTATCTGTTTCAACTGAATAAGAAACGTTACTAACTCACTCTACAGCTTATGGGACCCTTAAGTTCAATGCCGCATTCACAAAAGCTCTCCATTGACTTCTGCTCTTAGCCAACCGAATTCAGTTTCTATTTCGTATTCCTATTTCTGTAAGATGCATCTTAATATTGTCCTCCCATTTATGCCTAGGTCTTAATAATGGTCTTCGTCCGAATGGAATTTGATTTAAAACTTTGGAAGCGTTTCTAATTTATTCCAGCTACATGACCTGCCTGCTGGAGACTTCCTTTCCATTCAAAAAAAAAAAAAAAAGATTTGAAAATGGTGGATTTCAACATGGCGTCGGAAGTTCGTGGTCTACTGTGTCAATTCTTCTTTTACCAATATGTGACACTACCACTGTTTGCATTTTCTATCTTACACTATTTTCACGGTTCGACAGTTTATCTGATATATTTCAATAACATACCATAGCCCTTCTCCCACGAACTTTGACCCCCCTCCTCCGTTTCTTATGGCGCTCAGCTGCTATAACTTTTCACTTATACATATTTTCACATCCTGTATTAGGTACACTAAGTCTCATCCCGCAACTCGATTCATCCATTTGGACTCTTTACATGTTAGTTGAACGAAATACTGCATATTGAATGAAGCACAGTAGGCTAGAACCATCCCGGTTAACATATCTATTTACTTTGAATATGTATTGATGGAGAGGTAAAACACAATTGAGGCCTCAATACGGAATGAAGTGCTGTACTATATTTTATAAGCATATTTACTAAATGAAGGAAAACACATCTTGGCTTTATAATATAAAAATCTTCTTATATAAAATAGTGTGTGATTTGTGGAGTTGTATATTGTTGTGGAGCATCTATGTAATTGATAACGAAAATGACTTATTTCTTGCATGATGAGCAATTAAGCCAGCGGGGGTTAGAGAGGAGTTGGTTACAAAAGAGTCCACTGTATACCTAAAAGAAAATGCTTTTTTTTTTTTTAATGTTCCAAACTATATTTTCCCATATCATTTTATTTAGCTCAATCGTTTAATAATTCTAATCTTTTAACATTTCCCTCGTGGCACGCTAATAACTTACATAATTTTAGGTAATATGACGTTTAGGATTAGGAACTTGATTGCTGATCTTTCAGCATCTATGGCCATGTTAGCCCGTCACGTATGAGATATGAGGTTCCTCAACGATCGCATTTTTCGGGGAACTGAAAAGGAAGGACGGAATGAGAAACAAATGAAATGAAATGAAATCTTTTTGAGTTTTACGTCCCACGTTAATGCCGGTCATGGGCTAAAGGAGACGGTGATATTGAGAAATGAATTAAATGGTAGAATGAAGAAAGTGGGAGAAAACAGAAGAACCCCGAGAAAACCTATGCACACGATGTTTGTCCACCAGAAAGTTCACTTGGTGCGAGCTGGGATCGAACCAGGGACCCCATGCACCAGAGGAGAACGCTCTACCACTGAGCCACCATGAACCCGGAATGAGAAATAAAGGCAGCGGCTTGGAACCATTATGTTATATTCCATCCCTCATTTGCCTGGTAAATGAGGAAAATCCTCACGGAAAATGGCTGGAATGATAAAGTTTTTACACTTTTTAGATTGAGTGTGAATATAATATTCAATAAAACTTAAATATAATGTGATTTCGACAGATGATGTTCGTGTTATTCCTAAAAGAGATTTCACTGTTATTGAAATAAATACTTCTACTTTATAGAATATCATTCATTATGCTACAATCAACTAATTGTATAAGGTTGGTGCTGACCACAGTGTTTACACAATATACAACTAATTAAGTAATTATATCAAAATCCTTAAGCACTAAATGTGAGAAAACAGCAAATTATTTCCAAGGGTATTAGTCATCTTATATAGTATAATTTCGTAATTGAATTGTAAATTGGACTATAGAGATTTCTGTCATATAAGCTATTTCGTATAAATCACAACCCCCAAGTGATTATAAAGTCTTTGGAGAACCAATTAATTGATAGCTATCTCGTTGATGGCTATCAAATTAATTGATATGTAATAGCTAGGTATGAGAATGATTGTAAATCATTCATGAGTTGTAGTATGGAAGATTGGAAATCAAGTTCCATTATTTTCCGGTATAGATTCAATAGTGAATAGGGTAGTGATCTAATATGTATTTTCGATTAACTTCAGCTTGCAATAGGAAATTTCAACGTAACTCTTTCACTACAATCTTCGTTCGCCAATCTCAATTTTATTTGGTACAACATTCGCTCATTTAATTTTCAACATTCTTCTAAAGCATCATATTTTACTTCCATTCTTCGATTAACTTTTTCTAAGCCAGACTTATTAGGCAGCGATGGCTCATCTATGGTGTAGGGGTCCCTGGTTCGATCCCCTCCCTGGGTTTTCGCGCGGTTTTCCCGTATTCTCCTACTTTCTTCATTCCACCATTTCATTAATTTTTCATCATCACCGTCTCCTTTAGCGTAGCTGGCATATGTGTGTTACGTAAAACTTAAAGATTTCATTTCATGCAGAATTATTGACCCTGGAGTACACGCACCTCATGAGTATATCATCTTAAAGAGTTCATAAACTTTAAAATAAGTAAAATGCATATATATATATATATATATATATATATATATATATATATATATATATATATAATTTCGTGAATGGTAATGAAAACCATTTCTACAGCTCCATCTGCATGGGGATGAGAAGAGATAAATATAAAGTGTTTAAATTTACCCGGACTAGTGTCTAATCCATAGCTTTCGGGGTCGCGAAGCTGATTCGTGATAGTTCCAATGACTTTACACCGAAATTTAATCAATAACGTGCATATCAGCTGTGCTAAGCTAGCCAAAGAGGTTGTTTGTCGGTATTTGTTCTATTCAGTTCTTTGTTTTCCCATATTATGGATAAAGATTATTCTTCTTGTACCAAGCAGGACACTTCTGCTAGTAGACTAGATAAAAGAATCAGTTCATCCTACCGAAATACTTTAACAGCATTATAGTGACTAATAAAAAATTTTTTTAAAAAAATGACCTTTGAGGAGTCAAAAACATGTCTTTCATTTTGATTATTGCTTGAAGGAAATATTTTATGATTACGTATTGTATATGAACAATGACTTTTTTCAGTGTCACGTGTATCTAGAATGTAATGTTACTCGAGACCCTTACAGACGTGGTGATCAATGTGATGTCCTTGTTCCACTATTTCTTAAGTATAATTACGGTACTAGCCCAATGTTAAGATATATAACCTTCCAATTGAATTATTTTTTTTTTCAAAATTATGCCCTACTTTGGCCGGAACAGTTCTAGTTTAAAAGGATGGTATTCCGAACATTTATGTTTATCTTGTTTATTGGTCGTGACAATATTTTCACCCCATTCTCTTGTGACCTACCTCTAGTGTAATATATATATATATATATATATATATATATATTCCGTTATATATATATATATATATATATTCCGTTATATATATATATACAGGATGTCTCAAAAGTTCCTTAACATAGGATAACTCTGTTATTATCAGTTACAATAAAATATAACGAGGGAAATCCTCTCCAAATATTATGCTTTTAATCTAAAGTGAAGGAAGTTTCTGTTTGAAATGAGGGCTGGCCATCGATATGTTAGAGTAAAAGACAGCAACTTCATTCACTTATGTTGTGGGTCCAGGTAAATGACAACGTTGCATTTTCATTTAATATTAGGCGCATAAAGAGCGTACAGCCCAAGCGACTCGTCCGATTTAAAAACTTCCTTCAGATTGGATTGAAATATCACATCATTTGGGGACGGCTTTTCCTGTTACATTTTCTTGTAACTATGATATATATATATATATATATATATATATATATATATATATATATATATATATATATATATATATATAATTGCTATTCTATTAAGCAAGTAAGGTACATATGATTCATATCTGAACATTATGGCATATAGTTTATAACTAATCTTTAGATCTAAAATGCGCAGTACTTTCCTAACAATCGTTCCTAATACATCCAACACTAGTGGAAAAATAATGATACTTGCATCTTTTATGTACTTTGTACCAATGGAATTAGAGAAAGTAAAGCTTCCAATGAAATATCCCAGTTTGGAATAGCGAAAAAATGATAACTCCATCAATATCAAAATCTAACTTACAGATTAATATGAATTACTATAAACAGATACTTGCTTATCGGCAGCAATATATATATTTATATATATATAAATGACAGTGAGAATGGTTTTTGATTTCATACTTCGACCGATCACATTTTCAATGTAGACGAGGTTCTGGCCTGAGATGGATTTTATCATTTCACTTTGGCGGTACAATGGAGGGGAGGGGAAAGGAAGATACAAGTATTTAGAAATAATCCAAAATTACCGATACTATTGTCGAATCCAGTTTTCGGGGTCGCTAAGATGAATAGTGACACTACAGATGCCGGTTAAATCCAAATTCAGCCACTCAACTTGGGGGAGGGGGGATATATAAAAATGATGAAAAATGACCAATTTTTGTGTCCAGTCCATAATTTCGGGGTCACTGAGACGAACAGGGACATTTCTGATGCAGTTTAAATCCAAATTCAGCCTTTTACGTCCAAAATGTAACGTATTCTCCCCGTGCGAAGAACGGGTATTCTGCTACTCTCTTACAAATATTTCATTGATCTTCTGATAAAAATTTACATATAATCAGTAGGAACAATATATCTCTTAGTTTCTATGCAGGGTGTATCAAAAGTCCGTGGCCATTAGACAACTCTGTTACGAGTAAATTTACATGGTTTTCAATCTAAAATGGTGGTATTTTCCCAATCGTACCAGCCGTTTGGTCTCCGTACTGGATAGGCACCCTATGTTAATGAAAATGATTCGTTTCCAGTTTCGTAGACTGTTCGAACCGAAAGTAGGAGGTACGCCAACACAACATGGTTAATGTACGCATTGCTGTGTGAGGGAACTTCGAACACCTCAAATCCGTTTCCCAACAATACTTTATTATTGGTATGGTGAGGGCTCAAAGGAACAACCTTCTTAACTGGCAACGTTGTATTTTTAACATAGAATACCTTATCAGTGTGGAACCCAAACGGCTGGTGCCGCTGGGAAAAAAATTCATAATTTTAGATTGAAAACCACATATTTCCAACAATTTCTCTCTTTCCATTTTTCCGTGATTTTAATCATAATAAAGTTGAGCTATAGCCCCTTGACTTTTGATACACCCGGTATGAAACGCAACACGTTATTTATTTCCAAATGTAACATTGATCTCATTCGCGGTTAAACGGTTAGCGTACGCGCCTTTGGCGGGGTAGACACAGGTTCGATCCCCTACTGAACCTCGGACGGCTAGTGCTATTTGATAAATTCCACCATTTTAGATTGAAAAAAAAAAACATTTATTTCCAACAACCAATCTCTTTTCGTTTTTCCATATTTTTACTCATAATTGTGTTAGCCCTTGACTTTTGATACACTCGGTATAAAACGTAACTAGAACAGATTATTTATTTCCAAATGTAACATTGATCTTCAACTCTAAATATAGATCGTTGTATTGAATCACTTCCAACCCGTTCATATAACTAGTGCTTGTCTCACCAGTTGTCTTCGGGGCCATAGGAGATCAGTGGTGCCTTCCTCGCTGGTTTAGAGGCTAGCGCATCAGCCTTCAGTGTATGTGGTCCCGGGTTCGATTTCCGTTAGGAGATCTTTTAAAATTTTAACTGTTTTCATTGTTTCTGTGTTCTTATTCCTGTCGGCTTAGTAGTCCTGTTTAGTAGTAGAAAGAGAATATGCCTTAGGAAGATTTTTTTTAAAAAGTGGTAGCGCACTTACTTCTCGTACGTGGGGTCCCTGGTTCGATGCTTGATCAAGTAAGTTTGTGGTAGACAACATCCTATCCGTGAGTTTTCTCGGAGTACTCCTGTTTCCTTCCACTTTTTCATTCCACTAATTCTTCCATCATCATTCACTTGCCTTAATCGTTGTCTCCCTTAGCCTAACAGGCATAATCGTGGGACGTTAAACTGAAAGATTTCATTTAAACAATTGTCTTATTTTTTCGTCCTGGAACGGCTACTAACAGCAATAATCGTGCACTGTCCTTCTTTCCTCCTGTCCGTTGTCTAATTGATATAATGTCTTTAGTTACCGTTAGTAACACTAAGATGTACCTACCGAATGACAATGTAGTTTGAAATAGAGGAAACTAATACGTCAGCCACACTGAATGAACTTCAATAGAAGAGAGAGTGCACACAAGATTGGTATCTATGATGTTAAAGTTATTAGGATGCCCAGAAGAGTGGCAACGTCCGAGGACAGTGAAGAAAATAAGGAAAAAATAATTTACGTGTCGCGGCGGAGATTTTTCGATTCCTGTCTACTATTAAATTCTATCTAAAGTAATCAAACCAAAATCAATGAGGAAAAATTAATTCTTTCTTTTCCTTTTTCTCCGCGACGTAATATTTTACTTGCTAACAGAAATGTCGCAAAAGGACGTTTATGTGCAGCATATATCCTGCTAGAGACTGTTAATAAAAGCACTATTTTTCTACCCTTAACGAGGTGTGAAGGACACTTTGAGATTGAGCGAGTGAAGATAGGGTGAGGGTGATATACATGGAAGGAAAATAGGTAGCTTGGAGGAGGAAGTTTCGTCGTCGTATCGGAGATGTAAATTAAGATAGTTTGCATAACGTGGATGAAAGCAACATAAAAGCCCCGAGGATACACGAATAGAGACGATGACGTCATCCGGAAAGTGATTTCGACGAAGGTCAGAAATAGAGAAACTCATGAAAAGTCATGAATAGATGGTGGTGGTTGGTTTTCGTGCGTGAAGAGCAGCTCAATTTCCTTCCCTGCGGTAGGCATCGCAACCGCTATCCGTTCCACCTTAGACGACACACTTCCACACATACAAACGTTCAACAGCATTTTTTTCCACTCCATTATTTTTTTCTCTTGATTTTTCGACTCAGTAATGGATTGAATTTGTTATAAAGTTTTTTTCCTTCTACACAGTTCTACTTGGAAGAAACGAGTATTAATGCTTTGTAATTTCCTTTCAAGTGATTTAAAGTGCAAGATTTCAGTTTAGAATTTTGATTAGTCTAGCTTGATACTACTAGTTTAGATTGTTAAATTATGTATTTATTTATTCTTAAGTCACGCTCCCATTATTTAATGGAATATATATATATATATCAGAACAGTCAGAAAGTTCCCTGATTTTTTTTTTTTTTTTTTTTTTGCAGCTCTTCTTTACTCCCACAATATAAGTACAAACTTATTTAATTGCCCTCAAAGTAAGCATCCTGCGAACACAGATACCTACTACACTGCTCCTGCCACTGCTAGGAAAATAGACAAAAGTCTCGTTTTGGTATTTTTCGAAGTTCTGCAGCCACGTTGGTTTTGATCGTCTTCTACAGTCGCGACACGGGTACTACTGAGAGCAGTTTTCCTTAAAGCATTACCACCATACCTGTAAATTGTTTCAAGACCATCAAAGTCTTTGTAGCAGATTTCCCCAATGTGCATATGAACTAGTGGTGGGCACAAAAACCGGTTTTTCGGTTTTCAAAAACCGAAAACGGTTTTTTGAAAATTTTCAAAAAAACCGGTTTCGGTGAAAAAACCGAAACCGGTTTCGATTTTCTTCAAAACCGGTTCGGTTTTTCACCTGATCCGGTTTCGGTTTTCTTTAAAACCGATTCCGTTTTTTTTTCTAAATTTGTTCTATTTCTGACCAGAATGGTGTTTCGTTGTTCTCCGAAAACCGAATCCATTTCCACAGAAATAGTTTTATGTGTTTTCGAAAAGTTTTCACCGAAACTAGTTTCGGTAAAAACCGAACCGGTTTTGGAGAAAACCGAAATGTCGGTTTTTCGTGTTTCGGTTTTTATAGAAACCCGTTTTTGGTTTTTATAAAAACCGGTTTTGCCCATCCCTAATATGAACTTTGTGTTTAAGCGTTACTTTAACTATGACATTCTGCTAGCTGATCACCACACACTCCGTTCAGCTACACTTTGCGTACACTACTTGTTATTACCTCTTCACACTTTCATAATTAGGTAATGTAAAGACTGTTGTTCTATACAAGATTCATTGTGATTGCATCATAAATGCCAAAACTACAACAATTACTTTCAGTGAAAATATATATATACAGGGTGATTCAAAACAACACCGACAACATTTGGGAGGTGATTTCTGACATCAAGATAAGACAAGAAGTATAAACCAAGCTGGGTGCACAACTGCTTCCTTTCGGAGTTATAGGGTGCCGAAAACATGAAAAATGAATTTCAAAGGTCCATAGCTCCAAAACTATGGGACCTACCGTAGTCGAGTTCAAGACTTCAATTAGGAACTAATATGTGTCCTATTCAATAATTGGTGTTTCAAAATCCTGCGGTATTCACACAACAATTTTTGTGGAGTAAGTTTGGCTACGGGCATGTAATTTGAAGTACTCACATACTAACCGTATAAAGATTGTTTAGGAAGTGTCGCAGGGAAACGGATGATGAAAGCAAGTGAATAGTGATGGAGGAATCGGTGGAATGAGAATGAAGGAGGAAATGGAAGTACCCCGAAAAAGCCCACGGACACGGTGTTGTCCACCACAAAGTTACTTGGCCGAGGATCAAACCAGAGATCTCTCGCAGCGGAGGTAAGTACTCTAGCAGTGAGCTACCATGCTCCAAATAATTCGTTGAGATGCTACATTTGACCATAGGAATATATTTTGACACTTAGGCTTTCCACAGTGACAACGCAAAATGATATCAAACTATAGCTGTGGCACTGTGACTTCTTTTTCACAACTAACTTCTTAATTTGCAAAGCAGAGTGATATAAGACTACGGTTTTCCCGGGTTCGATTCCCGGCATGAGCTCATGTGGTTCGAATCCCACATTAATCAGTACGTCCACGTCTCATATACGCTCGCTGATGAACGGGACATTAAAATTAAAATCAAATCAAATCAAAGACTACGGTTTTGAAAATGTGAACATTACTGGCGCATAATCTTTTATGCTGTAGAGAAGACCGATATTACACTGCAGTTGTTTCAGTGTTACCATTTACCAACTCAGATTTTATGTGCTAGAGCAGAGTAATATAAAACTTTAGTTTTGTATATTTGAGCATTTTTGGCAAATAACCTTTCGTGTGGCAAATCATAATGAATGAGATTCTGTCATTGTCCATGTTAGAATCTTTTACATAGAACTATGATCTTCGTTCATTCTCCACTTCCATTTGAAAGGTAATTTGATAACTTTCATGGCTTTTGGTTGTTACGAATCAAATGAATTTCTTCCACAGTTTGATAACAACATTATTAAGAATAGTGATACAATAATTATACGCTGATAAAATTAGCATGAAAAATAGTAATTAAAGTCTGATGTACATGAGTCTCATACTTTTGTTTCGTATGAACGGATTACATGCTTGCATTTAGATCAGTCCATTTAGAAGAGGAACCATATGTGTAGGAAAGGACGAAGATACGTTATCTGACATTCTTGCATCTTTGCTTATAGTTGAGTTAGTTATTACTCTTCAACAGCAAAAAGTGTATATTCAATTTACCGCTTAGAAACTGTACACCAATTTTTTTTGGCATGTACGTCGCTTAAGAATAGAAACACACTTGACATAATTTCCATGTGGCAAATTAGCTGGTATCTCTATTCTTGTTTGCATGACCTCTCGTTGATTCGTGCTATTTCTTGGGTTTTATGCCATCTATTGCAGCATATATTATAAAAATTGTACGCTATTGAAAATCAGTAGGTAGAATATAGTGCCTATATGTATAATTAATTTAGTTGAGTCCAATGTTGAGTGTAATGTTGGTGTTCTAGCTACAGTCAGCGGCATTTTTACCACACATAGCCACCCGCCTCTCGATACCAGGCTCTAGGTAGCGCAGAACCACTTCTATTTAAAAGAAAACTTAAATTTATGACTGAAAAAATGTTATTGGTTCAGTTCATATAAATGTTTTATTTGGTTTTATTTTTGTTCAACATTAACTATTTGCGCGAATGTAAGGTAAATTACGAATACTTTGTTTCATGCTAAAGAATTTAAATATTAAAGTTATTGGCGGTTTCCTTACTTTTCCTCTGGAATTTTCCCTACCTTCCACGACCACGAGAATAAAGAAATCTAAATTTCAATACTTAGTCCGTGTCTTGTTCTGCACACGTTTTAAACATTGTCGGAACTGTAATGAAGAAAGCAGTTCTGAAGTGACCTAGTCTTTTTTTGAAGCTTTGCAGAAATTATATTTTCTTTTATGCAGCAATTCCTGAAAGATGAAAAAAGTCTGAAATCGAATGGTCCTGAGAATATTACGCTAAAAAGACTCTCGGAAACGAGATGGTTAGCGAGAGTTGATGTTTGTAAGCCTCTGGCTGTTTCTTGGAACGCAATTCACAAGACTTCGTTTTGATTTCACAACACTCACGTGAAAAGAAATTTGTTTTATGCAAGGCTGTTGAAAGAATCTGAAAAGTTGAAAAGCAGCGTTTATGGCATTGTTTGATTCTTTTACGGGAAAAGTTGAAATGCTGTAAGTAAAAAAACTTAAGCCAGTCGATAAAGAATTCTTCATGGTTGTAAAACTCTATGTACAGTGGGTCAGTTTCCGTACAGTTATTATCCGGTTATGTATTTTAATACCTTACAAAGTACATAAAGGAAAGGACAATTTCTATGCGTTTTCTATAAACAACTCCACAATAAGCATATACATAAGAAAATAAATCATTTGGAATATTCAGAAGAAGCCAAATACACACGAAATACTGGCCATATTACAAATCAAAAAAGTTTCCGTACACATAAAGAAATGCACGTAAATAAGGGTGCCACGTTGCGTTTCGACCGCAGTTAGTGATCAGTTGGTCCTCCTTTGGCCTTAAGCACTTCTCGCATTCGTTTCTGCATTGCAGCGACCAATTTTGATGTAATTGTAGGGGGGATGTTTCTCCATTCTTCACGTAATGCATTTTTCAACTGTCCCTTGTTTCTAATATTGTGTTTCTTAATGTGTCTTCCTAATTTATCCCACAGGTGCTCAATGGAATTACAGTCAGGAGATTGTGAAGAAGTATGAAGTTGTTTCGGCACATTATACAATAACCACTCTTTCACTTTTCGTGCAGTATGTTTAGGGTCGTTATCTTGCTGGAATATAAAAGAGGCTCCAATATTCAGTTTCTTGGCACTGCTGTGGAGATTCGGTTTCAGAATGTTCAGTTAAACATGCAAATTTCCTACTCCAGCTGCACTCACGCACCCCCAAACGATCACACCACCACCTCCGTGCTTTATAGTAGGATAGATGCTGGGGCACCATGTACGTATTTCGTTTCCTCCACACAATAATTCTTCCGTCGGACCCATGAATATTGAACCTGATATCATCACTAAATAAAACAGAGTTCCAGAAGCTAAATGGCTTGTCCACATGAGATTTTGCGAACTCTATACGTTTCTTGGCGTGCGCTTTACTAACATATGATTTCTTTCTGGCTATGCGACCGTTGTAGCCCGCTTTTCTGATGACAGGACGAACTGTTTCAGGAACAACTTGCACACCATAGTCGGATTCAAGCATACTAGCTAGTTTTGGAGCACTTCTTTTGGGTTCATTTTCAATAGTTCTTAAAAGAACACGTTTATGATCATCCTTCAGCTTCGTTGGACGACCACTGCGCGGTCGAACTTTCCAATTCTTTGTTGCAATATACCTATTTAAAATGTATTCTATTGTAGAATGTGATTTCTGTACTGTCTCCGCTATATTTCTAAGAGACTTACCTTCTTGTCTTAATTTTACAATTAGTTCGCGTATTGGAATTGGTACTTCAATTTTGACGCGTCATTTTACTGCCTCTTGCCCATCTTCCTTGCCCAAATGTGACTGCAGTAGTACCTTATCACTAATAGAGCACGCTACTGTCATCTGTAACTACAGCAAACGCTGTTTGGTGTGTGTTTTGCTTAATTCTTTTGTATATTTGTGCCGTGTACGGAAACTTTTTTGACCTCAATTTTCAGGAACTTAAATTATCAGTTATACTATTGGTATATTCAATACCATCACTATAATATATACACATTACAAGTAGACACGAACAAATTCAACTAAAGCAATTGTGTTTTATTATTTGTTTGCTTTAAGATATTATAACATTTTGAAATTACCAATCTTCGGTGTATGGAAACTTATTTGACTTACTGTAAGTGTCACACCACTAAATGTGATTTTGATCAGGTATGTAGTCCAGAATCTACGGTGGTATACGCCGCATACTTTCTGATTAATCTTAGTCACTTCAGAGTACCTTCTACTTTAAGACGTACAATACTTTTGTTTCGTTTATATTCACTTAATTAATCGAATTATGACTCCAGTATGAAAGTGACTAGATCAATTTCGTTTCTATCTTATTCTTATCAGCTGTTCAAGTATTTCGATTATGTGAGAAAAATCCGTTTTATCTGACTACTCTGCGATCACAAGAGAGAGAGACGGGGTGGAGGATGATACAAAGATAAATCGGAAAGATTTCGTCATATCTGTCCAATTTTTATCAGTGGAAATCAATACAAAATAGAAGCTAGTCTACTGGGTCCGAACCACCTCAAAACTTCCGAACTCAACATATATTTATGCAGTTTCTCAATAAAACTAAATTTGTTTAACATAAAAATGATTGATGTAACTTGAAAATGTGATCTTACATTTCATCTGCACTCTTTCTCTTATAATAACAATCTAGTTCTATCATTTTTTCTGAAAATATAGATGGAAGTGTTTTACAATTAGTTATCATCTTTTCAGGTGCAGGATAATGCCCATTCAATGCTACATAGACGCATCTGCTTGGAATATTGACCCCTCTCAACAAAACTTTCGGGGCGCGCGCATGGTACAAAGCTTTGTTTTAACTGTAATATTCGTATTTTCTCCCTACTCATCACCACCATTTTCTTAGTTCCTTCGGGAACATCGGGCGCGATTTTTTCCTCTTTCTTTAGCTACTGGCTTCGTTCCTTCTGCACTTCAACCCATGTTATTAATAGAGAGATTTACGCAAGGAGTATCATCCAGGAAATAAGATAAAATGATTTTAAACTACTAAACAGTACCGCAGCATTTATATTTTAATGGAACCACTAATACTGCCTTTTACAATGTTATTTTCATAAAAATGCCTTCTCTATTATCGCATGTCTTTAAAATTAACCATAGATATACATATGCCATGTGAAAATTTTAAGTCTACAGCAATGATTTTGATACAACTGAAGCAATAATAATAGACATATCCGACGGAAAAGTTTACAAAATTGACATTAAAAGGAAAACTAAGAATCTCTTCTTTGATGACAGCAAAGAAGAATAGAATGAAGAAGTAGAGCGAACATTCATGGATGGACAAGAAAACTTTATTAAAAAATTATATTTCTTGTCATCACCGAAAAGTTGGATACAAAACTTGTCCGGTGCTGTAAAGCTTGTAAACATCATTTTGAATAGTATAAACTGTTGAGGAGTATTTTTGAGTTACAGCTTCAGTAAGACTTCAGTTACAGACGCTCATAAAACAGTATCCAAAACATTTAGGAGAATCATTTGTGGATGAGTGTGTCCATTTCCAAGCTCATCGGAAATCTCTGAATGTAAATTACGCTGGCAGTGCAAGTCTATCACCAGGAGAAAAGTAAAAGGTAGGGAAACCTAATGAGGAAAACAGCACTTCATGTGGATAAGTAAATGCAAGTGGAGTTTCATGAACCAATAAGAATGAAGTAAATGGTTCTCGAACTACCAACGTAACGAAAGAGAAGTAAAGGAACTTATCTATACAAATGTTGGTATTGCCCTTCGGATATTCCTGTGCACAGCTGATTTAAACATGTTTGATGAACGATGTTTCTCAGTTTTAAAAAGAGCAAAAAATTATCTACCATCGACACTAACAGAACACCATTTGAACGAATTTGCAACTTTATGCATTGAAAACAAGTTACTTCAAAACTTGACTATAACAGTTTGATTTATGAATTTTCGAGAAATAAGACAAGATTTTTTTCTATTTACACTTTAAAGATTGATATTTCAAATGTGATTTAAGAGTATATTTAAAATTGATATATTTTTCTTTCCTGAAGCCACTGTACCATAATTATAGGCAAATCAGCCACAAATTTCATGTGCATATAATAATAGAAAATGTTAGTACAAAACAATCACATGAATTTAAAATTTATCCCGCTAAGAAGAAAACCCGCACAACTTGTTTTTCTTTACAATATGACAGCAATTAAGGTTGTTCTCTACCTATGGGCGCTAATTTCTAAATAAATGCTCCTAGGTGCAGAGTGAAGTGTCTTATCGGACAAGAGGTCTTACAAGTATTTGTGGTGTTATATAGTCTGTCGATTACATAATTGAGTTATAACCAAAAGATAGTTTTCCCGCACAGCACTGGTTAAAATTTCTTTCTTTCTTTTTTTAACATGGTGGGAAAAAACGTATGTCTTCTTTTTGGCTGATTGATTTATTGACTATTTTAATACAGACGTCAGCGAAGAGGCTATTTTTCCGTATCTGAAAACACACGCATACGGTGTTTGTTCATCACAAAACCCATCTGCCACAGCTGGAATCAAACCGGGAACTACATGCACCAGAAATGAATACTGGGCCACGCTGCCCCTGTCCTTTTTTTCGGAGCAGATATATGTGTACTTTGTCGCGTAAGAATTTCTTGTTTTAGCACCACGTTCCGTCTGGCTCGACTATTCAGGGTACTGACTTGCTAAGTAAGGTACCGATTTGGCAGAGGCTGTTTGAATTCGTGGGTCGAATTTGCACGAGAGTAGAATAGTTTTTTTAGAAAGGTACATTACCGATTACCTCACCGCACTTTTTTAGAAAATAAAAAATAGCAAAAATTGAGATTGAGGTGTGAGTCATTTTTGAAAGGAGCTTAGATCATCTCAAGCCAAAGTAAAAAAAAAAAAAAAAAAAAAAAGGACAAGACCAGCTCAATTTCAAAACCTGTAAAGAAACTAAGCTCAAATCACGTACTTCTTTTTCATAAGCTAGATGTCCCTAAGCTTATTTATATAAAATTCAAATTAGAGTTTCTTAGGTTCCACTCGCTGGTCTAGTGACTAGTGTAGCGGCCTCTGTTACACGTGATCCCTCCGGGTTCAATTCCGGATGGGAGAGTATTAAACAATACAGGATTTGGGATTACAACCCTTTAACTGTCTCAAATAGCCTCAGTGCTGAAGAAGGATATTTAACTTCAACAAACAGAATTACTTGTAATACGAATGGAAAATTTTGTATAAAATTGTGTAAATTTACAAAAAAAAATCATTCACGTGTCTATACTTACTAGAGTATAATATTTGGAATATTGTTTATAACTAAATATGATGCGTTTATTTGCTGAGTGGTGTCGGATTCACAACTATGGATATTATATTTAATATGAGAGTAAGAACAAGTTGATAGGAACACAACTTAAGAAAGAACATCTCACAAATATATCTTTGTTCCTAATTGTCTTCATGTTTACTACAAAGATGAAACTATAATTCTGTGTATGTGTAATTAGAGAATTACTCAAAATCACCACTTGTAGTGTACACTGAAATGGTACAGACAGCCAATTTAATATTTCGAACAACATCACCCAGAACAGCTCTCAACTGTCATTTATGAACTTTATACTCTATGGCAATGCATTGGATGTCTACGGTGGAAGAGTGTTCCATACAACAAATATCATTTTCCTTTAGATACAGAAATCATGTTTACTGACTAAGAAATAAAAAAAAATGCGGAATTAATATTTGTGTACCTCTACAAATTAATATCATTGAGTAAAGTTTAAAATCTACTGACCTTAGTCCCGGAACCGCAGTTACTTGAGATCCATCCTCATGTAGCCACGTGACTTCTGGAGGCGGAGAGCCATGTGCCGAACAACTGACCTGTGATCCTGTTGTATTTGAGAAGGCCAGTTTTGAAGGCGGTTCCAGAAGAAACACAGGACCCTGAACTCCAAGAAGCCCATATACTCCTGAAAAGAAGCAAAAAAAAATCGAATATTAGTTATATAATTTATGTACAATATCTATTTCTATGTGCTATGGAATACAAGATTACATTCGTTCGATTAGTCAACGTTTCACTGCATATACTACGAAGGCGCTTTCTACAAATTCCGTTAAGCTACCCCAGGAGAACCACGTGAGATGGTGAAACAAGGATAAGCTTAATCTATTCATTGTTTTTGTACATCTCCCATACCAAAAGACCGTTCAGTCATTGTGAAATAGCGAGCGTGAAAACATATTGATTTGAATCAAAGCGGCCGCCAAGTGGGAAATACATTATGTAATTCGATTTCTCCCACGGCTTCTCAGTTCCTTAAAATTCCAAGACCAGGCAGTTCAGATGCCACACGAACCACACGTTTCATGCGTTCATCAAGGTCAACTTCCGCCGCATATATCCTTTTTTGCCCACTTTCGTCATGTGTATCGATAAGTCATTCTTAAAACTCTCTGTAAAAGCTTTGCACAATGCAACCACTTATAAAGTTCCCGTCATAACACTTAATCATTCGACAATGAATTGCGATTGTACTGTGTTTTCGCCTCGAGAAATCGAATTGCATCATGCAGTTCACACTTGGCGGACGCTTCGATTGTACTCAGTAGATTCCCACGCTTGCTAGAACACAATGATGGAACGACAGAGTCTGTTTTTTGGCATAAACCATGTCGAATCGATACTAAGGAGTTACTATTTAAGAGAAGATATCTTGGACATCAAAGTAATTTATGTAAAAAAAATTATTGTGTGAAATATCTGAAATCTTTGCTGCCACTGTGTGGTTCTAGTTATCATAGACATACAGCTCCTACATTAATGTATATTGTTTTCTTCACCTAGCTCACACTGGAATCACATTTCGGTCATTAACAGCTGTTATACACTGTACACTCCAGAAATCAACACAAATGTCAATACGTTATGAGTTCTATGGGTACTTATGTATGATGTGATATGGATGTCTTTTGACACATTCCTTACCGTTAATTGCATTTTAGGATTTTATTTCTATGCAATATTTCTGTTTCAATCATAGTTCTTGTATTGGCTTACTACATCATCACAGGTATTCTGCCTTTATTGGCAGGTCACTTGCCGCAGCTGAGAAGCTTCCATGCTCCACGGTCCTCCGCTAACCTTTTCGTCTTCGCGTATGATCTTTCTGTTTTAATATCATCCATTAATTGTAGTCTCCTTCGCCCCCTCCCTCTTTCCCGCCACCATACTCTCTAGGACGTCCTTCATGATACAATCTCTTATTAGGCAATGTCCCAACCAGTTTCTCTTCCTCTTCCTAATAAAATCTAAAAGTGTTCTTTTCTCAACCACCATTTCTAACACTCTCTCATTCGTTTTCCGCTCGACCCAACAAATTCTTTCCATTCTTCTCCACACTCACATTACAAGAACTACTACTACAAGGCTTACTACAAGGTAATCAAAAAAGTAATTCTGTTCCTCACACCTCAAGACCACTACTGCATCCGCAAAAGGTTATGCTTACTGTATGGTGAAGTTGACGGAAAATGGTGCATTACGAGATCTTTCTACCTGGTCAGATCATACTGCTGACCTCTATTCTCAGCAGTTGCAAAGAGTGCACCGTGCACTAAAGCAGAAAGAGCCGGCATTGGCGAATTGCAAGGGTGTGCTATTCCTGCACGACAATGCCAAGCGACATATTGCAAATAGGAGCCGGGAGATACCCTTAGCAACATTGCTGGGAGACACTGTGAAATGCACCATATTTCCCGGAATTTGTGCCAACAGGTTGCCGCCTGTTTCATTCCCTCGACAACTACGTACTTCCGTGTGAGATCCTTTGTAAAATGAGCTTGATCCTGCTCTCATCCACGAGCGCCGAGTTTTATCATCAGGCTATTGTACAGCTGCCAGAAAGTTGGCAAAAGGTGTTGAAAACTGATGGAGATTACTTCGAACCTTAAAGGTATTGTTCTGCATTGTTCTGTATTGAACCGTCCACTGTATTGAACCATTCATTGTTTATCACTGCTCTAGGGTGACAAGAACTTTTTCATTTCCTTTAAAAATGAATGTATAAGCTGTTGTAGAAATAACACAGCACGAATTCAATTTGTGGAATTTCAGAAATCGTAATGTACGAAGTGCATAGAATAAAACTTCTTTACTCATAAAATATTAATGTAAAAAATAAATTGAATCATGAATTTAACTAACTAGCTCTATGGCCTATGGAAACCGGAGGTTCAATGCCGCGTTCACTAAATCTCTCCACTGAATTCTATCCTTAGCCAATTGGATCCAGTTTCTACTTTGTATTCCTATTTCTGCGAGATCCATCTTAATATTGTCCTCGCATCTTCGACTAATGGTTGTTTTCCGGTTGATCTTCCAGTTAAGATTTTGACAGCGTTCCTATTTTCTTCCATCCTGGCTACATGACCTGCCCACCTAAGCCTCTTAGACTTCATAACCTTAACAATGTTGGGTAAACCGTATAAATTATGGAGTTCCTTGTTATGGAGTTTCCGACATTCCCCATTCGCGTTTCTCTTGGCTCCGAATATTAGTCTCAGAGTCTTGTTCTCAAATACTTTCAACCGATGTTCTTCCCTCCGAGTAAGCGACAATGTTTCGCAATCATACAGAACAACAAACACGATTATCGTTTTATATACCGGTATTTTAAGCTTTAAATTCCTTGTCAGAATTTGCGACGACAAGAGATTTTGAACTGAATAATAACATGAATTTCCTGCTTTTAGTCGACATTTAATTTCTTCGTGAATATGGTTTTCGTCTGTTAATATTGATCCTAGATATTTGAAAGTATCCACTTTATCAAAAATATTATTCGATATTTTAACGGATCCATAATTTGCGGTATTATGATCCCGACGAACTTCCATGTATTTGGTTTTCTCTGCATTTCATTCTAAACCCATGTATCTGCAAGCGTTTAGTAAGACCTATGCATTTCTTTCTATTGTTCTCCTATCATTCCCTATTAAATTTACATCCTCAGCATATGTCATAACCTGATGACCCCTTTCAACTCTAGGCTCTGACTTTCTTTATGGCGTATTCCAGAACAAAGCTGAATAATAATGGCGACAACGCATCTCCTTGTTTCAGGCCATTCTCAGCGTGAAAGCTTGTGGACAAAGCTTTTCTTACCCGGACTTTACTTTGGGATTCATTTAAATATATCTAAATTAATCTAATTAGCTTTTTCGATATTCCAAATTCTTTAAGAATATCGTACAATGCTTTTCTCTTAACCGAATCGTAATCCTTTCTAAAATCAATAAATAGTTGATGTACCGAGATATTGCATTCCCACATCTTTTCAAGTATTTGTCGAATGGTAAATATTTTGTCGATAGTGATCGATTTCGTCTAAATTTGCACTTATAATCTCTAATAACTTTATCTGCGTATGGGGTCAATCTTGCTAAAAGAATGTTTGAGAGGATTTTATAGGACGTCGACAGATGAGAAATGCCTCGATAATTATTACAATCAGTTTTGTCGCCTTTCTTGTGAACTGGAACAATGATTGAATCTTTGCACTCTTGTGGCAATTCTTCCTTGCACTGGATAAGGAGAATTAATTTGTGTACCTTGTTTCATAATTTTTCGCCTCCAGCTAAAATTAACTCAGCCGAAATTCCGTCTATACGTACCGGGATATTTGTGTTTCTTTAATTTCTTTATAGCGATTTCTACTTCTATTCGGTTAGGTTCTGGAATATACAGTTCTGCGGTGTGTATTTCCCTTTCTCCACACTCATAAGTTTTGGCTGCGTGTTAAACAATTCGTCAAAGAATTTTTCCATCTATTTAAAATGCTATCTATGTCAGTGAGAAATGCTCCTTCAGCTTTTTTTAATATAGAGGCACGAGGTTCATTGCCTATCTTAAATTCGTTGATACCTTTATATATGCCCCGAATGTTTTATTGTTACTTCCAAGTTCCATAATTCATGTTTCATAATTTTAGCTTTTAACATGAGATGAATTTAAGTCTACAGGAGAGAAATGGATCATAAAAGTCAATGATTCAGAAAAAATAGCGAAACAACAATGTGGAAGAAGACGATCGAACCCACGGTTACAATGTTCTACAGCACAAACTCACATAATCTGGGATCAGACTATGTACCCTAGGACCTGAAATCAGTGCTCTGGTACTGAGCCACTGATGCAACTGTTAAGTCAATTAAATGTTCTTTAGTAGAATGAATTCTACGTTCCGTATGAACACAAGATCGTACAGTTTAATTCATTGCTCAGTTTAATTCATTCCTATATCATTAAAAATACTTTTACTAAACATTTTTGTACGTAACGTTTAAGAAACAAATTTTTAAAATTAGGAATTTACACTGTATATATAAAACCAAGAATTGTGTGGAGGAAAGTGTTCTATGTCTTTCAGAAACGACAAATTTAATTATGTCCTAAGCTGTGGGAGGTTCGGTTAAAATTGTAATTTTCCTGAAAAACATCAACAACTTTCCTGTAGCTGTCTCACATATAAATCAAAATTTTCGATGTTATCCTATGCTTGTTCCATTGGTATCCGCCAATGTTATTTGTTGTACGACGTCGAGATTGATGGGAAACAACCCGTAGTCACCGGAATTCCTATCACTTCTCATTAGAACGGAACGAATGACATATTCTAGAAAAAAAGAGGAAAACATGGACACAAAAGCGACAGATATTGTGAAAAGCACTTCTATAAAATGACAGAGAATCATGTATCTGCTAATGAAAATGCTATTGTAGTTGTGACTTCAAAGGATATCGGCTGCTCTTTTTTTTTAAAAAAAACTGCTTTTGTACTTGTATATACTTGTATATTTTTCTTTCTTTTGTGTATGTAAGTGTCTGTATTTGACCTCTGATTATAAAATCCCATTTTTCAAACAGTATGACACACACAAAGCATTTATTTTCCCGCAATCTTGACAATAGTGTAAGAAATCCTATTCAAATATGCACATAATTCCATCCAAGACACATAGAGAAATATTCTTTTTAAGTGAGAATAACATATTATTTTTCCTTTTGCTTGATAATGACGTTAGGCCAGAAGGAAATTATGTGAGTGTGGGAAAACTGAATTCAAAATTCCAACGGATATCAACATTTCATAACCCTTTAATGCCGAAAGGAACTAGTTTTAGAATCCTTCTTTTGAGAACACGTTATATTCGTCAAAGAACATATACACTACACAACAAAATTGGTGGTAGAAAACAGTGGCGGCGATTGGACGTTAAAAATGGGGGGGGGGGCAAGACATGATCTGAATATTTGTATATCAATGTTAGTTTCCCTGGTTGCTTCCAACGTTTTGTTTGGCGAAAGGTTGTATAACTAATAGGATACTATCTTTTTCAGTTAAAATACCGTATATCGTATTTCAAATTGAGCTCCTCCGTGGCTAAGCGGTTAGCGTACGCGCCTTTGGCGCGGGAGACCCGGGTTCGATTCCCGGCGGGAGCTCATGTAGTTCGGATTCCACGTTAATCAGTAGGTCCACGTCTCATATAGCCTCGCTGCTGAAACGGGACGTTAAACTCAAAATCAACTCAACTCGTATTTCAAATTTTATTAAGTACATTGATAAGAGAAACGCAAGTAGGTACTAGTCCTTTATATTCTTAAACGAAGATGTAAGATTTGATTCCTTGCTAATGAACATCTTAAAATTGTCTGGAAGATTGTGTGATCAGATTATTTAATAACAAATTGCAAAACAAATAAATACAAAGGATAATATTAATCATAGTAATGAACAATAAGGCTTGTTTTGAAGATATTATATTGAAACTGGGGATTAATGAACAACTTAATGTTTAGTTCCACACATGCTATTAAATGTATGTTATTTCTCTTAGAAAATGAAAGTAAATACTACAAGCGTATGCTACGACATTTAAAGAAATCTCGAGACATGTTCGTTTAACGCATCCATAATTTGCCATATTACGGTCCCGACGCACTTCCATGTATTTAGTTTTCTCTGCATTTACTTCTAAACCCATGTCCCTGCAAGCGTTTAATAAGATCTCTGCATTTCTTTCTATTGTTCTCCTATCATCCCCTATTAAATTTACATCATCAGCATATGCCATAACCTGGTGAATACCGTTCAACTCTAGGCCCTGGTTGCTATCTTTCATTTTCCTTTTAGCTTATTCAAGGACAAGATTAAATAATAATGACGACAACGCATCTCCTTGTTTCAGGCCATTTTCGACGTGAAAGCTTGTGGACAAAAATTTTCCTACTTTACTTTGGGATTCATTTAAACATATCTTAATTAATCTAATTAGCTTTCTCGGTATTCCAAGTTCTATAAGAACGTTGTATAATGTTTCAATAATAATAATAATAATAATAATAATAATAATCTAATGGGATTTATTAATACCAATTTCTTACTCGTGTTTTACATATCTCTTGCGACTTGTTGTCAGCTTAACTGTATATGTTTACTTAATGATTTGACTGTTTCACTGCTGTATATATTATCCTCTTACTCTTGAAAATATTGCAGTAGAAGTAATTTATAAAATGTATGAAGATGAAAAATCAACTTTATTAAAGACGATAAATCCGTTAGTAGAGGCAGAACTACAGGAAAAGGCTTCCAATATATGCGAGTGCGTGTTTCTGGTATGAGATGCTTTTCTGTGATGAAAATTAACTCTGAAATATGATATTCAAGAGAAGAGGGAAAAATGCAAAAGTCTTTTCGCTGCTAATTTGGAATAACTAGCAAAAATTTCCTCTCCTTTTTCAGGATTTAAACTTTATTTCCCACTGCGGTTTTCATTGCTTTTTCATATTATATATATATATATTAGTTACATTACCTAAGGTAAGAGAGAAAAAAATTCCTGTGTCCTTTTGGTACTGAATACAGGAAAGAAAAATTTAGTTGCAATCTTAATATTTAAATAAATGTCACTTGAGCTTAAGGAATGCGAATATTTATTGTCGCAGAAATGTATCAATCTTCATATGTAATTAAACTGTCTCTATGAGTCAAGGAATGCGAGTGTTTATTACGGCAGAAATAATAACAATGTTTATATATAAATGAACTGTCTCGGCAACTCAGGGGACGCGAATGTTTGTTGGCGCAGAAATAATACTAATCGTGATATTGAAACAAAATGCCTCCCCGGCTCAAGCAGTCAAATCTAAATTGTAAAGATTTTTGTCTCTTAGGGTAGAGCTAAAAGTTGGTACAAGGGAGTTTGAACTTTCGCATCACCTTTTATTATGAGGTATTCTCTTGTATAGAATACAAATAAGTATAAGTTCTATTTCTTTGTAGGTTTGTTGGTAAAATTATCGGGGTTCAACGACCATGTGTCTTAGGGCTTGTTGGATGGATTCCGCTCAGTGATCATGAGCCTTAGAGAGTTGGTGGATGGGTTCCCCTCAGTGACCATGCGTCTTAGTGCTTGTTGGGTGGGTTCCTCTCAGTGACCAACACTCTAACAAGAAGGCAGACTTTGTCAAGTGAACTTCGGGGCCATTTTTTGCGAGGATTCTAGTGCACATTCAAAGAGTTACTGTAACAAACTGGGAGAGCGCAATGGGAAAAAATAACGGAGAAAAACCGTTTTCAAAAAGTTTTCTACTCTCCACATATACTTTACGACGCGCAAGTTTATCAAGTAAGGGGGTGGCAGAGTGAGTAAAGTGTGCGACTCGTATACAAAGGGTTACAGGTTCGATACCCGTTCAAGTCAGTCTTTGTTTCCTTTTTTTTCAACCAATAAAGTAGTCATTTTAACTATAAGTAAAATATTAATTCACCATATGTTTATAATGAATAAAACAATAGAAATTTTCAAATCACTTGTAAAATTTTTCATTTCAATGTTCCATGTTAACTAGCAAGAAAATTTAATCTATTCCGTAAACATACTAATATCACGAGTTGTATTATAGTTACGACAGTCAACGGCGCCGAATTCTCTGTAAATTTGGGGGAGCATTCATAAAAATTACATACAACAATATATGTAAGAATAAAAAATACAAATAAAAATACATATTCATAAAAGTACATGGGGTCCAGCCCAGCCCAGCCTCCCCGCCAAAATCGGCGCCCTTGACGACAGTCGTTGTGTAATAAATGTTCTGGATGCTTCGTATCTTCATCTGTTGACAGTGTGATAATTTCAAATGAGTTGAGGGTGAAATCCCCTTTGCTAATACTAACCAAAGGAGATTTCCACCTCATTCCCCTTGTAGTTCTCACACTGTCAACAGATGTATACACGAAGCTTCAAGAATTTTTACACAACGATTGCAGTAACAATAATTACATTTTGTACGGAAGTACGGAAGAGATTACATTTTGTTCCTAGTTAACATGGAACATTGAAAGATTTTATAGGAGATAGAAAATTTCTATTGTTTTAATTCATTATAAACAGATGGCGAATTAATATTTCACTTATAGTTACAAATAGCTACTTTATTGGTTGAAGCAAAAAAAAAATTGACTCGAACGGGAATCGAACCATGAACCCTTTGCACTTAAGTCGGGGATTCCTCTCAGTCTGCCACGCCGTCACTTGATAAGTTTGCGCATCATACGATAATGCGTCGAGTAGAAAACTTTAAGACTATTTTTCTCTGTTATTTGTGGCCATTGCGCTCTCCCAGTTTGTAATATTAACTCTTTAAATGTGCACTAGCACTTCGCTGAAATGGCCCCGAAGTTTATTTACCAAAGTCTGTTTTCTCCTTGTCAGAGAGTTGGTGGTAGGTGCCTCTCAATGACCATGTGTCTTAGGGAGAGTATTAAGGAACTCTCAATGTCTAGGCGTCTTAGAAAGGAGGTTAAAGCGCTCTCAATTACCAGGCGTCTTAGAGAGTTGGAGGTTTGATCAACTGGGATCGATTGATGTCCTGTCTCTTTTTTATGCACAAATGTTGCTACCTGTTTGAATATTCGTCGCTTGCCGATCATTGACGATAGTTGACGACGTCTTCTATGTGGCTGTCATCTGAAGTGTGTTTACGGCCAGCATGTGTGTAAAACCACGTGGATTATTACAATATTGTTGCAGAAAAATATCTTTCCATTGGTTTTGATCCCTTGTTAGAGTTTGTTGTGTGCTATATGTGGGTCAGTGTGAGAGGCCCGGACCAATTCCTTGTGAAAGCTCACATCATTCAGATTCCATGGTAAGCTGTACTGTAAATTACGTTTCATATAAGCTCGGTGCTGAATGTGGGCGCCAAACTTTCCAAAAAGTACAATCATTCAATCCTGTGCTAAACCAATTTATTTGTGATCATCATTATCCAGCTACCGAAAATACTAACATTAACTTCCTTCTTAGTCTTCCCAGAGTTTTATTCTGCTACATAACGATACAAGCCCTATGCAATACGTGACGTCAATCTCCTCCCGACTCCTTGCAGTATTCGATATTATCCGTATAGTATTCGTGCTCTGTAGTTGATATAAAACTCAAGTTCCTGTGACCTTCTGTTAGTTCATATCTTTTCCCCTTAATTTTTTTTTCTCAAAACTTTGTTTTTGAAAGGACTTAAAATCTGATCCTCTCTTTTTGCCTCAACCATTTTCCTCAAAACTCTGTATTTGCAAACCCTCAGGATCTGTTCATCTCCTTTTGTAACAAATAGTTTTCTCTAAACTTTAGTTTCCAGAAACTCTCAGAATCTGTTTGTCTCTTCTATCGTCAAATAATTTTTTCAAAACTTTTTTTTTCAAAAATCCTCAAAATGTTTTCTCATGTTTTCTAGTTATATTACTTTCCCGAAACTTTACTATTTGAGTAAACAAAACTATTTTCAAAACTTTTACAAACTGATAAGCTCTTTTACCTGCAAATATTTTTCTTAAAACTTTATTTTTTTTAAAAAAAGTCCTTACTTGATCAGCTTATCTCTTCCTCCAAATATATTTATTTTTTTAAATTTTTATTTTCAAAAATTCTTAGTATCTGTTCTCCTCTGCATGTCAAGGACCGACCTTTGCATATTATACAATAAACAAAACTACGTTTATGTATATTATTATTATTATTATTATTATTATTATTATTATTATTATTATTATTATTATTATTATTATTATTATTATTAAATATTATATCTGTTGGCGGATCTTAGAACAAACGAGTATTGTATTTCATGTTCGGGTCTGGAACTATTTCTTCCACATTTCCCGATCTTCAAATTCCTTTTTTTTAATCCGGGTATTTCTTTATATTTTTCAAATCGTTGATCAGTTTCTTCTTCTCGTTCTTAATCCTCGCTTTTCTACCATTTTTCTTTCGATGACGGTATGAAGGAGACAATTTCTTAATAAGATATATCCAATCTAAATTGACTCTCCAACTAACGAGGAAACGGTCCCAAGTGTAAAGAACTTATTTGGCTGGGGTCCGGATATGTGTTACGGAAGACCAAAGTAGGAGACACGTATTTTGGCGTTTGGGCCCATACGCAGAAATTTCCGAAATACGGGACCCCAAAGTGGCCCTACATGCTATAACTAGGAAGCGAATGGCGTTACTTGTACACAACCGATTTGACTGGGGTCCGGATATGTTTTACGGGAGACCAAAGTAGGAAGACACGTATTTTGTCGTTTGGGCCCATACGCAGAAATTTCTGAGATATGGGGCCCCAGGGTAGCCCTACATGCTATAACTAGGAAGCGAATGACATTACAGGTACAGAATGTTGGCTTGGGTTGGAATATGTTGAAATATATCCAAAAGTATGAGACTTGTGTTTGTTGTTAGGTCCCACAAAAAGGAATGTCGAATATACAGGATCCCATATTGCTAGATTTTCAATAAGGCCATGATGTTGGCGTATGTGGTACCCATTAAATTCTGAACAGATGTACTGCTGGCACGAGCCGTCGAGGGGGGATCTGCTGACCACAAGGGTATCAACGGAGCGAAAGAATGATTACGTTTTTCGCTTGTATTTCTATGGCTAGGATGTGTGGAAACCGGGCGGTACACTTTTTTGCAAGAGAGTGAACATTAAAATTTAATCGATACGGCGTGTGTTGTCAGAAAACCGGGCAGAGTGGCGGAAGTAAAGTTTGCCAGTCTGTCAGGTTAGGTCGAAAAAACAATCTACCTCCCTTTGACTTGGGCTTATAATAGTCATATCCGGACCCCAGCCAAACCGGTTGTTTACACTTGGGACCGTTTCCTCGTAAGAATGCTGGCTAGAGGTCTGCACGGGCTCGGACCGTAAATTTGTAAATATAGAACCATATTTCTCGGGCCTTTTCGGGACTAACTTTGTAAATATAGTGTACAATGATATTTATCAGACCGTTCGTTCTGGAGAACTTTTAAAGCACATCTAAATTTGTAACTTAAAATACCCACACTAAATATCTGATTATCATTGTGAAATTAAGAGTAAAACTAAGTTTGTAGTGGAGAGAAAACTAAACGTAACAGAAATAAGCAAGCTTAGCTTGTATGTGAGTGTAAGCTTGAGCAGCCAAGTTTGGATTCCATTCTTTTTCTTTATAGCAATTGACAATAACTGCTTTGAGGACTACCTGAGTGAGTACAGTAAACATCCATTTGCATAAGAGTTTGCACACAGCGACATTTTGTTTTAAATATTTGAAGTGTTCATGTTTCAAACGAAACGAAATGAAATATTTAGTTCAATGTTCCACAATTATGCACCGCGGCTAAGACGAATTTTATATAAATGACCACTTTCTTTAGTAATTTCATATAGTTAGTAAGTGTAAACGACAACACTAGCCTGCGATGGGTCCGTTTTTCCATATTGGATGATGGATTCCTATATATCTTGGTGCGCTTAATCACAAAACGACCTTAGTTTGTTTTCATCGTGTCAGAATTGTTTGCAAATGGCAATGTACCAAATGTATTATATGTCGAAAAATATCATCTATGCGACTTAATGACTTGTTTGATCATCAATATGACCTGAAGATCACCACACATGACCCACTGATGATCATGATACTTAATTTTCTGGAACTAAAATAGCAAATTTTTGTAACGTTTTTATAAGTGTACAGAATTTCCTATGAGTATTGACGCATACCTGTTGTCATTGTGAAGCAGGCCAACTGTCAGGCTTAATTTTGACGAATCGATGGATAGTCTCCAATCAGTGCTTTCGTACGAAATGTTAAATGAATCGGTCATTGCAGAAAGGGTACATGTTACAAGACCACGATTTTGCGAAAAAAGACAAAAAAAAAAGTTTAGTTCGTACGTGTGTGCTGTTACCGAACTGGCATGTCACGTGGTTTGATAGTGAAGGTAAGCTATTATTTTGTGTGAAACAATAATTCTCGACTGTTGTTCATTTTTCTAATAGACAAGCTTGAAATTTTGCACATGTGCCCTTTCTGCACTGACTGAACTGAGAATGAAGCAACAAACTATTATTAGTTTTATTATTACTACAAATATTATATGATCTACGAAGAGTAGGAACACTATACAGTTGCACGAATTACTTTGAGAAATAAATAAAGACTAACTTAACGCAGCCTGAGGTAATTTGGTTGAGGTTTGAAAGAAGGTATCCTAATAAATCTTTTCCGGCGGGAGCTCATGTGGTTCGGATTCCACGTTAATCAGTAGGTCCACGTCTCATATAGCCTCGCTGCTGAAAGGGACGCTAAACTAAAATCAACTCAACTCAACCCTAATAAATCTTTAACGTAGAAACACCTTTAAAGATTAGTCTCTAATACAATGACCAATCTAGGTTATTGTAAGACCAACGAAACTGTAGATTATTCTTTATAAACGTTTTTTTTTTGTTTCACATGGGTTTATTACTCACACAATGTACAGTAAAAAAAATTGCAAGTCGATTGAGTAAACATGATAATAAAGCAACATGAAGAAAGTCAAAAGAACATACTCGAAATGCACAACGAACAAAATAAACAAAATTTGTTTGATTCATAATATTAATTTGGATTTCAGTCTTTTTCTTCATTCAGCTTCATCTGCACTGTCCTCATTCATGCGTTGCTGCACACCTTCATGAGTTCTCGGCCACTGCTGCAATCTATTATAAAACTTGGAATATCCGACTTTGGAGGTAGATATCCTGCGAATCTTTGCTTTCTAATGAAAGGAAATATGCCAGTATATTGCATCGCTCAGTTTCGGAAATTATTGAAAAACACCTTAATCTATACCGGCAATCATCACTTGTTCTTACAGCTAGAATATACTTGCCAGAATATGGTGTATGTTCCAGTCCTTTAACTTTACCTTGTTTCGTGGCATTTCTCTGGTACTTCTCAGTATCCCAAGTTCCTTTTCGTTTCTTAGTCTGCGAAGATTCATCAAAGGTTCTTCCAGACATGGCAAAGTAAGCACTACTAGTCACAACACAAGATGAACATGTTCAACAGAGCGGGAACATTCACGACGAACGAACGATATAACTATTACGACGTACTGTGCCACACTAGGCATCTAATCACAGACTAATTTTAGCGGGAAAAGTGTAACAAGTTACTGTGTACAGCGCATTCAACATAAGTTTCCTTCAGTAGTAGTATGTGTTAGAAACTGTGTTCACTGCAAGAAGGGCACATGTGTTACACATGTGCCCTTGTTGCACGGAATCCAGTTTTTAATATTCACAATAACTGCCGATCACTTCAGAAGGTGATACTTGAGATCTCTCTGTGACAAATAATGAGCCTACCTATGCATATAATGAATCTAGTGTTAAAACAATTCCCGCCAAAATGTTACATATGCCCATTCTGCAATGACCGATTCAAATGTCTGAAACCGTCCACAAACATCACTGCAGAATACTAAGTCTCCTTCTTCCCACAAGTCTAGAAGAAATTGTTGTTCTCTGTACCTGAGTATGTAAATGGTTGTAGTGCAGACATGCCAGGTTCATAAGCCTCGTCGTTCTCTGTCGTTCGGTGTCTTCACGTTCCTCAGTTTGAAAACCACCCACGTCAGATAAATTCTGGTTGCATATGCACGGGCCGTCTGGATCATGAGGGACAGGATGTGACGCCGATGGCACATTTGGATAGACGATGTTCTTTCCAGTCTTGTAAAAGCGTGAATACGGATTGAACAAAAGAAACAATCAGCACTGTGATTTTGTGGCTCACGCCAGACCAACGGACACACAGACACACAGACATAAAGAATTCAGTATCGAACTTTTTAAGTTCGTTGATAATGAAGTAATAATTAAAATCAAATAATGAGGAATGACTGTGAACATGTATGTCAGGTTCCTCTTTGCGATTTTCCAAAGATTTTATTTTCCAGTGTAACATTTGCATATTATTATGTTAGTCTATAATGCCATATTTTCGATATGTATCTTAGACTAGAATTACAGTGTATTACAATAAATTATCGTATTTACCAGAAATATCTTCCAAGAAAATAATTCGAGATATAACAACTTGTTATTTGAAGAAGACAGTTGCTTACTGACAAAGGAGTGGCTCCACTGAGATGCGAACGAGACAATTGTGTTCGCATTAGATATGTTATAACTAGACGAATCCCGAAGTTATACGTGTCACCGGGCGGGATATCGTAAGTTACAACATATTCAACGAACTTAAAAAGCTCGTTACTGAATTCTCTATGTCTGTGTGTCTATCTGTCCGTCTGTCTGTTATTTGCAATTTTCTCAATTTTGTACACTGCATTAGATAGAGCATCAAAAACTATCATACAAAATGATTAAATTTTTCGCGTCAATCTAACCGTTCGCAAGATAGTGGCCAAAAAATGACCGATTTACAGAAATTTAAGTAGCCATATATCGGGAACCGTAAGTCATAGAGAGATCATATTGGTGTTGATCAATATCTAAAAGGATGGTAAACATTTTGGTACCAAATAGGAACCGGTAGTCACTGTCCAACTGGCCAGTGGTTTGGCCAATGGCCAGTTGGCCAGTGGCCACCAATTAATATCAGGACAAAAATGTTTAATATTCTATTAGGGATTGATTACCACCAATATCATATCTCTATGGCTTACCGTTCCCGTGATATTGGCCAAAAACATGGCCAATTTCTAGATATTTAAAAAGCCATAGCTAGGAAATTACCTGCTAGAATAGTCTGAACCGAGTCATTTGTTCGGAAACGATTGGGTAAATGGAAAACTCGGTGAACATGTATCCCATCATTTTCAAGGCCACACTTTTTTGGGGTAAAAAGTTTGCCCCAGGGTTCCCCGCAGGGCCCCAGACGGGGTCCAACTAAAAAGTTTCAAATGGCAAGGAGGGTTTAAGTAGCACATCGTTTGAAATCTGTTGTAAAATGAAGGAAAATGGAGCAAGTCTCGACTCTCTACGACAACCCTGTGCAAAATGGCGGCGGGTCAAAATGAAAACAAAAACTTAATTGAAAAGTCCACGGCCACCCGTATAAATCGAAAATGGTGAGACAAATGTAAAAACAAGAAAGGACGTGAGGCATTACGAGATCGAGCTAAAGAGAATTTCACAGTAAATATCAAGCTCAAGCTCGAATTAGTGAGAAACTAGACTAGTGTGATCCTCATTGAGATTAGCGAACGCGAACTCCATTGAGGATAGAGAGCATGAGCCCGAGTGAGTCACGGTTGCAAAATTACCAATTTTACTTCTTTCTTTCTTTTCTTTTATTTTTTTTCCTACTGCAATGCGTAAGGTTTATGAACAGCAGAAGTGCTTGCTAGAAAGACCTTAATTAGCATTGCTTGAATTATCCATAGACTAGGAACTGCTTAGATATCTAATGCAACTTACGTTCGCATTTTAACAATTCAGGTTGTAATTAAAACCTTGAATACTGAGCAGATGAGCACGCAGAATGTTTTGTTGGGGTGTATTTCTAATACCCAATTAATTCTTCATAAACAAATACAACTCTATAGTATCTGAAGCGGCTTGAGTTGGATTGAATGAAAACGTGAACATGTATTCGGACTGTGCAATGTTTTGTTAATTATCATGAACTGGAACAATTAGAAAAAAAATGGAAGCGCGACTGATGAGCACCAAACATCAAAATTTCACAAGGCATGGTCAAAGCTCACACCTCAAAGACCAGAAAAAAAGATTGCCCCATCAACTAACCGTTGTCTTGTCCAAGTCAGTTGCTTCTTTTCATTGTGAAATTTCCTGCAAGTTAATCAGAATGTTGAAAATTTCCTACATTTTAAATTTATTTAGTACGTACTGATCAGTCAGAACATTATGACTACCAATCTACTATCGATATAATTTCCGTCCAGGCGATATCTGTGTCACCTGCCGACGAATGCCTGCTAGTCAGTCACGCGTACGGTGCATGTAGTATCAGTGAGAGTGCTGGCCGTGTGTAGAATGGGGAAGGCGCGCGATCTGAGTTTGACCGAGGGCAGGTTGTAATGGCCCGCAGACTCGGCAGGAGAATTTCGGAAACTGCAGGACTTGTCGGATGTTCGAGAAGTGCTGTGGTGAGTGTCTTCAACAAGTCGCGAAACCAAGGGAAAACGACGTCCAAACGTCGAGGGGTTGGGCGCTCCCACCTCATTACAGATGTCGGACGTCATAGGCTGGGCAGACTGGTAAACCAAGACAGGCAGCGAACTGTGGCAGAACTAACATCATACTTTATTACTGGGCAAAGTGCGTTTGAACACACAGTGCACCGAACACCTCTAACGATGGGCCTCCGAAGCCCATGTCTCATCTGTGTGCGAATGTTAACACCACGACATCGGAAACTACGACTGAAATGAACACATGACCATCGTCATTAAAGCTTGGCAGAGTGGCAGAGCGTTGCATTGTCTGATGAATCCCGATGCCTTCTTCATCATGACGATGGGAGGGTGCGAATCCGTCGTGTTTCAAGAGAACAGTTCTTTGACACCTGTACTGCGGGACGGAGACAAGCTGGCGGTGGCTTAATTATGCTCCGGAAAACATTCACGTGAACATCCATGTGTCTAGTGAAGCTCGAGCAAGGCACCATGACGGCCAAGACGTATCACACACTGCTTGCAGACAACGACCATGTTTCCCAACGGGAGTGGCATTCTTCGAAAAGATAATGCACCATATCACAAGGCCAGGATTGTGATGGAGTGGTTCGAGGAACAGAGGGGCAAGTTCCAAGTGATGTGCTGGCCGCCCAACTCGCCTGATCTGAACCTAATCGAACACAAATGGGATGTGATTGAACATGACTTCAGAGCGCATCGCCCCTCTCCCCGGAATTTACGGGAATTAGATGACCTGTGTGCAAGGGCGCCGATCCTGGGGGGCCGAGGGGGCTCGGGCACCCCCAAAGCTCATGTGAGCCCCCGCATTGTATTTATGAATATACATTATTTGGCATAATTTGAATACAATTTGAATTAAAATCCTCATATATATGCCTTCTGCATCTGAATGCCCCCCACATTTACAGAAATATCGGCGCCCTTGCCTATGTGTACCAATCAACTCTCTCCAGTGACCTTTCAAGGATCATTGCGTCCATGCCAAGACGCATCACCATTGTTATCCGTGCCAAAGTTGGACACACTGACAATAAGGTAGGTAGTCATAATATTCTGGCTGATGTGTGCGTATATTTTAACTCGTATATTTTGTCTCGACTCGAATTTCGAGACGTCTCGACTCGAATTCGAGTCGAGTCGAGACAGAGACTGTCGAGTCGAGACACGAGTCGAGACAGAAACATATTTTCGAGTCGAGACACGAGTCGAGACAACATTTTCTCGAGACGAGTCGAGACAGGCTTAAATCTCGACTCGAACGCATCCCTATCTTCATCCAACAATACATTTTGAAGCTCTCTAACTTCCGTAATGCCCTAGTCTCCGAACCATACATATACAGACCAATCCACCACATATAGCACCTGACCAGTTTCTTCCTTAGACCAATGTTAAGTATGCTAGTTAAGAGTGATCTTTTTTGTTGAATGTCTCCTTGGTTACGGCAATTCGTGACTTGATCTCTTTGGTGCAGTAAACGTCCCTCGTCAAAATACTTTCCGGATTTTTGAAACAATTGACCTCATCAATTTCTGTTCTACTCTGACCCGGAAGGGTGTGTTTCCCCGGGATCTTCTCATAACTTTTAATTTCACATCGTTGCTTTCCATTCTATATTGTTTCCAAGGGTCAGCTATTTTGTCAATCATCTCCTGTAGTGATTCGGTTCTAGCTATAATAATCGTGCCATTAACATACTTGATCTCGTTAATGGTCTGCCCTACAATCTTGAAATCTCCAATTTCCGTTAATGCCTCCTTCGTTAAGCATTCACTGTAAATGTTGAATAATTTAGATGACATACTACATCCTTATCTGACTCTTCTTCTAATCTACATACTATTGTTATCTCCTTGACTCAAGTGTAACTTTATTCATTGTCCTATGCACAAGTTGAAAATGAGACGTCAGTCTCTCCACTTGACCTCAGTTTCTTTAAGTATTTTCAGAAGTTTGGTCAAATTGAGCTGGTTGGAACCTGTTTGTCAGTCGATGAAGCACAAACACATCTTTACTATTATGTCAAGAGTTTGTTCTGATATTATTATCATCAATCCAATAACATCTCTGGCATCATTTCCTTTCCAGAATCCAAATTAATCTTCCTCCAACATCTCTTCTATTAATTTCCAGCCGCCTATTAAGTATGAGCCTAATAATCTTTCCAGTGTGGGAAATAAGGTTAATGGTTCTGTGATCACTGCACTTCTTTGCCTGCTTTTCCGTAGGTAATGATATAATTGTAACATCAAGAAAATCTTTTGGTCACTCACCACTCAGGCAGATCTTGCTAATAAGTGAAGTAAGTAGTTTCAATGCATTGTTTCCTAATCTCTTGAGAAAATTCGCTGGTATGTTGTTGTCTTCAGTGACCTTCTTCCTTTGTATGTCTTTAGTGGCTTGTACTACTTCACTTTTCAATATACTGGTCCTTTTCATTCATCACCCACTTCTTCATATGTTTTGGTTGTAACATTTTGGGTGTTTCTTTTGGTTATATAGATCCTTTATGTATTCCTCCCAGATTCTAATGATTGATTGTCAGTGACTACACGACCTTGTTGATCTTCGATTCCAAATGTGTGTATAGTTTTGTTAGCTTTGACTCCTAATTCTTGTGCTTTATGATATATTATATAACATTAATATCTATCGCACCGTTGAGGTTCCATTATTTCTTCACATACCTATTCGATTTTCTTCTCTGGTTCTTTCAGTATCTCTTCTCACTCATGATTTCAGCTTCTGTGCGCTTTGGTGTCCGTGATTTTCTCCCTTCCGCGTTTCTACATCTTCATAAGCATTGCTTCAGCTCGATGCTTTTTCTATCCTGCCGATGTTGTAAAATATGTCTAGTAGAATCTGTTTAACTTTCCCCAGTTATGTCTACACTGCCTTACACATTGCCCACTGCACAGAAATTTTCTTCTATCTTCTCTTTCACATCACTGTCCATACTTCTTAGTCGCTCTAAGTTCCATTTTTGATTTCTTTTCCAATTTTCTTTTATTAAATTGAAGCATGTTTGTACTTTCGCCACAAGGAAATTATGGTCAGAATCAATGTCTGGTTTTAATAGTGTTTTCTACATCTCGTACACTATTGCTGAAACGTTGCTTGACGAGAATGTAATCGATTTCGTAGTGTTTCTTATCTCTTGGACTTTTCATGTGTACAGCTTTCTTTTCTTAATCCACGTATTCGTCACCAAGACAGAAGCCGATAAGCATCTGGACCCGTGCGTTTCTTTTATCTAGTCTAAGTGGTCCCACCACCTTACTCGAAGCTTCTTCTTCCACTACGCTGTTGAAGTCTCTCATTACTATGGCATTGCTGTTACCTCTCCGTTCCTGATACCTTGTGCCACTAATCTCATCTTATATTACTTCTACTTCATTGTGATAATAGTCGGTTGTTGGCATATACATTTGTATTATCACACCATTCATTGGTCTTGGACTTAGCTTTACAAACATCAAGTGGTCACTGCAGCATTCCACTTTGCTTACGGTTTTTGTTATTTTGTTCTTCATTTCTATTGAGACACCATTCTCGGTCTTGATGCTACTCGAATAGAATATTGTGTTATTTTCTGTTACTATCTCACACTTTTCTGTTCATTGCAGTTCACTCAAATCCACTAAGTTCACTTTACATTCATCCACTTCCACTTTCAAATTTTCAAGTTTACCCACACGTCGTAACGTTCATAAGTCGCAGGTTACTATGCTGAAACAAAAGTTTTTACTCCTTTCTCCTTACAAGGGAACCTTCCGAAAATGATAGTTGCAGTGAAAGATGTGGCCTATGTCAATTGAAAGAGCTGTAACAGAGATGTTCATTCCCAAAAAATTAGCTGCCCATAGCAATAGGTACAAGAAATATAAGGGGTGGAAGTTAGGGAAACAGCAAGGTTGGACAAGGGGGGAAAAGTGCAAATTCCGCAAAAAAAGGGGGGGCACACGGCAAAATACAATGCTGACAAGTGATGAGAAAGAGACTTGCCACAATAGGGAACAAATGAAGGCAACCAGTGGGGTTAATAGTGTTGCCAACTGCAATGAATAGTACATGTTTTGCAAAGAGCACTATATGAAGTGAGTGCAATATTCAGTGTCAACCTGTCATGTAGAACATAAGATATGACGTGTATAATCAGTGGTACAATCTAACAAAAGAGAATAGAAAAAACAGAAGTACGAAAAATACGGAAATGACGGAGTTGGCCATAATGCGCCACATTTGATCACGGGCTGTGAATATTAGAATGAACAAAACATGAAGCACCTACTATGCAGGAAACCGACATACCTAGGTCGAAAAGAAAAACGAGATGAGACAATGGTCCAAACAGAAGACACATTTGCAGTGAGCACAGTGGAATACTGCCAATTCGTCACACATGGTACAATGATCGCCTGTGAATGTCTCGAAACAGTACTCTAGAGGTGTCGGAACCTTTGGTGGTCTTTCTATCACATATCCAGACCTGCGGAAAGCAAACATAATCAAAAGCTTGTTCTGCTGTGTGTTGCTGTCTGCAGTACTATCACCGCCTATATGATATATCCAGAGTACCCCACCTAACTCTGCGACTGAAATAGTTTCAAAGCGAAAAAAATGTGACACATACAGTTGTGCAGGAATGTACCCATGTCAGCGGACGACAAACTTCTGTGAGACGCAAGTGCCCCCAAGTCCCCCATCATAGGGTCCCAGGGGCCAAATTCAAAATTTCAAATAACACCATCGGTCGAGTTATGTTTCTTTCGATAAATCTTGGAATATGCAACAACGCACATCAGAAATATTTACTATATGGGATTTCAAAATGGCTGCCAAAATATCTGCTCGGTGACAAAAACAACGTGAACTTTTGGCGGCCATTTTGAAACCGGTGCTTCATATAGCAAATATTTCTTATAGGCGGTGTTGTATCTATCCAAAGAAATATCATCCGCCCCCTGTTCCCATTTGCGGTTGACTCCTCGAGCCTTACGATGGGGGCCCTGGGGGACTTGCTTCTTACAAAGTTTTCTTGGCCCTAGACATGAGTACATTCCTGTGCAATTGGATTTGCAACATCTCTTCTCGTTTCGCAGCAATTTGAGATCACAATGTTCGATGCCATGTTAAGAAACAACATATATTTGTGGCGGCCATTTTGAAAAACATGCTTCATATAGCAAATGTTTCCTATAGATGTTGTTGCACATTCCATGGTCTATCGAGAGAGGTACCACTCGGTCCCTGTTGCCATTTAAAAATTTGAAGTTGGCTCCTGGGGCCCTATGATGGGGATCCTCGGGGCACTTGCTTCTCACAGACTTTTATCACCCCCTGACATTGGTACATTCCTGCACAACTGGATCCGTCACATTTTTGTTCGTTTCGCAAATCTTTCAGGTTACAAAGTTTGGTGGGACACCCTGTATATTCCTACATACGACCCAACCATGACATAATGTTCACTACTTCTATTATCGGTTGTTGGCTCAACCCAACCATTTCATGTTCCCCGAACTGACATTGCCTCAATCGCTCTAGCATTGATGCATTCCGAGTGATGCCTGTTGCCGGAATTTTCTTTTCGTGAAGCAAATTATATTAGACTAGTCTGGATTTCCATGGCCAGTGTTGCCAACTTTGAAACTCGTTTTTCTTTTGGACTTTAGGTACGTCGGTTTCCCGCATAGTAGGTGTTTCTTGTTTTGTTCATCCTAATATGCACAGCTCGTGATCAGATGTGGCGCATTATGGCTAACTCCGTCTTTTCCGTATTTCTCGTACTTCTGTTTTTTCTATTCTCTTTTGTTAGATTGTACCACTGATTATACACGTCATATCTTATATTCTACATGACAGATTGACACTGAATATTGCACTCACTTCATATAGTGCTCTTTGCAAAACATGTACTATTCATTGCAGTTGGCAACACTGTTAACCCCACTGGTGGCCTTCATTTGTTCCCTAATGTGGCAAGCCTCTTTCTATACATCAATTGTCAGCATTGTATTTTGCCGTGTCCCCCCCCCTTTTTTTTTTTTTTTGCGGAATTTGCACTTTTCCCCTTTGTCCAACCTTGCTGTTTCCCTAACTTCCATCCCTTATATTTCTTGAACCTATTGCTATGGGCAGCTATTTTTTTGGGAATGAACATCTCTGTTACAGCTCTTTCAATTGGCATAGGCCACATCTTTCACTGCAACTATCATTTTCGGAAGGTTCCCTTGTTAGATTATTCTTTTTGGAATAGTTCTTATCTGAAGATCCGAACTAAGAACTATATAACTCTGGAATGTGCTGCCTCAGGAAGAATCACTGTTGCATTTATTGCCCAACTTCATTCCTCCTGGGAAAAAATAATGTGGTAGTATTTCATTTCTTTACTACATTTCCATGCTGTTGACCACCTTGTGGTTCATCCACCTTTTAGGACATTTCCCCTCCTAAGGACAATAAAATACCCTAAACTCTACCTGCTAATCCGCTCTTCGAGGAGGCCGTTAGCACCTGATAGAAATGAAATGAAATCTTTAAGTTTTACGTCCACACTTATGCCGTCTAGGCTAAAGGAGACAGTGATGATGAGAAATGAATGAAATGCAATGAAGAAAGTGAGAGGAAACGGGAGAACCCCGAAAAATCCACGAACATGGTGTTTGTCCACCACAAAGTTCACTTGGCGCGACCTGTGATTGAACCAAGGACTCCATGCACCAGAGGTCAACGCTCTACCACTGAGCCACAGCGGCTTAAGGCAAATGATAGAGGTTGACACCGTTTCCCAGAAGTCAATCGGTTCCCACCTACGTTGGTCGCCTAAACCGTTGTCCGTTTTCTCCAGCGAAGAGAGATAAGTTGGGATTTTCCCTTCGTTTAGAATGAGACCCTCAAACCTTCTCGGTACTTTTAGAAAGAGTCATACAAAAATTATTTGTAACACAATAATTATGCAAGTCGGCTAGTATGATGAAATGACTTAAACAATTAGAGTCGCGATTGGAAGATACGTTTGTCGTTGGTTCAAATCCAGCTCAGTACATGAATGTTATGTATTATCCCTTCACGATTCATTTTACTATTATTAATCATTTCTAATTGTCCATTTTATCCAAAACTGGAGGACGGGGGAAACTAAAAAGTATAATTATTTGGAATATAAAAGGAATACAAGATAGTCATATTAAAGAAACAATAAGATTCATACTATTTTGAAATGTGCAATTTGTTGTTTTCTAAAACTAAATATCTAAAATTAGTATTATATATTTCATCCGATTTCAATTAAACAAGTTACGCAACAAATTCCCTACATTATCGTTTACACTACCAAGTCACTATTGTGTTACAAACATTATATATATATATATATATATATATATATATATATATATATATATATATATATATATATATATATATATATATATATATATATATATATATATATATATGGGTTTAGAAGTCATTTTCGCACGCGCCTCGTTGATGACATATGAGCGGAGGCATTTCGTGTCTCTACTCGGTCGTAAATATTATTCCCATTGGACGATGAGGTTGGCTCTTTTGCCTCGTGAGATAGAGGCTTATAGCGAAATAACCCACTTCCTTCAGTAAATCACGTCCTTTCCCAAGATACTTGCAGCCGCTCTCACTGGCTGTGTTATAATATATTTGAACTATCTTTCTTTATATCTATCTTATGATAACATTAAAGTCATATACGTAAGTATTACCAAGAAGGTTATACAATATATTTACGATTAACTGAATAATATTCTTTTTATACCCATAGATTTTATTCTGAGTTTGAATTATCATGAAGACTACAAATATATAGTATTTAACATAACATTACTCATTGTTATCTTATGTATATATGAAAAACTAATTAATTTGTTTTCCATTATAATCAATATTTGGGAGGGAGATGAAATCTAGAATATTCTAACGAAAAGTGATAGATGTATAAGTTCTGGTTTCAATGAGCAAATTAGAGGGAGATATAGGGAACTTTCAATATTCCAACCAAATGTGATAGATTTATCATTTCCAGGTTCAATAGGCGGATGAGAAGAAGATGAAACCTCCTACATTCTAACCAGAAGTGAAAGATTTACCAGTTCCCGGTTCAATAGGCGGATATTTATTTAATTGCCAAAGTTCCAGATACAGCAAGGTAGCCATTTTACACTGAAACTATATAACATGGAATATAAAATTAGCAATAAGAAGTGTAAACAAAAAGCTATATAAAGGTACATAAGTGTAGCAATAACAAATTAAAAGAAAACTAAGTTTCTATAAGTGTAGCAATAATTTCCCGTCGGAATACATTCACAGATTTAAAAATATCCACGCCAGAGGCAATGGAGTTAAATTCAGACGCCAGTCTATGAAACAAAGAACGCTGAATAATTGATAATCGAGGCGTGTTGCAATGAAGTAGTTCACTATTTCTAGTTCTTCTTGCAGGTACCCGAATATTAAATTTAGAGATTACTTCTCCAGTTCTAAGTTTCCAATTTAGAATTCTATGAAGAAACATCATATCAAGTAGCATGCGACGAGATGAAGGTGTACGGATGCCGAGAACAGTCAACAATTCAGGTTTACTTAAACAGCGTACAGAAGGTATTCTTTTCCTGACAATGGCAAGAAAGAAATTTAGAACTGAGTCAATGCGAGGGATATTTGATACGCTAGCCATACTCCAAATGATGGAACAGTACTCTATTTTGGTTGAAATAAACGTTATAGAATATACTTAAGGCTGTAATATCCCTAATCCCTGTAAACCTGTACAGGAGACTTAATAATCGCATAGCACTCTTGGTCATGGCAGCAATGTGATCAGTAAACAGAAGTCTTTCGTCGAACATAACTCCGAGATCCTTCTGAGATGAGACCTTAGCAATAGGATCATCTCCAATGAAGTAGGTAGAAGGGGATTTGTTTTTCTTTAATGAAAATGTAATAGTAGAAGATTTTAAGGTATTTACTTTTAGATTCCACATGCTACACCAGTCCAGAAGATCTGAGAGGTCTTTTTTGCAGTTCAATCACATCCTAAGCTGTCCTAATTTCTTGAAATAATTTGCAGTCGTCAGCAAAAAGAAGAATTTTGGTGTCAGATAACTTAAGATAAGACGGGAGATCATCTATGAAGAGAAGAACAAGAAGTAAGCCCAGAACACTATCCTGGGGAACACCAGATAGAACAGGAACAAAATTCGAAGCAGACCCAGAGAGAACAACACATTGTTCACGTTCAGTGAGATAGTCTCGTAACAATGAGAAGAAGTTGCCGTAAATATTAAATCTATGTGCTAGTTTATGAAGAAGAAGCTTAGTGTCAATGCGATCAAAGGCTTTAGTTAGGTCTAGATAGATTACATCAAGTTGTGTATTATTGGACAGAGATTTAATTGCTTCCGAAAGTAATAAAGATAAATTTGTGAGAGTAGAACTGCCAGGAAGAAAGCCATGTCGAGCAGGATCTAAGTAGGGTTAAACAAATTTATGCAATCTATCTTTGATTATTTTCTCGCACACCACAGAAAGGATGGGCAAGAGAGAAATGGGTCTGTATGATGAAACATTGTTCGTGCTGCCAGATTTCAAAATAGGAACAATATTAGCCTGTTTCCACGATCTAGGGAAAACTCCTTCACTAAAGCATCTATTTAAAAATCGTGATAAAGAGTTGGCCAGAGATTCTGCAGTATTACGCAAGAAGATTGAACTGATATTGTCAGGACCAGGAGAACGATTCAAAAGTAAAGAAGAAAGAAGATGCCTTACCTCGTCAGGAGAAGTACTGAGTGAAGACAACGAGTGTGAACAAACTTGCTGAACAGGAAAAAGCGGCGTAGGAGTAGTCTGAATACAAAAATTCTTGTAGAAATAATCACTAAAAATATGAACTCTATTTTCACCAGTTGCTGCAATCGAGTCGTGAAAAATTTCTTCAGGAATGCGGGAAGCACTTCTTCTTGAATTTATTAGGGACCAAAATCTGTTTAGATTTGTAGAAATATCAGATGTTATACTGGCAATATAGTTTTCATATTTTATTTTAAGCAACTGTTTTGAGTAACGTCTTATCCCACTGTCAGAAAATTTCTTATATGTATTATCATTTGGATGTTGCTTCCACAGCGGCCACGACAGTTTTTTGTTTTTTAAAACAGATCGCGCCTCCGAATTAAACCATGGAGGGTACCAATATCATTGAGAAAATCCAGGGCTTTGTTGACACAACCCACTTCAAGATTGTTCCATGGAATAAGAGATAAGGCACGATTAATGTCAACCCAACTCACCAAAAAGTAAAACATTTCCTTCCGAAAGTGCAGCTAGTGTATAATTCCGGCAGGCTTCCAGAAGGGCCATAGGACTAGTTTTGTGCGGACGATAAAAGCAGCCAATTAGCAGTTTTTTTACGTGGATTAATACGCACCTCAGCCGAAACTATTTCACATGCCGTTTTCAAGTCTTCCTTCAGTCTACTCGGCCACTTAGAATGAACACACACGGACACTCCACCTGCATGAGTTTTTCGATCGCTCTTATAGATATTAAAGTATTGAAATAGAGGGATTTCAGCACTCGATACATTTTCGTTTAACCACGTTTTACTGAGAATAACACAATCGTAGGTCAGAAATTTTGGTATATTAAATGCACAGTCAAACAGTTTATTCTTAACAGATTACACATTTCGGTAGTAGCATTTAAAAGTAATATCGTTTTGATGCTTATTAGAAGTTGGGCCAGGATTTAACTGAATATCACCGCACAGTAAAATTGTTAGTATTAAGAAATGTATATTTTTATTAGCACTTTTTCGAACACAGGTCTCTTGTGGGATGTAGGTTACAAAACTGAAGACTGAAGTATAGGCGCCTGACGAAACAGAAAATGGGCAAAAAACAATCTCAGAATCACTATAAGTTTGTCTCTCATTGAAGCGATTTTCATATGCGAGAATTTTCCAGCGTAGCAGCGTATTAAAACAAAGTACATAAGCCAATATTGCAGTAAGAATTGTAAAAGTCACAGTGTAGTCACAAAGAGATTTAAATGACTTCATATTTACCATATAATGTAAACAAATCACAAAACACAAGCAACATCAATAAGTTTCTGGACTAAACCTGGTAACACTTTCGATTGATCAATTACAATACGAACACTCTTTGAGAAATGAGTTTCCAACCATGAGTTTTGTACTCCGTGTGTAGACCCCGTACAAATCTCCATGCGGTTAGCAAGATGGCCATGAGTATAATAGAATATTTACTGAACGTGTTTGAAAATGAATTCTGATCAAATAAATAAACGAAACACTTATAAACTCCTTCCTAAGTAATGTCGCACTCAACGAAAATATATTAATAATCGATCACCAGTTTAAAATTAGAATATAAGTTAATGAAGAAAAGTGTAAACACATAAATGTTATGCATTTGCAAGTACATGGAAATAAATAACAATTTAAGCACTTAACGTGCAAACTGAGGTTACAGTTTCCACTGAGACACACACAAAGTATTCACAAAAACTTGTATTAAAGTTCAGAAAGTCCACAAAAGGATATAACCACAGAAAGTTCACAGTAAGTGCAGAGCAGTAAGAGCGAACACACTTAGTAAGATAAGAAGGAGATATGGATAACCTCGAATAATCCAATCAGAGTTACAGATTTATCACTTCCGTCTTCAATAGGTGGATGAGAAGATGGTATCTCATACATTCTAACCAGAAGTGAAAGATGTATCAGTTTCAGATTCCATAGGCGGATATGAGGGAGATGAAACTTCCAATGTTCTCACCAAAGGTGATAAGTTTATCAGTTCCAGTTTCAATAGGCAAGGAAATATGGATAACCTCCAATAATCCAATCAGACGTGACAGATTTATCACTTCCATGTTCAATAGTTGGATAAGAGGGAGATAAAACTTCCACTGTTCTAACCAGATGTGATAGATTTATCAGTTCCGGTTTCAGTTGGAGAATAATGGGAAGATGAAACCTCCAATAATCCAATCAGACGTGATAGATTTATCAATTCCAGGTTCAATAGGCAGATAAGGGGGAGAGAAAATTTCCATTGTTCTAAGGAAAAATAATAGATTTGTCAGTTCCGGTTTCAATAACCGAGTAAGAGGGTGAAACATCGAATATTCTAACCAGACATGATAAATGTATCTGTTCCGGTTCCAATAGGCGGATGGGAGGGAGATATAGGGATCTCCCAATATTCCAATTAGGAGTGATATATTTATCACTTCTAGATTCAATAAGCGGATAAGATGGAGATGTTATTTCAATATTCTAACCAAAAGTGATAGATTTATCATTTCCGGTTTCTATAGGCGGATAAGATCAAGATGATTACTATTGAAACAATGGTGTATAATTGCAGAATGCTAAAAGTTGAACTTTTCTCAATTACATGGCAGAGAACATCCTCCAGGGATTGAGCACCTAACGAAAAGAAATGTAACTTCGTGTGATCCTCATTATTGTCTTTAGCAGAGTTATTTTTTTATTTTAGTCTGACCATGGAGATTCAATCCACTTTCATTACAAAAGATTACTAACCGGGTTTGTTTGCCGAAATTGCAATAACTTTAATCTTAAGACTGATCTGCTCTACTTAAGGTGAAAAGGAAAGATAGAAATCGAGGCAAAAGAAACACACAAATGATTTACACTTGTGTCACCGCCCAGATAAGATGAACGTGTAAACAAATCGTTAGGAACAGAAGGTTGGTAGACGGCAAAGAAATTGGAATTGAAAGGAGAAGAAAACAGAATGAGAAGAAAGAAACAAGATTCTGACCACGTTGTTTCGTTATCCTTTTTTTTGTTCAATCATGTTGATTTTTTCTGTTTCTTCTTTGTTTCTCTTCGCGTTTGTTTGATGTTGAAGTTGCCACAACGGAGCCATTTTCTTACACTGCTCTGTGCTGTCTAACAAGGAAGGAATCCTAAATTACGTCACTTCCGGTTCAAAGATAAAGTCAGAAAACAGAGAAAAACACTTTTCTACTTTTTTCCTGTTTTGACTTTTAATCAGAATTTCTCTTTGTGGAGGTATGTCTTTCTTTGCAGTTGAGCGAGACAAAACTCTATATATAATGCTCTTTTAAAGAATAATATAGAAGTAATTCACTGGTAAATTGGAAATTTCTATACATAAGTTTTGCATTGTGCAGGGAAGAATTCATTAATAGAGTGTCTACATGTACACTGAATCCTTAAGACCTAAACAAAACTAAAATCTGACGACCAAAGTAAACATTTATTATTACTAATTTGTGTTGAAGTTTTTTCAATATACCATTGTCTACATTATTTTTCTTATACAGGATGTTCAGAAAGTACCTATGCAGTTCATAAGTTCCCATATTTTATTTTCCATGAACCACTTTAAACAACTGAAATTAACTCCAAGCTAAACTTTAATGTCATGAAGTTATAAGAGATGCGGGAAGTGATCCTCTTGCACTTGAAGACAAAGTTGTACACGTTTCTGCATGTTCTTGAAGACGTTGTGCATGTTTTTGAAGATGTTATATAACAAGGCAATGCATAGTTACTTTCTGAACACCCGGTAGTATTGTTTCGATAAGCTAAACTTTTTAGAGTTGTTTTAATGTAATTAAATTTTCTAATTATAGTTAATTTGAATGAAGACTTATATTTATGGTAACAGAGTGAAAATACAACAGTGTAATGCGAACTTCATGGATACAAGAAGAAAATAACGAAAAGGATATAATATGCCAACATCAATATATTTTTTTAAACATTTACAATTGCAAGTGTTATATAACTATGAATAAAGCATGACTATTTGAATCTTAGGTATTTACAATGAGAGTTTGCACTCTCTGCGAAGACCTCCGCATTTCTTAGAACTTCCTGTTTAGATTTATGTATATCGTCTACTTAATGAATGTATAACTTACAGGGTTGAGGTTAACACGTTCTGGTTACTTAACACCATCCTATCTCGTCCCAAGCCAGAAGATCCTTAGTGTATGAGCCTCTCTGAATTTCTACAGACCGACGTACCATAAGACTACTTCTAAGAAAAGACGACCCCTTGTCCATTGTGAAGACAGTTTAAATACTCACTGGTCTTCGTTTTCACCTGTTTACTTCCCATTTTCATAGTTTGTTTTGAGGCTTTCTCTAGTTCTTTATATCTTCTAGGCTTCCAGGAAACGAACTTGGCTATTCTTCTCTTTTGTAATACAAAAATATACATTTATAGAAAAATATAAAATTTGATTTACATAAGCTTTGAATTACATTACAGTATATTTTCAAAGCTGTAACACAAATGAGTTGAATTTGATTTTAATTTAGTGTCCCGTTCAGAAGTTTGGCTATATGAGACGTGAATCTACAGCTTAATGTGGGATCCGAAACTTGAACTTGAGCTCACACCGGGAATCAAACTTTGGTCTCCCGTACCACAGACGCGTACGCTAACCATTTAGCCAGGACAGGACTCGTAACGCAGGGTAGTAATAATGAAGATTCGCTTTGGTCAGATCTTATTTTTATTTAAGTTATACGCAGGTCCTAACTTACAAAGTATGAAAGACTTAGTTTAAATACTTTTATAGAATTGTCGAATAGATGACACTAATTGGAGGCAGTGTGTTAGTGGTAATCGTTCAGTCTAATCTGAAGTGGCCTTGATTTAAACCCAGAATAATGAATGTTCTGAAGGTAACACGATATCCTTCATTCGATCTAGTATACGAAACATCAACCAATGACTATGATCTGTTTGATATTTTGAAGTTGCCTGCCAAGCCGGAATAGAGGTATTCTCGAGAGGCCATTGTTTTCGAAAACTGCACCGTTTGTTTTCGCTTATACACTTTTGTACTTCGCTGTATTTTCAAATCATTATTTGCTGTTTCTTTTGAGTTGCAGCATGAAGAAATTCTCAGATTGACCTAATAATGAGGCCGTGTAGCTGCCGAACGTTAAGAGAAATGGCAAAGTGTTTCCTCTCAAAGTTCTTCAAAATTTATCGATTGTTTCAAGGTTTTTGTGCACTACGAGCTGAGTTAAGCCCCTGTTACAGGCTTAGTGAATTACCCTTTATATATATATATATATATATATATATATATATATATATATATATATATATATATATATATATATGACGCTGGTGGCAGAACCGGGAGCAGGATGCAATAAAGTTAGCCTTGTTAAACAGAAAAACAATGATCTTATCTTACAGAATTTGTACTATGCAAATGCAAATATAAAAGATCTGCTTCCGAATTTACAGAAATATTTATGGTAGCTTTTATCCAAATTCTTCTCTTCTCTGTGATAATGTAATCACATACTATCAAACAAAATAGAAGTTAATTTAATTTTTAAATTAGTTCTCGAAGTTCGTCAGACACAAGAGAATATTTCCTCATTTCATTTCGGAGTGAGAAAGAGGAAAGAAAATCGTAAAGAGAAAATCATCTTAATTTAAATTTTCTCTTTTATAGTTATAGCAAACATATATGAATTTGGTTCTGGTTCTTGAAGTGAAGCTAACATAAATGTAAGCTTATTCCAAGGTTCGTTATAGCTTTCATTGACTTGGAAATATATCATCAAGGAGGAAAGCGATACAAAAATCAAAATGAGAACATAGCAGGAAAATGTGTACGATTGTAATAAATACATTTTAGAATGTGCAGCTCTTAAAGGATAACCTTCATTACACATTGGACTGTTAAATTAGAGTGGTGATACGGTAGACCAGCAATAGAGCCTTTATTTCTATTAAGAGATGAGTATTCTATTAAGAGTCCTAGAGTATCATTTATAATCAATCTTCCTTATTAATAATTTATCTCTATCTTAAATGGCTCAACATGATACGTTAAACTAGTGGCATACGCTGATTCTCAAACCTACTGAAGCAAATTCTTAAAACACATAATACAGTATTACCATAGAAGCTTCAGAAGTGCAAATGTATAATAACATTATTATTATTTTCAAGATGGCGTCTGTGAAAAACACGTAAAATCTCTGTAGTAAGCCAATTTTTTGGGTGAGTCATCGGACCATACAACATTGTGCCACTGCTCGGCTGTCAACTAAGGATGGATAAGTTCCATTCTTTTCGTAATCAAAGCGTCGTTTACGGATGCCCATACTAACAGTATATGGTGGGTTGCTTGGTCAGACATACTTGTGCTTTATTTACTGTTAAAGTCTGTTAGAATTTGCTGTTCATTGTGCCCCAGATTACACTCTATCCTCGACAGTCTACGACGCCTGAACATCTTTAATAAGATGTAAGCTTGTCATGTCTTGTGGTTTGGTGCTAGTTCCACCGTCATTTTCCCACCTTTGGACGACACTTACCACAGTAACTCGGAAACACCTGAAAAGTCGTTCTGATTCAGAAATACTCGTTCCAAGTAGTCTGGCCATCACACTGTGGTCCCTATCAGAGCTTGATATATCGTTGGCTTTTCCCATTCTACGCAGAAGCACAACAATGACTGATTCATTGAGATCCCTGTCAACGCCTGGCAAGAAGTTTAACTGTGCCCCGTGCTTGTTACGTCAGCTTAACGATTTTGTTAAAAATAGCTAGTTGTCATAATTATTTTGGCTATATCGCTAACTAATTACATGTGCGACATGTAGATGTGGATTTTATGTATTGGACTTCATAACTCAATTGTATTATGATTGGAAATATTAGATTTCTCTTAAATGATCTTGTTATTTTACAGACAAATGTTTTATATATGAATTACCTATACAATGAAATATATTTATATTATGGAAATATCGAAGTAAGACAATTCCAATACCCAACGATTTTTTGGTCAGTAATGCGCATGTTTTATGTACTTGATTATGAAATATATAATTAGTATTGAAACACGTAACTCTAGAGTTGTTAGTTGTGACGTCAAACTTTTCTCTGAAGTGAGTTTAAAATAAAATGTTCCTTTCTTCCAAATTTGATAAACTATTTTCTAAATTCTTTAAGTGATTCCATGCGTATCACAAATCTGACTTTTTTTTGTGGAAAAATCAAATTTCAATGGACAAGTAAGTATGAAAGAGTAAATAATATGAATTAAGGAATATATATTTGTCAGTAATGCCCTTTTCTTTTCTCGTTCTCTAACTTAAATTCTGATTGGTTTGCCTTATTGCTTGATTTCAAAATTTCGTTTAACAAAATTTCTTCACAACGAAATTTCGTCAACTCTTGATGTTTAAAAAGAATTACACTCTTAAAGATCATGCCCTTTCTAAAGTCAACTACGCGCTGTATAATATTACAAAAGGTCGACAGGTTGAATGGAAAATTGGTAAGGAAGCTGCAATATATAGAGAGATCTTGAGAGTAGTTCTCTTCTTAACGTATTTCCAAAGGGAAATAGAACATTTTATAAACTGTGATATGAAACGTGGACCTATAATTTAAAGTGAAACATTAACCACCATATTCCGTTCAAATTTTAATATTTTATCTCCGGATGATAAAGACAAGACCATTCAAATCTTTTGTACTAATGAAGTTCTCAGGAATAATTGTTTTAAAAATACTATAATTATCCATATAAAAATAGCTATGATGAGACCTGCTTCGAATCCCGATGAGAGCTCATCTGGTTCGGACTGCACTGAGAGAAAAAAGACTGTTCATTCCTAAAAATCCTGAGAGAGGTGAAATTTAACACGTTTCTGTATTACAGACAATATGTATTTCGTACCAGGCTATGTACAGGTTTGATACTTAACCAGAACTAAATTTTACAACTACAAATAGACGGAAATCATTTTTTCCTTCCTTGGCACGTGCAGAATGCCAAAAATCGTGGTTATGGACACTACACAGCCCAAACAATCTGCACCACAACACGCAGTTTCTAGGATTTCAGTTCTGTCATGGTAGAAGCAACACAAGAAAAGCTACCTGTTCGGAATCTACAGATTTTCCTTCTAAATTCGCTCGACTTTCCCCTTCATGTGAAGATCCATATTTCATACAGCCTAGGTGTTGAAAGGGACACTGAGGTTGAAAGAACCAGCTAAGAAGGTCTATTTGTGCCATACACTGTTTAACGTTTGAAAATGCAAACTTGAAAGTGTGTAACTTGTCTGAATAGACTACTAGAGGAGCAGAAATTGTATCCCTATTTAATGAGAATTGTTTCATTAAAATAATGAAGCAAGTGACCACCACTTCATCATTTATCAGGGTGATTTCGTAAAGAACCCCGCGCAGTCCTTACGGAAATTGGATTTTGATGGAATTGCTTGAAACCATGATATGTTGTGGATATTGTGATCTGAGAAAAGATCTGTGGTCGCAGTGCTCAACGATATTTTCAGGGACTTCATGGTGTCCTTTTTGCTAAAATGAAGGAATCATTTCGCGGGTTACACTACGACATTAGGAAACGATATATAGCAATTCCTACGGGACATCGACGAAGATTTTCGTGTAACGGTACGATTTGTCGAAAGTATTGTTTGATATTTTGACGCATCCATAGTTTCTGTATTACGATCCTGACAAACTTTCAAACCAATATCCCTGCAAGCGTTTAATAAGATATTTGGATTTCTTTCTATTATTCTCCTATCATCCTCTATTGTATTGACATCATCAGCATACGCCACAATCTAGTGACTACCATTCAGTTCTAGGTCCTGGTTACTGTATTTAATTTTCCTTATAACGTAGTCCTTAACTTATTTACGTATTGTATATATATATATATAAATGCACTGCTAAATAGTACCTTTTATCTAATGTTGATTATCTTCTAAAGACGTCACAAAAACTCCTTGCACTGACGTATTTGAAAAGGTAAATGCCTCGAAAGGCTATCGTACTTTACGCATTTAATGAATTCCGATCCATTCTCAAATTTTAGCATAGAACATACATCATTAATTTACGTGAAAGAACAGTGGAAGATTCGAGTAGAAGAAGATAATGGAGATGATTGTCAGTTGCAGTCGGATGTCAATGTCGATAAAATGGTAGTAGTGTGTAAATAGTAAATACTCAAATTATTTTCTTCAATTTATCAATAGTCATAAGTATGTCATCAAGTCGGAAAATCTAAGCTAGAACAAGGTTTAGTCACACTAAAAACTAAAATAACATCAAAATCCAGATTTTTATTTTTAACCCATTTTCATGTCCTGAGTTCGATATTCTCAGAACCTTTTGTTTGAACTTAGAAGGGCAAGTAGTGATATATTTCTATCCATAGACTCAAAACCGCTGGTAACCATTATTCTGTTCATGCTATAACACTAACTCTCTAATTTTCTAATACTCACAGGTTATGCATCACTGTCCTGGCAGTCATTGTGATTCTGGCTCACTTTTACACATAACCTTGAGTTTTAGACAACCAACATTACAATCTTGTTGGTTGGGTTGCGTAACACCAGCTACAAGAAGTGAAGTCATTCTACAATAATCAAAATTAGACATGAGTTTTCAAGTTTCTTGCATAAATTTACTATACCCATAGTAATAATAGAAAACGATTTTAACAAATTATTATGCTCTTGTGAAAGAAGATATACATCAGCAGCATTATTCATACACCAATTAAAAGAATAATGGATTATCAAACATGCAAGATATTGTAAAGAATGCATTACCATAATGCATGTGTCAAAATAATGCTTCGTATCCTTTTAACAATTACGACTAGAAAAGATAATTCTCGATTATTCTTAACCCCTATGGAACGAAAAATAAAACGATAATATGCATTGATTTCGGAGTATTCTAAATCCTTGGATAAAGTTACATGGCTTTCTCTTATCTCAATGAGTACTATATTTATGAAATTTATTTTACGTTGTTGCGATTCAATGTTCTTCTGTGTGTGTTTTATTGATCTAAACACAATTTTGATACTGTATAAACCCAAAACTGTTGAAAGCAATAAGATCATTTAGGAAAAATGAAAGGCAAATGATGGCAAGGCATTACTACCAGTATCATGTGGATATCTTTAAAATGATTACTAATAATGCTGAAGAAGAATATTACATATTTTGAGCTGTGAAAGCAACCATTAATAACTGTGGTTAAGCGTAATGCCAACGAAAATGTAGTCTACCTAGAACTGCAACAAAGACATTTCACAAGTGTGAAACACAGCAGTAATACAGCTGATGACGAGACACGTTTCGATGAGTTGCGAAAAATTGTTGGTGTGTCCAGCATCACATAGAGAACATTTTCAACTTGGTATTACAAACACTAATACGAGGACATAGAAGAATGAGAAAAACTTGGAAAATATGAGTAAATGTGCAAGGAAGTAAAATCTATGAAACGTGGGAGGAAACAAGGAGAGTATTACGATGGGAGTAGAAAATAGAAATGGGAAGATAGTCAGAAAGAGAAGTGAAGTCTTAGGGAGACGGAAAGGATATGTTGAGAACTTACATGAGAATAAGGGATAAACCGTGTGGCATAGATGTTGAATGAGAAAATTAAATTCGCGAGGGTGATAAAGGTTTAATATTCTACTGGACGAATTTGAAAAAGCTATATCCGAGATTAGGAATGCAAAAGCAACCGGGATAGATAATATACTAATCGGATTCTTTAAAGAAATGGGAGACAAGGGCAACAAGAATTGTTCTGACTCTACAATAAAATGTACGATATATAGGAAAAACTTCCTCAAGACGATCATAATACCGACGACTAAGAAATCGAATCCAGAGATGTGTAAGGAACCTTCTGAGTTGCTGTAAGTGATCTGTCAATAATGGCAGAATACCTTTGATGATGATGCTTATGATATAATCGTATGAATCTTCGGACCGAACACAAGTTCTAACTAACTTATCTACTTTAGTTACCAAGACAATTAGGGCACTAGAATAGTTCTTTTCCTATGTCGTTGGGAAGACCAGACAGCTATCTTGAATACGAAGAGATTAATTAAAGAAACTGTTTGAGAATTAGCATTAGACGATGTATATAAGCAATGAGTAATTTTATTACACGAATATTAATATGCTATCTGCGAGTGAATATTTGTATAGTGCAAGAATTACCAAGGAAACCATGTAAAGGGCACATGTGCTTACGTACCCACAGAGAAAGTGTTAGTGTTCCCACAGTAGTCAAAGACAAGAAAAACATAGTTAGTTAAAAATAACAATGATATATTGGTAGTAAATTGATGACATAACGTCAACATATCATTGTTTGTCTTTTCTGTATTTATAAATTTCTTTCATCGCGATGGTAAATTTAAAAGATACATGTGATTGATACGACTTGTGAATGTGACTGCAAGACAGATGAAAACTCTTCCCCAAACAATTTAAATATACCTTGTCACTGAAAATAATCATGGGTATGTGTTCACATTTCTTCCTTTACATAAAACAATTCTATCTTTTATGTATGAGCACCAGTGTATTTTTCTCTACTATTGCAAAAACCCATCAGTAACACGGTAGAGTCGATGTTTGGTTCTAACAAGAGCTTAGGACATTTTTATTTGCTGATACTGAAAACAGCCTCGACAAAATTAAAATATTATGAGTTTTATTACTAAATGGAAAAACAACAACTTCACCTAACAAGGTTATATTAGTACTAAGATAATTTTGTTACAAACACAACATATTTGACTTAAGCTCAGGAAATTAAAACGTCAAATCAATATTTTCATTTCAAATGAAGAGATTTTAATATAAATAAGAAATTAAAAAAAAGAATACAAAATAATAAACTTTTTTCCAATTACTGATGAGAAAACTAATTTGTTAAAAAGTCGCATTGAATGTCAACGTTGTAACAAAACAAATAACTTTTGTAACTGACAATATTTAGAACAACTTTAATCTTAACGTAATTATAATTGAATATAATCCAATAGGAATGTTTTTTGTAAAAAAAAAATTAAACTCTATTGCAGAAAAAATAATCATTTTACTAATGGAACATTTGTACTGCCACGAAACAAATAACATTATACCGAAAGCTGTGATTGTTAATTATCAAAATTGCGCCAGCGGAAGCTGATCAATTATTTATAAATTGGAAGTGACACATCATTAACCTCGATTTCTAACTGCATATTCAATAATTTTAATTGAGAAAATTTGTGTCTGAAAAAATATTTGTTTGTTGCAAATGAAATATTAATGTGTTATTTTGGGATTAAAAAATCATCAATAAAAATAATAAAATATATCTGTCTACGCAAATTAAAGTTCATTTCCTCACCATTTTCATATTTCATTGTTAAGTTAGAATTCACCTGCAAAATTTATTAGGCAACTTTAGGTTGTGAACAATATTATCAGCAACAGAAATTCTCTGTAGTTAGTAACATTAGTTTCTGATCCAATTTATTAAGATGGCAAAAGTTTTTAAGTTTTACGTCCCACGTCTATGCCGGCTATCCTAAAGGAGACGGTGATGATAAGAAATAAATGAAATTGTGGAATGAAGAAAATGGGAGGAACCGGAAGAACTCCGAGAAAACCCACGCACAAGCTGTTTGTCCACCATAAAGCCCACTTAACGGAAGCTGAGATCGAACCAAGGACCCCATGCGCCAGAAGCGAACGCTCTACCACTGAGCCACCACGGTCCCAGAATGGCAAAAGGTAGTTGCGTGAAAACAAATAAGTTTATCTGTATGAAGATAACATAAATCCAAAATGTTTTAATAGTATCTGAAAGAAGTCTAGTATTACAATATTAAAACGTCTAGAATTGTAATATAAGACGGTTTTGAAATTCTCGTTTGAAAAGTTTTAAAATTGTTGTGTCCAAGTGAGTGTATTGTCAGAAAGTTCAGAATACGTAGTGTTAAACATTCTAAACATTATAGCGATATATATAGAATCTGGAACTGTGATTCCAAAAAGTTTACAATTGAGCTATCAGGGAGATTGTAGCCTCAAATAGTCTAAATAGTGTATTAATGTCTGGAATTGTAGTGTCAAAAAGTTTAGAGATGTGCTTTTAGAAAATTTAGAATCTTATTGAGTTATGAATCTTACATTTCATGCCATAGAATTGTATTGTGAAAAAGCCTAGTTAAAATTTTAAACGTCTTGAATTATTGTAATGTCAAAAACTAGAATATCATGTGCCAGAAAGCCTAAAATTATAGCAGAGAAAGACGAGTATATTATACACATATATAGTCTGGTAAATAACTTTGTATATTATTTAAAATACAATATTGTATATTATATGAAAACGTTACTCTTTACAATTGACAGTTACCCTTATAAAATTGTCAATAATTTACTAATAATGTTTTTCTTACTTTGAAAATTATGTTTTAATATATTATTATCTACACGTGCGTGTTTGGCAAATATCAGGAAAATTGTATAAATTTATTAATTTTTTTTCTAACATTATGCTGAAAAAATGAATGAAGTATTGCAAAATTGTTTTAGAAAGTTTGTTTGCCAACTGCAAAGAAGATAAAGTATGTTTTAAGATAAATCTAGTCTTTCGTTTATTTATTCGTATATTTTGCAAAATAAAGTGCGAAATATAAGTCATAGAATAACAACAACGCTAAAGGAAACTCTGAATTAAATTCATGGCTACAACACATTTCCTTCACTTATTATTTACCTTTATAAAACAATATGGAAGTAATGAAAAAATAAATGATTTCTATTATCTGAATTTACTTTGAGAATAGTAATTTTATAAGACAGTATTATTTCTGAAATAGTAAACTTAAATTGTTATTACACGTTAAAGAATATATAAAGATTAAATAAACACTAAAATTTACTATTTCAGAAATGACATCATTCAATTCAATGTTACCATTACCGTGCCTTATTCCTCTAACTATTTAATATAATTATATTAATTCATACAATATTATATACCACACAACATCCAAATCTGTTGGAAGTAGTGTTACCATATCTTTGACTGTGGGTAATAACAGTAACAAATTGTTTTTTATTTGTTTTTATATTATTTAGGATGACTGGAAACATGCTAAAGGTAATTTGTTCCTTTTTAGTTTCTAAATTATATTTATTTCTGAAATAATTGTTGCATAATCATCGCTTTGGTATAATCTTGTTACATTGTAAAAGATAGAGGAAAACAGTGAAGGTAAAAAAAGTTAAAAAGACGATGTGTGGAAAAGACAGACACAAAAATGACATGAGGAAACATCGTATTGACTCTGCATAGTTAGTTATAAAAGAAACACCTATTCAAATAATTTGCCAGGAGGTAATGTACCTAAAATAAAAGTCACATTACCTCGATGAACTACTATGCTAGTACGTTGTATAAGAAAATTAGTAGCTTGATTGTCACCAATAACCTGTGCAATATATTGGCCTACTTTCTTGATGAAACTGAGACCTTCGAGGTCCCATATGCTTCTCGATTCAATGGCTCTAGTCACGAATATGCTGAGAAAAATCCGTTATCCGGGCAGCGGTATATCGTACAAATATACCGAATCCTTATGTTTACTACAGAAATCAGTACGGACATATGTTATCAATATGCTACATATGCATTTACCTTAGATGTTACATCATGCCATTGCAGGATGTTTGACATCTAACAGCCTTCCGTATATTATACACGTATCCGTATGTCACATACGTCATCTATATGACACATCCGTGTATCTGTATGTGAGATCCTGACCACCTATACACAGTTCTTTCGTTCGTAGGGAAAGTACGTTTATTCGGAACATTTATACGGAAAGTACGTATAGGGTATAGTTTTTCAGTTATACGTCTGCTGTACGTTAAATACAAAAACTACAGGATTTACACATGTAACCTACGTTTTACGTACGTCACATACTTTTTATCTTAGTCTATTTATCGAGTAGATTTTTATATTTTCTTCTTTTCTTGCATTGTCTGCAGACTACAATAGCTCCTTTTGGTAATGAAAAAAAGAGTATGGTTAGATGAGGTGAAAGTGTCAGGGCAGGTGAAATCCCAGAGAACAATTTCTCATCTCCTCCATGGTACCAGCGTCATGTCATCTGATCTTTTGTTGTCAGATCGTTTACATTCCCGCTGACTTACAAAAAGATGAAACTTCCGGCGATGTGAGTGCTCTCCAGATAATGTCATTCACGTTTGAATATCTCTCATGTATTCTGGAGCCACTTATGCAAAGCAAATGTGTGGACTATTCTGTCAGACTGATGCACCATATTTGTTTATGTATTTGTAAAACTTTATTCGTCTAATGTTATGGAGTTTTGTTTATTAAAATTTCATTATATATTTATCGACTCTATTCATCTTGGATACAAATATTGGAAGTACTTGGTGAATCACCACCAAATTGTTCAAGATGTAGAAGATCAAGTTGAGTAGATTGATTGAACAAATATTCAAACCGGAAATCGAAGAAATCAACCATTCCCGAGTTTTACATGATCACTATATAGAGAGAATGTAACAGATAGTGAGAAGCAGTTTTCTACTATCCGTTAGTGTAACAACCAGAGCTGGATTTAGGTTTGGTAGGGCCTTAAGCTATTGAAGGTGATGGGGCCCTTTATGTGTCCAGATGGACGTAGGCGTTCTATATACAGAAATGAACTAGGGATATTTTAAAAATTAGGCTAACAGAAGGGGGCCATTACTTACATCATAGGACTTAACAACAAGAAGTACTGTTGTCATTTGCATATTTAATCTTATTTAATGTTTTTCTTATATTTTGGAAATATAAATCCAGTGTTTTCCTTTGTTTTTGGAGCCCCCAAGAGAGCGGGCCCCTAAGCTATAGCTTGTTTAACTTATACGTAAATCCGGCACTGGTAACAACAATATTGCAATGTTTGTTTGGTAGAACCTTAAATAATGGATTCGTGATTTAAACCCGTCATCTTTTATTATAAAAATAGTCTTGTAAAAGTATTTTACAAAGCTCTTGTAAGTCTTTAAATCTTTATACAGGATGTTTCAAAACAACACTGACGACGTTTGGGAGGTGATTCCTGACACCAAGATAAGACAAAAAGTATAGACCAACCTGCGTGCACAAATGCTTCCTTTCGGAGTTATAGGCTGCCGAAAAAATGAAAAAGTGAACTTTAAAGGTCCATAGCTCTAAAACTATGGGACCTACCGGAACTAATATGGGACCGGGCCAAGACTTCATTTAGTAACTAATATGTGCCCAGGGCCGGATTTAGGGGGTGCAAAGGTGCACTTACACCCCCCCCTTCGTTGTAAATACACACTATTTAAAGTGAGAAGCAAGCAGTGAAAATCCACTTCTGAAACTTTGTGCCATCATGGTTCTGTTTGGAGCTTAAAAGTAAGCAGAGCTTTGCAAAGGCAATAGTTTAAGTAGGTTTTCAGAAGGTTGAAAGAGAAGGATGCACCAAGCAAAACAACACATCATTTGTCTAGAAGGAAAGAAAAGAGAAATCAAGAGGAAAGAAGAACATAACATTTTTCCCTGCATAACACTTGCTACCCTCTTTAAAATGCTTTCCTCCGTTCTATGCATCAGTGTTGTCAGGGGTAAAGAATACTGTCACATATCACTTTCAAGAGTCTCAGTGTGATTTGATTATTTTGGTAGCTATTGGTGCACCCTCCTCAGACAATCCTGGATCCGGCCCTGTATGTGCCCTAACGAAAAATATATGTTTTAGAATCCTAAGGCACTCAGGAAGTAATTTTTATAGAGGGAGTTTCGCTACGGGCATATAATTTGAAGTACTCTCCAACTATCTCTATAAAAATTGTTGCGGTAGTACCACAGAATTCTGAAACATGGATATTTGGATATGGCACATAATAGCTCCTAAGTGAAGTCTTGACCCGACTACGGTAGGTCCCATAATTTTGGAGCTATGGACCTTCAAAGTTCTTTTTTTCATGTTTTCGGCAGCCTATAACTCCGAAAGGAAGCAGGACCCAGGTTGATCTATAGCTTTTGTCTTATCTTTGTGTCAGGAATCATCCTTGAAACATTATCGGTGTTGTTTTGAAACACCCTGTAGAGTTCAATAATGATCCTGGGCACACGGAAGTGGTCTCAGAATAAAGGTTCAATTGTCTCGTAGACAGGTATCGAGGACAACTCCTTCACTCATAGCATCTCAGAAGTGGGTGATCCAAGGATATTTCTTTCTCTCATAATAGCCTTAAGAGACGATTCTAAAGGAATTCTTCATAGTCCATGGCGGCCCGAGAAGATGTTGGTGGGTGAGTGAGCAGCGATAAAGTAATAGCTTCCTCTTCTTGAGGTTTCCTTTTATAAGTGTCTTCTTGGAGTGAGGATCCATGAGGGAAGGTCGGCCTTCTTCAAGGATTTTCCGAATCGTCTTAGTGTCTTCCTGGAAGTCTCTTTCCGTAGTCTGCTTTTTCTTTTAGAAACGTAAGAACATGTGTTCGTAGTAAATATATATGATTGTTGTGCGTGAGGGTGTGAAACCTTACAATACATTTCATCTTCATCCTGAAGTCACTACTAAAAACAGAAGTGAGAAATCAAGCACTTTCGGTTTCAACGTTGATTCTTGTAGAACAAAAACGGCAACACAGCGAAAACAGATTTTCTGTAATTGATTAAGCGTTCCAATAACTTAGTCCATGCTCACTGTAAACTCTCTGTTGAAACTGAAAGTTGCAGCAAATCAATCACTTCCAATTTTAACTGTGACCACCATAGAATAATAACCGTAATAGATGGCAAGAAGCCGTCTTCATGCAATCAATTAAGTGTCCCAATGATATATAACATTTCCACTTTTATCCTTCTACTAAAACTGGAAGTGGCTAAAATCTGCCATTTCCTGTTTTAACGTTGACGATTATAAAGTAAAACGGTAATAAATAGCAAGAAGTGGTTTTCTGGAATCAATTAAGCAACAAAATAATATTTTCCATCCTTAATTTAGTTTCTCTGTCAAGATCGAAGTTAAAAGAAAATCAACCACTTCCGGTTTTAACGCAGAGCGCTATAGAGTACAAACTATGATAGATACAGAGAAGATATTTTCTGTAAATGCCAAATGTCAAATAAGTGCCCCGAAAGCATATATCTGCTCTACTGTACTGAAATCGAAAGTTGTAGAAATCTATTACCATTTGCGGTTTGAATACTGCATAATTCCAGTACCGAATATTACAATACTGTATAAAAATGGCCATCTTGTTGAAACTATAAAAAAAAGTCGAAACTGTTCTACTTCAAACAAATTTACTATATTATTACAAGAGACTTTATTAGAGTTTGTAAATAAGTTTGTGTATTGAATTAATATCAGATGTAATTTATGTCAACAAAAATGATTGTTATTAAAATGATAATTATTAAACATGTTTAGAAAGATTACAAATTCTCATTTTTTTACCCTACTATGGGGAAGCAAAAAAGGAAATATTATGTTTGGCATGTCCGTATGTGGGTATGTATGTATGTATTCACATTTATTAGTTCTCTTGCGGAGCTCAAGTTCCTAACTGAAAACTAAGAGATAGCTATGTAGTCAGAGGTCTTCAGATCTACACAATGTAGAGTGTACAAATAAAGGAGCAAAACCTCCAGCAACACGTGCATTTCTTAGTTTTCTCCTTGTCTCCTTCCGAAGTAATATTCAATTCCGAAATTATTTTCTTATTTTTCAATTCGCCGGTAATTTTTTTCACTGCATTTGGTTTGTTATTTGTTAAATAATTAAGTTCGTTAATTATTTTGGAAACGGTAAGTGATAATGTATGCACAAAACAACTGGTAGTGTAACATGTACACTACATAAAGGAGTTTGGTCTAAATTGTTTTAGATTAATATTGAAACCGGAAATGGTAATAGATTTCTACAACCTCGATTTCAGTAGTTTCAACAAGATTGTCAATTTTTATACAATATTGTAATATTCGGTAGAGTAACGGTAAACAGGTTTTCCCTTATCTTTCTTATTAGAAAAGTTTTATACAGTTTGTAATCTAGATTACAAATAAGTAATTTCTCTAATAATTATTTCCTTGAGTTGGACTACCCCCCCATAGCAGCTCGGTTTCCTGGTTAAGAACGACTCTGCCCATTGCAACTGGCTCAAAAGAAATCTCCTGCCCAATGCAGCGCACAGGTGGGTAAGGAACTTCTTGCACGATCCGATGGAGAGGTAGGGTAGTATCTACTGGCCGATGCAGCGTGAAAATACGTGAGAATACCTCTTGCCCGACGCAGCTCAGAGATAATGGTAGAGGAGTCTCTTCCGCCCAGTATAGCTTGGAGAGATATGTAGGATGTGATCAGTTGATAATTGATATCTTCTGCCTCGAGACGTTCGCTTTTATAGACAGTTTTGGAAGTGAAGCCAGTAAAGAGGTTGAAGCGGTTCTCTTCATATATGTTCGTATTCATTTCGTATTTCATTGTATTTGGCAGCTGCTTGCTAGTGCTTGTGCTGAAGCACACGTTGGTGTTTTTTACTAATATGAGGAGATATTGTAATATAAATGAAATGTTTCAGTTTAACGTTTCACAATTATGTGGAGATGTGTGGAGTGCGAGAGGATGTGTGGAGTGCGAGCTCCGGGTTATTTTGTGTTTTAGTGAATTATCCTGTTCCTTTTTTATTACCGAGGAGAGTGAAGTGAACATGAAGTGTTACTGATTATAACAGCAATATATTATTATGATATAGAGGTGAGATTAATCCCAAGAAATGAAATTTTGGTGACTTCTACTTGTAAACAAACATTCCCTTGAGGCTGGTTGCTTGGCGTTGGAAGACTGGTAAAGCAAGTAGAGTATATACGTAAGTGAAGAATAAGATTCGTATAAATCTACTACTATTATTGTACTAAATAATCAACAAGTTAGTAACAATACCACGTTGCATTAAAACGAACATCGATAATATCGTGATAATTAAGAGGAATTATTTGAATAAGTGCTTTGTTTACATTGCATTGTGACAGTGTTTTGTTCCGGTGAGCAGGTTGCCAGTTCCTGAAGGTCTAGTTTGCTAGTACTGTTATTAACCCCCATTTTGAATCCTGATATTTATTTTGCATACAATTACAATGTCATCCTGTTCGAGATGCAACTTGAAAATAAATCGTTATCATGATGCACTACAGTGCTCAAAAAAGAACTGTAATAAACTGTTTCATATATCGTGTTATAATATGTCGGTGGAAATATATACTGATCTGAAACAATCAAGTATCATTAGAGAATGGCTTTGTAATGAGTGAAAAAATTATGTTATAACCGAAAATACTGAGGCTACATCTGTCAATAATGCAGCCTTAATTGGAGCTAAAGTTCCCTCTGTTTCAAAATCAACTAATAATCCTACTAAAAGTGCAGACATAGCAATAAAACTCGAATTGTGTGATCAGATTGCACATCTTACAACCAGTGTTCAGTTCATGTCCAATAAATATGATGAATTGCTAAAAAAGTTTGAAGGAGAGGTGACGGAAAATATTAAACGGGACAAAGAAATCACAAAACTAAAAGCGGAAAATGTAGTGTTGAAAAATCAAATAGAACAACAGGCCATGGAGTTGAATGATCTTAACCAATACGGGCGTAACAGAAACATTGAAATTCATGGAATTCAAGAGCGTGTTGGTGAGAACTTAAAGGATACTGTAATTTATTTGGCAGGGAAATTATGACTAAATTGTCAGGAACAAGATATTGATATTTTACATCGAATATCAAATGGTAGTGGTAGAAATAAGAGGAAAGCAATAATTGTACAGTTCAAGACACGATCTGTGAGGGATAGTTGGCTAGGTAAAAGAAATTCAGGATTAGTTAGTAACAACGTAGTTTCTGGAAGTGATGATCAAAAGATTTTTATAAATGTTAACTTATCCCCTAGAAATAGGCAACTCTTCTGGAAAACGCGAAACGCGGCAAGAAATACTCAACGCAAGTACTGCTGGGTTAATGCTAAGGGCCAAATTTTAATTAGAAAAAATGAAAATAGTCCGGTAATGGTTGTAAAATCTGAGCAAGACATACCAGGTTTTCGTAATTCTGTCAATGAAGGAACCAACGATTTACTTATTAAGTAATTGGTAAATTTGGATATTGCTGAAAAGATATGAAGTCAGCCGCATCTGTATTCAAAGGATAAATATGATTGTATGAATCAAAAATCATTACACTGGATATAATAATGAGTTCAGTAACTAGTTTGAAAATAGTTTACAATAATATTGATTATTTATGTTACAAATTGTTTCAGAATAATGTCAGTAGTTAATAGCACATTTCATATCTTTTATCAAAATGTTAACGGTTTAAAAACCAAAGTTAATTTATTTGAGCTCAATTACGTATGATTTTGACTGTGTGTTTATTACTGAGTCCTGGCTAAAAATGAAATATTTAGTTCTGAATTATTTGATGAAAGGTATCAAATTTTCAGGAAGGATAGAAATTTTGAACGTTGTGGAATGCGTGATGGGGGAGGTGTGGTCTTGGCCATTAAAAATAAATATACTTCAGAGAGAATAAGTAAATTTGAGTTACCGGACTATGAAGATTTGTGGGTTAGGATAGAAATATCAGGATCAAACTATATATACATTTGTGTAATATATTTTTCTCCATACAGTAAAGAGGAACATTATTTGGAATTTTTAAAGAACATTGAAAGATTCAAAGAATTATCACTATCCCAAAATGTTTTAATATTAGGTGATTTCAATCTTGGACTGCTAACAGAATATATGAATGGAAATTATTCTGTAACATTAAGTACTTTAGAAATTAATGTGTTGCATAAATTAAACTTTTTAAATTTTCCAAAGTTGAATACTGTTAAAAATGTTAACGACAGAATTTTGGATGTTGTGTTCAATAATTCACCCAATGTTGAAGTGTTTGAATCTGACGTTTACTTTGTGCAACAAGATAGACATCACCCGTGCTTGAATATTAGTATTCAATTCCTAAAAAGTTGCAAAATATATAGGGAGCTTGGTGATGCGGTTTATGATTTTAAGAAATGTGATCTTCTAAAGTTATATCAGCTTTTGAAGATTAAAAAATGGGATTCGTTGTATGTAATTAAAGATGTAGATGAAGGTGTTAATTACTTTTATTCTGAATTGTATAAAGTACTTGATGAAAGTGCACCTAAAAAGTCAAAGAGTAAGCATTTATACCCGCCTTGATTTACTGCTGATATAATTAAAAACTTAAAGAAGAAAGATCGTCTTAGACGTGCATTTAACAATTCTAAACGCTATTCTGATTATGTACGTTTTGTTGATATTAGGAAACAACTTAAGTCTAGTATTGAACTGGCTTATAAAAATTATAATCAGAAAATAGAAGAGAACATTATTAAAGTACCTAAGGTATTCTGGAGATATGTAAATAGTAGAAGATGTCCTAATTCGACTAAGAAACATTCTGTTCTTGAGTACAACAACGATAAAATTATCGATAATAAATTAAAATGTGAAGCCTTTGCCACACATTTTCAATCCGTTTATAGTTCAGAACGACCTAATACAGATATATCTGAAATATACTCAATTACAACACCTTCATCTGCAGATATAATGGTTTTAGATGAGATATATGAATTTGAAGTTGAAGCAGCAATAAATAAAATAAAAAGTAAAAGATCATTTGTCATGATAGTATACCATCTTATATTTTTAAAGGCTGTAAAGAATTCCTCATCAAACCATTGACTTATTTGTTCAATTTGTCTTTGCATCAAGGAAAATTTCCAGCAAAATTTAAAATTTCAGCGGTATGCCCAGTTCCTAAAGTTAATCCAGTAAGATTGATAGAAGATCGTAGACCAATTAATCTGATACCTTCTCCTGCTAAAATATTTGAAGCAGTTATTTATAAACATCTATTCAATCATGTTTCTAGATATTTGTCTAACTCTCAATATGGCTTTAGATGTAATCGATCAACTACTTCAAATTTGTTGGTTATGAATCGAGTAATTAATGACTCTTTCAGTAGAGGGATACAAGTAGATGTAATATATACAGACTTTAAACGAGCTTTCGACTTAGTTGACCATGGTGTACTTCTTAGAAAGCTGAGAATGTTTGGTATATCGAGGGATTTAATTAAATTGTTTTATTCATATTTAACTGAAAGAATGCAATATGTAATCTTTAATAATATCAAATCTAAACAATATTCAGTATATTCAGGGGTACCTCAAAGATCAAATTTAGGTCCTTTACTTTTTCTGATAATGATTAATGATCTACCAGAAGCTTTTAAACATACATCATGAATGATATTTGCAGACGACACCAAATTATATAATGAAATCCAAACAGAGAGGGATTGTAATACATTACAGTCGGATATAAATAGACTAAGTGAGTGGTGTATGAAAAACAAATTCCAACTGAATATTTCTAAATGTTATGTAATGACTTATACACTCAACAAAAAACAAATATTGTTTGAATATATTATAGGAAATCAGAGGTTAAAAAGAAAGGAAATTATAAGAGATCTAGGGGTATGGTTTGACATGAATTTGAAATTCAAACACCATATAAATATAATAACTAATGAAGCTTTTAAAATGCTCGGTTTTATAAAAAGGTCAAGTCATTATTTTAAAAATACTAGAACTATATTATCGTTATATAATGCATTTGTACGATCAAAATTAGAATATGCATCTATAGTTTGGGATCCTTTTTATCAGTGTAAAAAACAACAAATTGAGAAAGTTGGAAACAAATTATTGAAATATACTGCCTATACCAGTAAAATATTTGGTATACAAACACAATATTTTTCTTACGAAGTTCTTAAAAAATTTAAATTGTTGTCACTAGAAAAAAGGAGGTTTATACAAATAGTGTTATATCTTAAAAAATTGATTGACAATAGGGAAGATAATATGTTTTTATTAGGTAGATTACCTTTTTATATTCCTGGACAAAATCTAAGAGGAAGAAATAATTTTTACATGCATCATAATAGAATAAGTACTAACAAAAATTCTCCACTGTATAAATTATGTGATGCGGGTAATAGAATTGGGATTATGGGTTTAGATATCTTTCAGTATACATTTACGACTTTCAAGCGAAAGTGTTTTGAGATGCTAATTGATAAATTGTAGATTTTTTTTTGTGTGTTATAATCTGAAGAAGGAAAAAAGGGTATACTTATTGTAATGTTCATGTTTAAATACTAGTTATATGTATGTTTGATGTTGCTCATCCTTTGATGATTGTATATAAAATTTTGTACTTTGTAATTGCCTTTGGGTGTTAAGTACAATAAAATATATTATTATTATTATGCTCCCATAGGCTACATGATAATGATGTTTAATGAAAGAGAATTATTTTGAAGGAATTGGTGTAATGAGAAAGTAGAAGAAAACGGCATAACCCCGAGAAAACCCACAGACACGATGCTGTCAACCGCGAATGTACTTGGTCTGGGACCGAACCAAGAACCTCTCGTACCTGAGATGAGCGCTCTATTACTTAGCAACTATGACCCTATAATATAAGAGACGAAATAAAATTGTATTTCTTGGCGCACAGTGGCTATGGTAGAGCGCTTACCTCTGATGTGCGGTCCGTAGTTCCATCCCCGGCCAAGTAAGTTGATGGTGGATAACAGCGTGTCTATGTGTTTTCTCCGGATACTCCCGTTTCCTCCCACATTCTCATTCCACTAATTGTATCCTTATCGTTCACTTGCTTTAATCACCCATATCTCTTAGTATAAAAGACATAACGATTGGTCGTTAAAGTGTAATATTTTATTTTCCATTTCAAAATTGCATTTCTCTTATTTATTTTACAAAAAAAAATAGTAAATAAATAAATAACTTGGAAAAGTTAAGAACAGTTGAGATACACGTGATTTCGTTTGTTTGTTATGGAAATACATTTACATTTTTTTCTGAAACATTTATAATTATTATTTCCACATTTAAATATGTATTCAATGCTTTAAAACTCTGAAGATATTACATATATTTTTGTATTTTTAGTACACCATATGTAAAGAAACGAATCTTTATAGCTATTCTACAATTGTTTATGGTTACATCATAAATCATGTCAGCTAGTAACATTTAACTAGAAATTAAAACTGATAAATTATGAAAACAAAAAATTAGACCATAATTAGAAATAATTTTAAATTAAAATTTGCATAACTTAATATTTGTCTTTGTTTGCTTTATAAACGTTATTTAATTGGAACTGAAAAAAATGTGTTTACTATTTTTTTTTTTCTAATCAGGAAAGCAAACGAACACATTAGAAAACTAGCATTACATATTGCTTTACTCCTCGTTAATGGCCATCAAATATTTTTGTTTGGAATGTTACAAATCAATTTTCCATCAGGAGTGTTCATTTTGTCAAACTAACTACTTTGTTTTCCTTCAGTTTTTCCGCTAATGACAGAAACATCAGTTATTTTTTTTTTCATTTTATAATTGCTTTCCAGGAAAAATGTTTCTTCTACATTCATGGCACTGATTTAATTTTACCGAAATATTTCACAGTTGGCTCAATCATACAAACAAGAAGTACAAATAGCACTTTCAAAATAAAAAAAAAATAAAAACAAAACGTTCAACAGCCAGGTTAAAAATGCAATTAACACTGCCATTCTTAAATGCTGTTACTCCTTTCTCCGTTAACCCTATGCGGAACATTTTCATTGATGTTGATGGTATTGTCGGCTATTTTAACTTAATAGTTCTTTTTGGAAAAAGTTGGCGTATCAAACTATACAATAAAAAGTGTTGATGTATTTCTCACCTGACTATTCAATCTAGTTATTCTCGCCCGTGTGAAATGAAAACATGAAATGGAAACACTGCCAAATTAAACGTTAAGAATATAGAGTATAATATTTAATGCTCTATGCTTAAAGGATGTAAGGCATAAACGAGTGCAGTACTAGAAAACATATGACTAAGAATCTATCATTTTGAGTTTCAAATTTTTTGTGACTTTAGAAGCGTTTCAAATTAAAATAGTTGTTTTACCAATGTGGAATAGCTTTTTTCTTTTAGTTTCAATGCAGCTTTCTTCTCTTTTCATTGTATTTTTATTGCGGACAACACTAAATGTCACTTCGCTCGCGCCTCACTGATGACGTATGACTAGGGACGTTGCTGCGTCTCAGCTAGTCGTAAATATTCTTTCCGTTGGACAATGCTGAGAGCGCTGTTATCAGCTGATGTGACAGCTTGGAGCACGCTGCAACCCACGTCCTCCACTAAATCATGCTTGCTCAACTTCTCTTAGTCAGGGTTACAGCTTACACGAGAGAAATGGTGGTTAGCTTTCTCTTCTATTTATTCATCATTCCTCTGCACAGACAACCATAGAATATAGTTGATTTAAAATCAACCTAACATCATACCATTATTAAGGAATTCGGTTTACCAAAAATCATTTATATATTTACCTCTTCTATCCATCCATGCTGGAGTCAAATAAATATATGTCCGTCTGTCCTGGAGAAGAAACGTGTCCTAGAGACAAAAATGTGTTTCCGTCCGGCGTAGAGACAAAAGCGTGTGTCAGTCCGTCGTACAGACAAAATGTGTGTGTCCGTCCTAGAGATAAAAAATGTGACCGTACGTCCTAGAGACAAAAAGTGTGTATCGGTCCGTTCTACAGACAAAACACATTTTTGTCCGTTTAAGAGACACACTTTTTCTGTGTCCGTTCGCCCTAGAGTCAAAAATGTGTATTCGTCCATGTTAGAGAAAAATGTGTGTCCGTCCGTGCAAGAGACAACAAATATGTGTCCGAGCGTTCTAGAGACGAAAAGTGTGTTCGTCCGTCCTAGAGACAAAATGTGTATCCATTAGTCCTAGAGACGAAACGTGTGTTCGTCCGTCCTACAGACAAAATGTGTGTCCATTAGTCCTAGAGACAAAAAGTGTGTACGTGTCCGTTCTAGAGACAATAATTGTGTGTCCATCTGTACTAGAGATAAAAAGTGTATGTTCGTTCATCCTAGAGACAACAAAGCTATGTCCATCTGTCCTAGAGACAACAAATCTAGGTCCGTACATTCTAGAGGCAAAATATGTTTGTTCGTTCTTCATAGCGTCCGGAAAACATAAACTCTCAAGAACTTATTGATGGATTACCATCAGTTTTGTCAGGGAGTTGAAAGTTATCAGCCAAGATCGTTAATGAAGCTGATCTATCCACTGGAAGCGGTGGCAATTAACCATTTTCGGTGTTAATATTTATTACTATAGACCTGAAACGGTAACACATAACGAGAAGGTATTTCCGCAATCGATTAAGCATCTCAAGAATGCATTTTACTTCCATCCATAACTTTCTAGTAAATCCGAAAGCGACACAAGTCCACTACAACTTCCAACTTCAATATTGATCTACCATAGAACAAAGGCAATAAGAGATAACGAGGAGCGTTGTTTTTCTAAATCGAATTAACGTTCTAAGAATAGTTACAATACTCTTCCCTAACCTTTCACTCAAAGTCGAAGTGGTAGAAATTAACTCCGTCATGCTTTAACGTTGACCGTTATAGAACAGAAATGGTAATAGCAAGAACTGGTTTTCTGCATTCAATTAACCGTTCCAATAATATATTCCTATTTCCACTTTAATGTCTCTACAGAAGCGGAAGTTGTAGGCGGAGAAATCTACTAACCACTTGTGGCTTCAATATTAATTTTAAAAAGTATCAGGCTATGTAAATCAAATTTCTTCACTTGGTGTACGCGTGACCACTTATGTGTATATACTTAACTGTATTCGTATATAGGATAGTATATAGTTGTGTATATAAGGTTGTGATTAGACAGATTTTGTACATATATTCTCATCATCACAACAATACACTTGCAAACACATTTCTGGCTTGCTTACTTTTACTTGTATTATATATAACGCTTTAGTCAATATTATAAAAATAAATATTATCGGAGTTTTATTGGTAGAGTGGGAACGAGAAGAAAGGTATTGCACGTAACACTGACCCGGAATGCCCAGAGACAGTCAGACCCATAACTTATCAGATTCGGAGACCCAGTGACCCAGATAGACCCAGTGTGACCAGGTCTAACCCGGACAGACCCCTAGTGACCAAGTGACCCGGTATGACATGGAGATGAAACGTTGTCACAACTTGGGAAGTACATTTGAAGATACAAATGCAACTCTAACAAATATGGTTCTCTCCTCTCTTATTCTCTTTTCACTAAATATAACTTCCTTTCTAGGTTGTTCTTAGCTTTTGTGTGTCGGACATTGCACTGAAAGATAACTAAAAAACATCAATGTACGTACACGTGAAAATCATAGAATGGTCCAAGTTCAGTCAACTTGTAAGACTTGTCGCTTAGAACATAAAAGTGATACTGCTGAGCTCAAACAATGTCCTGCTAAATTATTTTTGCATATGTTTACGAAACATGTTAAGGAAAAACGAATAAACCTTAAAAAATATGTTCTTGAAACCATGAAATATTCCAAACATGGTACCGTATCTTGAGTAAGAAATGTCACACCGTCAATCAAACAAATGAATACTAACGCTCGAGTAGGAACATCGTTAATCAACTGTAAAATTCTGTGCTAATGCCGCAGAGATTAAATCGGCAGCTTCTGAGTCATCGGGTCTTTCTGGGCCACCAGATCTTTCTGGGTAACTGTGTCTAGTTCTGGGTTCTGTCTAGTTCATCATGTCTGTTCGGATTACCGTGTTTGTCCGGTTCACCAGACCTGTTTGGATCACTGTCTGTCTATATCACCGTAACTATCTGGGTTACCTGGTCCTGTCTGGGTCACTGAGTCTTTTCAGTTCACTGTTCCTGTCTAGGTCACAATCTCGCTCTGGGTCATTGTATCTGTTCGGGTCACAGCGCATGACTGGCCCACCATGTTCCTCCGGGTCAGCATGAATGTATGGTCGATGTAGAAAAATATCAAATTTGGTTCCTTCCTTACAATTTAAAACTTTAATAAACAGTATTATTATTTCTAGGGTTTCAAGTTGGTGTTTTACTAAGCAGAGTCTAGATTACTTTTATGCTTCATCTTAGGGATATATAACCTGACACCAAAATAAGAGAAAAAGTATGGACCAACTTGGGTGCACAAATGCTTCCTTTCGGAGTTATAGGCTGCCGAAAACATGAAAAACTTTAAAGTCCCATAACTCCAAAACTATAGGGCCTGGGAGTCTGCGGATGATCCTGGGACAACATTTTTTACTTTGATGCGTTGTACTTTTGAAATGATAACAAACGTGTTTTGTTATGTTGGCATCTGTCTCACCGTTTGCAATTTTTAGGTGCAGCAACATATTTTCTGGACACCCCGTGTATTCATATAACTCGTACAGTATACGCATTCGGAAAATTTTTATTACAGTTTCGCAATAGGTGTCATTAGTGCTTTCGATTGGTGTATAAACCACCTTACACTTCGATATATAATCTCCTGCCCTCTTCCCTTGTTAGTCTTGAAGGCTTGTGTAAAGCTGGTGTAAGCCTGGAGTACTATTAGTGTTACATTAGAGTCATTATTAGTATCACTGCATGACCATTTTATTAAAGCATCTCTAATACCTAGGTTATCTGAAAAGTAAACAATGGTAAAGGTTGATATGGAGCTGCTTAAGTAAACTATTTATTACCAGCACAATTTTAACTGAAGCTTTGAAATGATTTCTTAATGTACACATTTCACTAGAAGATTATGTATGTACTTTTTCTGATTGATACGTTACCATAAACAACTCACACGTGATTTGAATTTCTCTATGAATTCTGCAGTGGCTCATTGGTAGAGCATTCACCTATAATGCACGGGGTTCCTGGTTCGATCCAAGCTCGCGCCAAGTGAACCTTGTGGTGGACAAACACTGTGGTTTTGTCGTGGTTCTCCCGTTTCCCACTTCCCACTTTCTTCATTCCACCATTTCATTCATTTCTCATCATCACCGTCTGCTCTAACCTAGCTGGCATAATCGTGGAACGTAAAACTGAAAGATTCCATTTCATCGTTAAATATCCCTATGTTCCACTAGTGGCTCGTGACACACGATTTGGTTGTCATTGAAAATAAACATTTGAAAAAACGCGAGCTTGGTTTATCTTAGAAAATATGTTGGTAAATAAGGATTAAAACAAAACGAAAATAGAATTTGTTCGAATCAGCGAAATTACTTTTCATATATATATATATATATATATATATATATATATATATATATATATATATATAAGTCTATGAGACAAAACCTACAACCTAACATGAGATATGAACCCCATGAGTCCGCAGCGGGAGTCGAACTTCGGAGCTAATTTAGTATTCTAAGCATGCTGTCTAATAGACCTCTTTATTTTACTAACGTGTCTTATCCTTCGCAATATCTAGAGTGTGAGCTTTTACGTGAGTAGGATGATGGCAGAAACAAACAAATAGCTCTAAATGACGTCACTTCCGGTTACGAAACAAAAAGCTTTGTCCCTTGACCTGGAAGCAAATACCACCATGTCGTTGTTTGACCTGAATTTTAAACAGCAACGCTTTCCGCTGCGTCATTGTTTTTAATCTCAAAGCGAAATTCGCCACACCTTGTGTCTGGAAACGGAAAACAAAATGGGCAGGAGGAAAAAAAAAACAATGAGCAGAATAGCTCTAAAAAGCAGTTACGAATTAAGAAGAAATGTTAATGAAACAAAAGAATGGTAACGCAAGAACTGAAATGAAACAAAAGACATAACAGTGAGGGAGAAAAATATCGCAATCAAATTCGTACAAGTGAATAACACTAGATTCAGCAAAACGCCTGAGGAAATATAGTTTTGTCTAGGTTTCGACTGTTTGAATGGCGACACAGATTCTGTTTTTTTAAAATTCCTTTCAAAGGAAATTGAAACGGAAATGAGAAACCATCCACTGCATTACAAATGTTTTGCGGTATCAAACTACGAATAAAGGTTTCAATGTAACATATTTTGTTGTATTCTATTTATCTGGAACATTTTTGAAAATCATAGCGAAATCTAAATAGACTTTGTACTAACATTTCAAAATGAAATCTCACTACAGAATCTACCATGGTTTTGGTTCACCTACTTACACAGAGTAACGCAGGATCGATGCACAACACAAAACATAATACACAGCAAGAGTACAAGGAGGGAATCTCCCTTGTTAAGAAGAAGAAGAAAAAACTCTTTACATTAAATGTCAGAAAATTTCCCCGATGTTTATGAAACAGTATGTGTTTCGTTTCTTACTTACAAATTACCCGTTTTCTTTGCGATGTAAACTAATCAACAGGGCCCGGATCTTGTTGACCTAAAAATTTTTAAAAAGTGACTTATAAAATGACACTAAAATTCCTGTAAAATGACCCTAAAAATTACAAAAATTGACCTTAAAACTTACGTTTTCTCAAACTTTTATTTCGTTAAACATTGACATTTTTTAATATCCATTGGATTTTTAATTAGCATTTCTCACTCATATTCAAAAAGTTTTGTTTCAGTTAGTTGCAGTCCATTGATAATTTATTTCTATTGATCAGTCCATTGTACGGCATTGTAAGTATTGAAGCGTCAATTCAGTTCCGAGTTGAAACTAGGAAGCACTCTTAAACAATAAAAGTTCGCAAGTGTAGACTACATGAGAATAGATAAAAACCCTGTTTAAAACCCTTGTACGCCTTCTAATCTATTTTTAGTTATTCACCTGATCACATTCTTTGTGGTCAACAACCCAAAACTATCTGTTTGGCCACCTACCAACCCCCACCTTTCGTTAACCAGTTACAGTTTAGTTTTCATTAGCTTGTTAAGAATGCAGTTTTTTCACTCCAATAGTCAGGAAGTAAGAAAAGAGATTATTTAACTTCGTAATTTCCACATCCGTAAACCGTGTTCATTTAAAGATTTCCTTATGTAGAAAAAAAAAAGAATAGAAAGCATAAGTGACCTAAAAGTTACCTTAAAATATTAAAAAAATGACCTGGAATTTCAAAACTGCAAAAAGTGACCAAAAGTTGAACCTAAAAAAATATATTTTTAGAACTTAGAGTTGACGAATAACATTTTTATTTGAACTTGCCTTGCCGTATGCGTAACAGAAAAAATGTGAATGGCAACAAGATCCGGGCCCTGCTGATCAACAATACAGGAGGGAGTTATAACATTTTAGATAAATATTTCACTATTCTCGAAAGAAATGTTCAATTTTTACAAAATATAGAGTGAACTTTGAGACTTATTTCTACGAGCTTAAATGCTCGTCTTCGCACGAGAATAGTTTTATGGAAAATATTTTAACCACTTTTCTTCTTAAGATAAGCATTGCAATGAAGTATAATGTTAAAAATCCATAACATACTCTGGGTTTGCCATTATTTTTTTTTTAAAAACCTATCCCACTTTAATCAACGATTCATAAGCCAACCCAAACTAAAGTGGAAAAATATGAATTGAAATATTTAAATTTTACGTTCCACAATTACGCCATGTAGACTAAAGGAGATGGCGATGATGAGAAATGAATGAAATGGTGGAATGAAGAAAGTGAGAGGAAACTGGGGAACCCCGAGGATATCCAAGCTATTGTGTTTATCCACCACAAAACTCACTTGGCACGCCAGACTAAACTGAATGATAATTATGTTTCTAAAGTCATTTTAAACAGATCAGGCCATTTCTCGCCATAAAAGCAACTACGGATCCCTACCTTATGCCAATAGGATTCTAAACTTGGACGTAAATGGCGTTAAGAGTTTCACTATTCATCTCAGCGACCCTGGAAACTAAAGATTTGCCAATAATATGACTCGTTTTCAATAATTTGTATATACCACCTTTTTCCCACCCTCTAAGAGGGTGACAGAGGTGCCTTACCCTTCAGTATTTTCCCCTGATTTTAAGTCATACATGAACCAAGTTTGGTAGAAATTGCTCCAGGTGTTCCAAAGTTATTCTGAAAAAAACACACATTTATCTACCTATCCATCCATATGTTACATATATATGACGCGCTGGCATTATCTGAGAAAAAATTACAGTACAATTAATTTAGTTTGATTTTAAGGAAGTTTAAGTCGAACATTGCCAGTCCAGTAATCACAGTACTTTGTAGCTATAATAATTAAGGACATATAAAGAATATGACGTCGCTTATAAAATATCATTTTTGAAGATATTAAGAGTCAATCTTGTCCAAGAGTAGTCGTGATTATTTTGTATTGGTACACCTATCCTTAATCTTTGCCCTAAAGATTTCTATAGTTAGAGATAAATTTATAAAATTCCTTTAAATGAAATAATTACTTTTGATTCTAGAATATACAGTAATGAACTAATAACTTAAAAATGGGCTGGTTTATATAATGTAGTCATGTTGCTTAGTTACTAAATTATATTCTTCTTGACATGGAATAAATACTTTTGTATTTTATAAATGTAGATGAAACCTTATTAACTTTTAATAGTGAGCATTAATGATAATACTCTTAAGGCAAGTTGGCGGTAAAGTTTGTTAAGTATTGCACTGTCTTCCTAGCGAACGTGGCGTAGCGTTGATTGTTATCTATTAAACATTAGCGTTTCCCAAAGACTAATAAGGGAAGTAGGTAAAGTGGTTCGTTTCAGTATTAGCGCGTTAACCTGTATTTTTTTTATCGCGCGCACCTAGGTAGCTGTTTTAAGTTGGTCATTTAAAATGTACAGAAAAATTTGAGCAAGTCTTTAATTTGCCCATTTGATGTAGAGAACAGAACCCAAACCACCCCTGCGAAACTTCTAATCCGTTAGTACTACTACTACTACTATCACTTTTACTACTACTCCTATTCCTACTACTACTTTCACTCTTACTCCTACCCCTACTACTACTTTTACTACTACTCCTATCCTACGTTTACTACTACTATTACTACTACTACTACTACTACTACTACTGCTACTACTACTACTAGTACTAATAGCACTTTTACAACTACTCCTATTCCTACTACTACTTTTACTACTACTACTACTACTACTACTATTTTACTACAACTCCTACTATTACTTTTACTACTACTCCTATCCTACTTTTACTACTACTATTACTACTACTACTACGACTTTTACTACTACTCCTATTCCTACTACTACTTTTACTCCTATTCCTACTCCTACTTTTACTACTACTACTACTACTACTACTGCCTCTCCTCCTATTACTCTACTACTACTTTACTACTAGTAGTGCTACTACTACTACTACTACTTATACTATGGATCCGTATAGTAAAGCTGCACGCTTACTTTAATGAAAGTGTTCTGAAAATAAAAAATATATATATAATAAAAATTTTCTCCACGTCAAAAGCGACTTTCAGTCCTAACCCACTCAGTGAATCACTTTTTTGAGTATTATTTTCAATCTTATTTTAATGAATAAAGTGTTATGAAAATTAAAAACAAAATAAAATAAATTCCTTGGGCCAGGTTTGAACCCACGAAAAAAAGTGACTTCCATTATTAGCTAGCTCACTAACACGCTCAGCTACGAGGGTCGACAGCAGCTGGCGTTTGCTTTCTGCTACATGTATGTCATGACTCTTGATGTCCTATCTGTATCAGCTTATAAGATCAAAAGATACCTGAAACGCTTGGGATCTGCGAATATGCTTCGCAGGTATCTGCATGTGTTATTTATCGTGGAAATGTCACACGGAGTACACTTCATTTGTGAAATATCTCGCTAGAATGGCGCCTATAGGTGCGTGCTGACCATTTGAAGATCCGAAAAAGGCATGCTCCGAAACACCCAAAAACGTGGACAAAGTAGGAAGCTATGATGTAATTGTTTTGAGATGTGGTATATAGATTTAAAAGGTAGCTGAGTACGAATCTGAAATCAAATGTTTACAAACCAAAATGTCGTATCCAACATGATGGACACAAATTACAAAAATCAAGCTATGGATTTGAAATTGGGTGTATATAGATATTCGATGTCGTTATCTATGAAACGGATACTAAAGGTATAAAATTCAAAATGGCGGGTCCATGATGGCGGACAAAATACTAAACACTGCTATGGAACTAAACGTTGCAATGGTAGTGAAAACGTGCACGTTTTGAAAAAAAAATGAAATGAAATCTTTCAGTTTTACGTCCCACTGTTATGTCGGTTAGGCTAAAGGAGACCATGATGATGAGAAATGAATGAAATGGTAGAATGAAGAAAGTGGGAGGAAACGGAAGAATCCCGATAAACCCACGAGCATGGTGTTTGTCCACCACAAAATCCACACGGCACAAGCTGGGATCGAACCCAGGACCCCAAGCACTGGAGGTGAACACTCTACCACTGAGCCAACGCGCCCCCTGTGCACGTTTTGGAGTGAAAATGTGCGTTATGCTTTGACAACCGTCTTTCTGGTATCACACTGTGCCATTTACACTTGTATCCCCTAGGGATGCACTGCTGTGCGTTACATGCCTGTAAGAGGATGAGAGAAAGAATGTAGAATGAATAATGATAATCGTAGAGGCCAAAGAAATAGGTCAGAAGTCACAGGATTTTATGATAAAATACACAAGAACATGTAATGCAGGATTCTTTCTGCTGCAGTTATGGCAAATAGGCTCGTCGAAGGAAAAATTAATGTCCTTGACACCTTGAGCTTTCCAACTATATATGACACATGCCGATCCTTGCGTACCTCTTTGGGGGCGGGGAGGAAGTTCTGTCCGCCATGTTGGATCCGACATTTTGATTTATAAACATTTGATTTCAGATTCGCATTCAGATACCTTTCAAACCTATATATACACCAAATCTCAAAACAATTACACTATAGCTTCCTATTTTGTCCACGTTTTCTGATGTTTTGGAGTATACCTTGTTCGGATTTTCAACTCGTTACCGCGCCCCTACAGGCACCATTCTAACGACATATTTCACATATGAAATGTACTTGGTGCTACATTTCCAATGATATATATCACATGCAGATCCCCGCGTACCAGTTCATCTACTTCCCTTGTAAGTAAGTATTAGTATTATTATTATTATAAGATTGCTTCGGATTAATATAAGTCAAATACAAGCAAGTAAATTTATTTTATCTTAATGAAACAACACTTAAGTGCATTGTACCAAAATATCATCACATTGTCATAAAATATTAGTAAATATATTTAATATTGATCTAATATGACATAAAAGTTGGCTACAAAATCCAAATGAAATAACTACACAAAATTTTGTAGACATAAGTCGGGAGACTTCCAAAACTTTTAGAACAAAGAAATGCGATTTTTTGAAAGCTAAAATTAAGGGACTTAAAGATGATAGTAAAAATAAAAACATTCGGGGCATATATAAGGGGATCAACAAATTTAAAAAAGAAGGCTATGAACCTCGTGCCTATATATTAAAGAAAATTGACAGAACAGTTCTCACTGATACAGAAAGCATCTTAAGTAGATGGAAAGATTTCTTTGACGAATTGCTTAAAACGCAGTCAAAAACTAATGTGCGTGGAGAAAGGGAACCTCACACCGCAGAACTGTATATCCCAGAACCTAACCGAATAGAAGTAGAAATCACTATATGGAAATTAACGAAACACAAATATCTAGGTGTAGACAAAATTCCGGCTGAGTTAATCTTAGTTGGATGCGAGAAATTGTGGAAAAGGGTACACAAACTCATTCTCATTATCTGGAAGAAGGAAGAATTGCCACAAGAATGTAAAGAATCTATCATTGTTCCAATTCACAAGAAAGGCGACAAAACTGACTGTAATAATTATTGAGGAATTTCTCTTCTCTCAACGTTTTTTGAGGAATTTCTCTCTCATAATTTTCTTATTATACGCTTGCAGGGACATGGGTTTAGAATGAAATGAAGAGAATTAAATACATGGAAGTTCGTTAGGATCGTAATACGGAAAATTATGGATGCGTTAATATCGAATAATACTTTTGATAAAGTGGATGTTTTCAAATATCTGGAATCAATATTAACAGATGAAAACCATATTCACGAAGAAATTAAATGTCGACTAAAAGCAGAGAATTCGTGTTATTATTCAGTTCAAAATTTCTTGTTGTTTCGAATTCTGTCGAGGAAATTGAAGATTAAAATATATATAAAGCGATAAATATGTATGCTGTTCTACATGGTTATCAAACATGGTCGCTTACTTGGAAGGAAGAACATAGATTGAATGTATTTGAGAACAAGATCCTGAGATGAATATTCGGACTCAGGAGGAACAGGAATGGGGAATGGCGGAAACTTTATAACGAGAAACTTCTTAATTTATACGGTTTACTAAACATTGTTAGGGTCGTCAAGTCTTGGAAGCTCAGGTGGACAGGTTATGTAGCCAGAATGGAAGAAAGTAGGATCGCTTTCAAAAGTTTAACTGGAAGACCAACCGGAAAACGACCATTAGGAAGACCTAGGCGCAGATGGTAGGACAATATTAAGATGGATCTCGCAGAAATAGGAATACAAACTAGAAACTGGACCCAATTGGCTAAGGATAGAAGTCAATGGAGAGCTTTTGTGAACGCGGCATTGAACCTCCGGGTTCCATAAACCATAGAGTTAATTAGTTAGTTTAATATGACATAAACTTCCTTTGAAAATTTCAAATCATTCCTAGTGATGATTCGGGTTGAAAAGGTCAAGGATGAAAGAATTATTTTTTTCCATTTGTTTTCAAAAATGTGTTTCGCGATAACTTTACTGAAAAGTTCACTGTTCTTAAGAATCATAGCGCGTGTTTTATTCGAGACTGAGGACTTACCTCTGTTGTAAGGAGTTCAAACTAGTTAAATTGCAACAGATAAATTCACTGTATCTTGAGAACAGAGTTTAACTATATATTTCCTAGAAATTATTGCGTATTCATGAAGCATGGTGTGTACTTTTTCAAGGCTTCGAAATATTCTTTTTGTTTCGGTTGACATCAGTCACTGGAAGGGATTTGGTCTAGCTCCAACTTTAATGTAACTTTAGTAAATAATCCTTTGTGTATGAACATGGTTTGGAGTCCATTAAAAGCTTAAGAACTACCTTAGTTGGTGATGACGTTTTCCAAAGATTACGTGTTTAATGTTCTCACCTTAAATGAAAACGTTGTTTCGCTTATATACTGCATGACACTGCAAATTAACTCAAATTTACTATTGCTCCATGAATATGTTTTTGGGATGCTAACATTTATGTTGTCTTACCTACATAACTTTAATTATTGCTTTATGCACATGCCCTCAGGAAGATATTTAAGTCTTATTCTTGTATCGTGTCTTATAAAGTCTATGTCATTCTCATCTTCGAGTTGCTGGTTAATGCTAAGATATTCCCTTAGGTTTTTGTTTTTCCCAATTGAGCATCCCAAATTGAAACTAAAATATAGTGGGAAGAGTATGTTGTTTAGACTCAAACTATTACACTACTCGCTGAATCTACTGCACTCCCTTGTTTCAAGCGCATGATCGACTCGTCCGGGAACACTGGCACATTTAGGAAATCCGGAAATATAAATTTAATATGAATGGTTTAATATAAATTTTAATATGGTTCATATAAATTTAATATGAAATTGAATTCATTATGGTAAATATTCCTCTATTTTACAATGCACAGTGATGCCTGGACAATACTGACCTTGAATTTTCTCAGTAGGACGACAACCCTCATGGGACAGGAAGGAACAAATATATCATGAGGGACAAAACTGTATGCACTTTTTGAACAGTGAGGTAAGTATCTAAGAAAATGTGATGTTCATAAAATCCAAACTTTTAAATCAGTTTTTCAGTAGTTGTTCTCTCTTACTTTGAAAGTTGGTAGTACCTTTACGTCTCATTTCATTCCCATGTTCGATTTCTTGCTACTACCGAAAAGTAATTGTATGCTTAGCAGTGACTTATACATAGGGAAATACTATTTTAAGTACTACTATATATTGCTTTATATAAAACTAGTTTTTCTCCTCAAGCTTTTGGTTTGTTGTACACCATAGGTTAAGATCGTCCTTAATATAAAGTTCTAATTGTTTCCATGTAGCTTCATTTTTAGTTTGCCTCAATCTAAACACGAATAGATGCCCATGTTTGAAGAAAAACAAAGCATGTTCGTGTTCAACATCATTACTGCTTACTTTCAAATAATTAAATTGAGAAATATAGTTTAAGTTGTAATTAATACGAGTTGTACTTAATGAATCACAATAAATTAGGCGTGATTTTTAAGTAAGTAGCGTTTTGAAATTCGGTCGCTGCAGCGCTGCGTACTTTCATCTATTAGCAACTCATAGATTCCATTACGGAACATTCGACTGTGTTTGTGTATGAGTAGTTAGAATGTCTCCGCCGATTGAGAATCCCGCGGACTATGAAATTCATCGTGAAATTAGTGAAGTGTATGGAGAAAACGTAATGAGCGATAGAATGGTCCGGAAATGAGTCAGAGTTTTTAAAGATGGCCGCACGAATGTTCATGATGAGAAACGACGTTAGCGACCTTCTACCATCACTGAAGACTTCGTGCAGAAAGCTGACAAAAAAGTGAAAGAGGACAGACGCTTTACGATTTCGTCGTTATCTGATAAATTTCTTCAAGTTTCAGGAAGTATTCTTTATGAAATTGTAAAAAAGTGAAAATGAAATCTTTAAGTTTTACGTCCCACGATAATGCCTGTTAGGCTAAAGGAGACGGTGGTGATGAGAGATGAGTGCAATGAAGAAAGTGGGAGGAAACGGTAGAACCCCGAGAAAACCCACGAGCGCGGCGTTTTTCCACCACAAAGTCCACACGGCGCGAGCTGGAATCGAACCAGGGACCCCAAGCACCGGAGGTGGACGCTCTACCACTGAGCCACCGCGCTCCCCTTCTCTATGAAATTATGATTCAACGCTTAAATTGTCAAAACTTGTGGTACACTTGGTAAAGAAAATGTCCCACTGAAGAGCACAAAACTAAACGTTTAGCCAGTACGTTGACCTTTCATGAGCCGTAGAGTGAGGAAAGTAACGATTTTTTAAAGCAAAACGGTCACAGATGACGAAACATGGATGGCTTACATTCACAGTAATCGAAGCAACAATCTGTGGAATGGCGGCATTTAATATCATCCAAGAAAGTGAAGGTCAAGCAAACAATTTCAGTCCGGAATATCATGTGTACTGTGTTTTGAGAGAGGAAGGAAGTGTTGTTTATGGATTTTTTGTCTCGTGGTGACACAATAAATTCTACGACGTATTGCGAGACCTTACAAAAACTGCACCGTGCAATCTAAAACAAAAGACGTTGAATGCTGAGTAAGAGGATCGTTTTGATACATGACAATGACCGTCTATACGCGGTAACTCAAACTCAAAATCCCATAGGATCATTTGACTGGGAACAACTTGATTACCCTTCGTACACCAATCTAGCGCTCAGTGACATGTTCCTGCATTTGAAGAAGTATCTAGGTGGTCATCGCCACGACAACGATGATGAAGACATAACAGCCACGTTGCAGTGGTTGTTAAATCGAACGGCAGAATTCTATGAGGATTATTCTATCGCTTGTTGTACTATAGGATAAATACCTTAATATTGGTGGAAACTATATAGAAAGTTGATTAAGGTACAAGATTTCATGAACAAGAATATATATATACATTGCAAAACCTTACTTAAAAGACATACCTCGTATTACTATACTGAGTAGTGCTTAAATCTAATTAAGATTATAGTCTTATCATATTTTAAAGTAATTAAGTTGAAACAACTCAGCTTTTAAGTTTCAATTACATCGTCACAATAAGTTTAAATACGCAATGGTCACAATAGGTTTAAATGGCTTCCACACTAGTGTCATCTGCTGTCATCAGGCAGAAAAACAACGGATGTAGCGTAGAAGTATGGTTTAACGATTAGGAATTAGCATTACTCACAGAATGATATGTTTTACTATTTGTTGAGTGCTGTTTCCACAACACGATAGTTAGTCAAATGAAAAGTACAAATCCACACTTACCTTCTCTATCTTCCTCTTTCTTGATTGTTCTCAATAGAATAAATACTCTCTGTCTTGACACCTACCAGCATGATAAAAGAGTGTCCCTTTCATTTTATGAAATATTTTAAGACAGAGAGCGTCAATGGGAAGGAGAATGAATTACTATTTCACACAAAATTTCTAGGTTAGATTGAAGTTTGAAAATAAGACAAGAAAAGTTCAGAAGGAAAAAAGTTGTTGAAACTCTAACCACTCTACTATTTTACATGGTACCCGAGAAGTTTCTAACATTTTCCGGCAAGGAACACTTGAATTCAAATGAAGTGTTTGTAATATCCAAGAAGACCCATAAATTAACGAAATCACAGCAGTTCGACATAATCGTTTTCCATATCCAAACAGAGTTGCACCTGAACATACTTTGCAACATTGCTGGGGTAATTGTAAGCACCGTCTCCGAAACAAGTTCATGCATGTGTGAAAAATCCCTTATCTTCACCTTGGACTTCTGACTCTTGATGTGACCCCATACATTGAAGCCGCATTTCGGCGTCTGTGCATATAATTATACCAGCAGATTCCTCATGTCTAAACAGTTAGCGAACATCTTTGGCGTTTGAGAACCAGGTTTGATTCCCAGCTGGATCTCCTGTAGTTCAGATCCAACGTTAATATGTAGGTCCACTTCTCATGTAGCCTCGCTGCTGAAAAAGATGGTAAACTGAAATTCAAATCAAATCAAATTACCCCAGCAATGTTGCAGCGTGTGTTCAGGTTCACCGCAGAGAGATTTAACTTTGCTTGGATAAGGAGGGCGGCCATGTTGGATGGAGAAACATCTTACTTATAGACTGTATATGTAACAAATTTACGTTATTGTTGTTTATCTTTCCCAAATACATTGCACACATATTTCTTTACGAATACACCACTTGAAAATCATGTGAAGTATATTTTACTATTTCATATGTAGTATATTTTTTGAACACACTACCACCAAACAAACATTTTAATTCATTCACTGCAATCTTCTTTTAAACTTCATAAAATATACGCAATAAAGAGGTTGTAAACAGTGGTAATATTCTAATTTTTTAACAACCGGTATATATATACAGGGTGTTTCAATACAACACCGAGCAACGTTTAGGAGGTAGACAAAGAGTAGTTTTTATAGAGGTAGTTGATGAGCACTTCAAATTATATGCTCGTAGCCAAACTTATTCTATAAAAACTGTTGCGGAAGTACCTCAGGATTCTGAAACATGGATTTTTAGATAGGGCACAAAGTAGTTCCTAAGTGAAGTCTTGAGCTGACTATGGTATGTGCCATAGTTTTGGAGCTATGGAGCTATAAAGTTCAATTTTTCATGATTTCGGCAGCCTATAACTCGGAAAGGAAGAATTTGAGCACACAAGTTGATCTATACTTTTTGTCTTATCTTGATGTCAGCAATCATCTGTCACACCACCTTGTATTAGGAATCTGCTGTGTATGCCGCTATTTTCCACTCGTGGTATTCAGTAAAAATTTGTTTTTGTCTTCCCTGTATTGTTTTGTTTCCTAATAGAATTATATCTACTATCTCTCTCAGATATCTGAAAACAAATTGTCCAAGATATATGTTTGCTAAAAACTTTACCGGAGAAATTTTCATCCAGCAATGGATCGACAATTGTTGATAATAGTATTATATGTGTTTCAAATATATAACTGTCACCACTTCATTCATATAACCCCAGTGTTTATTCTTGATAGAAAATATATCTGATCATTTGAGACTGAGGAATAAACGGTTTTATCTTGTTCTGATGGATCACATATTTAACCCTGTACTTATAACATTTTCTAAAAACAAAGACACATAAAATAAAATTTTACGTTCCGTCATTAATATGTTGGTATGTACAGAGCATATCTGTTTTAGCTGTAAAAAATGTGTATTCAATAAGATTTCTCTTCAAGCTGCGTGTGTGGGTGAGTTTATGACTGGGTATAACAAACGGTTCTGCGAACTCGAAAAATTTTAACAACCGGTTCTACCGAACCGGTGCGAACCGGCTGAATAGCACCACTGGTTGTAAACCCAGTGAAAAAACTGTATATTAGTGCTGTAACATAAAACAATGAGGCAGGAAATCTGTAGTTGGTAAGACGATAATGGAAAATGGGGGGAGTAAATAGAAGGAAGAAAAGGGGTGAGAAACTCTGAATTCGCTTCAAAGATTTCTCTAACCATTTCTTCGTTAAGAGTTTAACCACCCAACTCTTCCTTTAACTTTCTCAACCATTATGATGGGCTGCTATACGATTCCATTGAGATTTCAGATCCAGTAAACGCTAAATATACTTCAAAGGTTCATACCTACTCTCCCCCTAACAGACTTCAAGAAAATAAAGATACTACATAGCAATTTCAACTTTGGAGGTAGGGATGCTTTAATATTGTTTTCTGTATTCTATTACTCATGTCTTCATAGTACAGGCATGATTAAACAAGAAGTATCTCTTGTGTATATCACATGAAAATTGCGCGATATTGTTATCAATTAATGTTGAAACAGAAAAGGGTAATAGACTTCTACCACTTCCGGTTTTAGTAAGGTGTCAGATTGGAGATGAAATACATTCTTAATTGATTGCAGAAAATTGATTTATGCTATTTTGTTTACCATTTTTTACCATATAATAATCAAAGTTAAAGCCGGATATGGTTGATTTCTACTACTTCGGGTTTGAAAATCACCTCCACCAACAAATTCAATCCCTAATTTTTTACCCTATACAGTCTGTTCAAAATTCATGATGATTCTACAAGTATTTGTTGAGGTTTATTTTCTCACGACATACGAACACATGGAAGAAATAGCTTGTCTCCCGGATATCGGGTATACAGATAGACAGGGCAAACAAATAACTTAGTTTTGGTAAATCCAACGACTTAAAAATAAACCTTTCTATCCTTCTTACAAACTTGGAAGCTTTTCGCACAACATTATCAAAGCATACAATTAAAGTTTCAAAAATAAACTGCGGTGTCATCAGAAACATAAAAGTAGATATAATGATTACTATGGTTTTTGAATTTAGTTTCGTTCACCATCATTCAATAACGTATGTTAAAATATAAGGTGATTTATAAGATATTTGCAGTTTCAGAACCCTAACTAACAAACTCATCATTATCATCGTCGTTATAGGTAATCTGTTTTTATTGGCAGGTCACTTGCAGCAATTGAGAAGCTTCCATAATCCACGGTCTTCCGTTAACCTCTTCGTCTTTACGTACGATTTTTTTTGATTTTATGTCTTCCATCACTTGTAATCTTCTGCTCCCCCTTCCTCTCTTTCTGCTACCATATCGTCTAGGATATTCCTTATGATACAGTTCCTCCTTCGCTAATGTCCCAACCACTTTTTCTCCCTCTATTTAATTAATAATATCTAAAATTATTATTTCCTCTGCACCATTTGTAACATTCTCTCATTTTTTTACCGCTCGACCTAATTCTTTCCGCCCTTCTCATTCGAAAGCTTCCAGCCGCTTCTTTTTTTTAATTCTTTTTGCGTGATGTCCATGTCTCTGCCCCATACAGTATTCAAGGTCCCACAAACCATACAGTTCATCCTCCGAAAGGCTTGTTTCGCCATTCCTATCATCGCTTTTATTTCACATTCACACATCATATCGTCACTAATAATACTACATTGCTATCGAAAACTAATCACCTGTTCTATTTTCTCCCCTCTTATTTGCATATTTGATACCAACCACTTCGTTGCAACACCATGGCTCTTGTATTTCTAACATTTATTTTCATCCCATATTTTTCATAGCCCTTCCTCAAGCTTTCTAAAATCTGATTGATTTTCTTTTCAGATTCACCACACGTGCCATATCATCTGTAAACTGTATGCATCTATTCATTCTACTTTCTATTGAAACTACTAAAATTAAATTCATGATATTATTGCTATGCCTTTTTCGCTGAAGGAAATGAGTGATGGACGTGAATGCTTGTGAAATAACTAGTTGTATGAAGATGTAAGAGGAAATGGGAGAACTGCAAAACTACTCATGAACCCTCACTAAAATTAGCTTTTTCTCTAAATAATAAAGTTCTCGTCAACACTAAAATGGGATAGAGTTCATGGAATCTATACCGAAAAGGACAGACATACAAATGCATAAATGCATGTCGTGTAGAATGGACTAGGTTTCTTACATTTACTTAAGAATATTCTGTACGTGCCACTGACGCCACAAGATTATCTATGCATCGGCAACAAATTGCTGACGGAATTCAACCCATCGATGAGTACGTGCTTACCCGTGTATGTGAGGAACCCGATTAAACATTTTGTGTCACGTAGCAGTTTATAACTACATTGAATGCAAGCGATCAGAAAATAACTTTAGAAGCATTTTTTTCTTTACTGAGATGCAATATTGTTTCCTGTTTTGTAACTCATGATAATAACGAGGCAAGATGGCTTAGTGATAGGACGATCTTCTCTGTTATGAGAAATCTCTGGTTCGATCCCCGGTTATGTGATTTTGCATTGGATAACATCATCTTCGTGGGTTTATCGGAGTTCTACAGTTTTCTCCTACATACTCATTCCACAAATTCTTTCATAATCATTATTATTAATCAGTCGTTTTCTTCATTCTAAATGGCGTAGTCGTGCAACGTAAAACTAAACATCTTAAAATATAGGCATATATATAAACACGAAATGTCTCCCAAAACTAAGTTTACAAGGCATATTTAGCAATAATCATATATTATATTGTACATAAAGTAATGTTTATTGTGTTTTACAGTCCACACTTTATGTTTCAACGTAGTTATCAATATGATTGATATATATGTTTAACCATGAGATGAAATTTTCGATGCCACTTGCGTAAAATGCAGGATACTGACTTGTTGAGCTAACTTTTTGAAGGTGAAACATTGGAAAGTTTACGAGCTGCCATTCGCCGAAAATATACTTTATTTATGTCAAAGAGTGTGCTACTTCTTCACGATAACGTTCGGCCACGCATTGCCTCTGACACTGAAGAACTGTTGCGTCGGTTTTGGTAAAGTTGTGGAACATCTATCATTAGGCCCTGATGTAGTGAGCACTGATTACCATCTCTTCCGGCCTTGAAAGAACACCTTGGAAGGCACAGATTTCTAAGTAACTATGTTGTAATGGTAGTGCGATGCTGGGTCAATAGTTACGAACTCACATATTACGAAAGTGGCGTAGATAAACACGTCTCATGGTTAGAAAAAAGACTTCATTCGTCATGGCGACTTGGAGTTGAAAGAAAAGGTTAACTAGCATACAATGTACATTAGTTTATGTACAAAGAAAATATGATTACTGTTAAATATGCCTTGTAAACTTACTTTTGGGAGACAATCATATATCACGCTGAATCTTTTTCTCTGGCAAAGTTTTGTTTGTCGCTTACCGACATTCTTTTGTATTGTTGCTCTACCCACAAATATTCCGATTGCCGCCTTAGTCTGAATTTCGTCCATTTCTTCAGTCTGTGTCTGGGTCTGTGTCTGGCCATGGAGCAGTTTGCTACAGCGCAAATGTGTACTAATTGTGAAAACTTCTTTTTATCAGAACGGAGAAAGTTATGCAGCAACTGTCAAGCGACTTCGCGCAATTCTAGGGCGAAATGAGGCACCAAATGAATCAACAGTTTGCAGACTTATGAAAAAATTCATTGAAACGGGTTCAACAGTGAACATTAAAAGTTCTGGGTATCGTCGGTGAAATCCAAGTGGAAACTTGTCAGGGAGTCATAGCGAATTTCACGGACAGAGTTATTGCATGCCAGCGCAGTAGTGGAGGTCATATGCCCGACGTCATTTACCATACATGAAATCGGAGTGTGTGATGAACATGTTTATGAATTTTGTTAGAGTGTTTTGAAAAAAAAATAAAGTTCATAATTTATTTATTTATATAACCGGCGTGTTTTTCGAATAACCCTATATATTGAAGCGATTTCAGAAATTTATTCTGTGAAACCAGGCACGTAGCCAGGATTTCGTGAAGGGGGGGGGGGGATCCGAGACATGAAATACTGTGGTCATCACACAAGGAGCTCGATCATTCTAAACTATTTTACTGGAACATATATTTGTTCGTTTAACCAAGATTTCATAAGGGGGAGGGCGTGACATGAAATTCTGGAGGACCAGGAGCTCTATCAATCTAAACTACTTTACTATCAACATATATTGGTTTGATAGGACAATAAAATGAGGATATGTTGGTAAGTATTTTAATAACAAACTATGAAGAAATCTCGAGTAAAATAATTAAAAAATGTATTGAAAAAGATTTTACAATATTTACGTCCTTCCTGTGTTCATTCAAATATAACAATTTTCCTTTCATTATGATCTCAACTATTATTAAAAAAATACATAATCACTATTATAAAAAGTACGTACTCAATAATGTCATGAAAAATATTTTACAATATCTGCGTTCCTCTCTCTGTTGAATCAAATGTTGACAGAACTTTCTTTCCACATAAATTTTTGTTTTTATTATTCCATCAACTACTTTCTGTTCCAAATGATAGGTTAAAGGAGCAGTATAAAGTTGCTTTTGAAATAATATATTTGATACTGGAAGGATGCGATGACGAAAATTATGCTAGAAAATGTACACGGTGTTACTCAACGGCACAATGCTTTTGGAAGCTTGAAATCTCAATGACTAGTAGCAAAAAATCTGAGAATTCCGTAACTTTTCTAGACATTTCAAATTCCCTGACTCTTTCAGTATATCTCGCTAACCTCCCCACCATGTATTGCAAGTAATACAAATCTCCTCACAAGAAAGAGTAACCAAAAGCTTCCTGTAGCTTTTATTTTTAAAGCTGATCCTTCTTTTTCTCATTTCATTTTGTTTCATCCTTCCTTATTTTTTTTATTTCTGCTCCGGAAGGGGGTCCGGCCCCCCGCCCCCCTTGGCTACGTGCCTGTGTGAAACCTGATAAACATATATTATTGTAAGACATGCAGTTCGAAAGGTAACTTTCGAAGTATAGTTTCCACGCAGTATTCGCACTTTCTACCGCTAAGAGTCAGTAGAGAACAGTTAACGAAAATGGTGTCGACTAGGAAACCGAGGTCTTTCTGTGTGCTTGATTATCACGTAAACAAGTTCGTGATTATTATGCAACAGCATTTCTGTAACAAATATCGAAGAGACCCATCTACGGGAAAGGCGATTAGTAAGTGTATGAACATTTCAGAGATTGAAGCCATGCTGATATTGACCGAAACATGCTAAAAAGGTTTGGCAAGAAATAGACTATCAGCTTGATGGGATTCGTGTTACGCGATGTTCTCACATAGAGCACTTGTGATGTGTTTGAAGGAAACTTTGGCAGTTGATCTTTCTTAGCACATGGGTCATTCCATGTCAAATCTAGGGATGGCCACAAAGATCCGGCTCTGACTGAACCGGCTCGGAAATCCGGTTTTCAAAACCGGTTCTGGAACCGGTTCCGGACCTGGATTCGAAAACCCGGTTCCAGAACCGGATCTTAGGAACAGGTTCCAGACCTGGATCCGAAAACCCGGTTCCAGATCTGGATCCGAAAAACCGGTTCCGGAACCGGATCTTCTAGAACCGGATCCGTTCAGACCCGAAAACTGGTTCCACCAGGAACCGGTTCTGGCCATCCCTAGTCAAATCACCTAATTTTAAAACATGACCGTGCTCAATGTCTCAGATTCTCTTCAAATTTTTTTCATACATAAATATCAATGAAATTATGCTAAATTATTTTTTCTTCCGATTTTTTGAATGAGAAATGTGCCAAAAATGTGAATTTTGCTTCAATTTCACTTTCCGGCACTCAGGCATCATGGAACTAAAATTTCCATAACTTCCTTATTTTTGAAGTTATTAAACTCATCCAGGTGTCAAATGAAAGCTTAATTCTTGCTCTTTCAGAAGATCCTTACTAATCTTGCAAAACGTTACACTGTCAAATATATATATATATATATATATATATATATATATATATATATATATATATATATATATATATATATATATATATTTACAAATTGTGCCGTTGTTCAAAAGTTAGAACTATGAAATTTTTGAAACTTTTTTGTACATTCATCTTAACACATACTTGGTATGGTTAAAAAATAAAGAGGGCGTTTTTTATTTTTGTAATTATTATTTTTTATGCACGGAAATATAGTTTTAAGTTTTGTTACAAATTGTGTCATTGCTCATAAGTTACAACTATGAAATTTTGAAACTTTTTAATAGAATCATCTTATCACATACATATGGTAAAAAAATAAAAAGGTGCTTTTGGCATGTTTGTTATTATTATTATTATTATTATTATTATTATTATTATTATTATTATTATTATTATTATTATTATTATTATTAATTGTGTTTTAAATGTACAGAAATATACAGATTTACTGTTGTTAACAGATTATGCCTTTCCTATGAAGTAGTGATGGCCAATTCCGGAATTTTTACTTTCTGGATTCCGGAAAGTAAAATCGAAAAGATTTCGGCATTTGGAAAAATTCTGATTACGGAAAAATTTGGAATTCTTAAAAATTCCGGAAAGTGAAATTCCCGATTTCGGAAAATTTTCGCCATCCCTACTCCGAAGTGACAACTGTCATACTTTAAAACTTTTTCAAATAATCATTTTAGTAAATAATGCTTACAAATAGAACTGGTGTAATGTGTAGTTTTGGTATTATCATAATATTATATTTTTGTACTTTAACTATGACTTTCAATTCTTTTTCCCAATTGTACCATCGTTTACAACTATCAAAATTTTGTAACTTTTTATAGGATTAGTTTGCATTTACTAGGTATGATTAAATAACAAAAAGGGGTACCGTTTTGTAATAATCTTGCGGTTTTGTGAACGGAAAATATAGACCTAGCAATGTAAGGGATTGAGTGATTATTACAAATCCTATCAACAGAAATAAGAAATAATAGACTAATGTACATAGATGAAAAAATAAACATACATACCGGTAATGTTTCTTAGAATTACATAGATTTACATACAAAATGTTGTGTCTTATATTTCACAGCTCATTCTTTTCATTGATAATATAATGTCTTGTTTTAAGTTTGCTTTCAGTTGAGTAAGTCCTGATTGATTAGCTTGTATAAAATGGAACAGGAACTTCCCAGATGATATTTTCAAAAGGTATCCAACAAAAGTCTTCATTCTCTGGCCAGTACAATATAGCAGGCCTAGAGCGATTCACGAATTGCACTCTGACGTACAAAAATAATAATTACAAAAATACCAAAAGCACCCTTTTTATTTTTAACCGTATCATGTATGTGCTAATATGATTCTATTAAAAAAGTTTCAGAAGTTTCATAGTTTTAACTTACGAGCAATGACACAATTTGTAACAAAATTTAAAACTGTATATTTCCGTACATAAACAATAATAATTACAAAAGAACAAAATCACCATCTTTATTTTTTAACCATACCATGTTCGTGTTAAGATGAATGTATAAAAAAGTTTAAAAAGTTTCATAGTTGTAACTCTTGAGCAATGCCACAATTTGTAAAAACCCTAATATTTGAATTGTATGCCCATTAATATTTGACAGTGTAATGTTTTGCAAGGTTAATTAGAATCTACTTAAAGAGCAGCAATTAAGCTTTCATTTGACACCTATACGAGCATAATAACTTAAAAAGTAAGGAAGTTATGGTACTTTAGTTCCATGATGCTGAGTGCCGGAAAGTGAAATTGAAGCAAAATTCACATTTTTCAAAAAATTTCTCCCCGGCCAATTTCACATCCAAAAAATCGGAAAAAAATTAATTTAGCATAATTTTATTGGTATTTATGTATGAAAAAATTTTGAAGAGAATCTGAGACATTGAAGCACATGGCTCTAGGTGAGTTGACATGGAATGACCCACATATATAACAATATCATATGGTTATTAGATTTCACAGGATAAATTTCTAAAATTGGGTCCATCATTTTGAGTTGCCCTGTATATATTGTTAGAGGTAGATTCGGCGTGACAGAACAGGCTCTATCTCACTCATTAACCCTGTAATTTGGAGGTCCACCGTGATTCAATGTGTAAAACAAAACACTTTTTTCACTCCCTTACTTATATGCTTCTCAGGGTAAACTGGGTAGCTTTGCTTGGCATTTAATATAATTCAGGAAATCACGTTTAAATGTCAATTTGCGCTGAAGTATATTAATGTTAATATGAAAGATGGGACCTCCAGAAAACTGAAGTTAATCGTGTTACACTCAGGTTTTGAAAATTGTTTCAATATTAAATTTCTTGGTAGCTCCAAGTAAGCTAAAAGAAACGGGAAAGATTTCTTCGCATTTATCCCCCTCCCCCTGCTATCTTGCTTAGTAATGGATAATGTAAAAAGATTAAGTCTGACATATCCCGTGAATAATTTAAATATATATCTGAGTTACGTGACCTTAACGTTTCCCCTAAGAACGAACAGTTCACTTTCTCTTCCTTTCTTTACCACTTTCAGAAAGATAAAAAAAAAAAGAAAAGAAAGAGAGCCCTTCATTAAAATTGCTGGAGAAAATCTAATTGATGAAGACAGAGAGAGACTTCTTAGTTGGGTTGAACACTTTTTTTTTCAGCATTGGGAATTGGTTGTGAGAGAAAGGAATAGGACGAAAAGAAAAAACTTAATAAATGAAGGCAAGAAGAGAAAAAGAGAAAATATGAGGATGAAATCTTAGGAAGAAATGGAGATGTAAAATAAAACTATATATATATATATATATATATATATATATATATATATATATATATATATATATATATATATATATATTACAACATTACTCATATTAAGAAAAAACGTTACTGCAGAGATTTGGTATAGGCAAATCTTTTACTTTGTCTACTTCCAGACTCTGTGACATTTATCTTCACTCGTTTCCCGCCAAAGCACTTGGTTGGTCTACCACGTAGTCCCTGCTAGAACACGTGGGCACATTATAATACAGTAGAATTCTGACTCTTGTTATTGTCTGTGACGTTGGTTGAAGATGCCCAATCAAATTAGATTAAGATTACTGTAAGATAACTTTGTCGTGTAAAAGTCTATGTAATATTTTTGTAGAATGCAAGCAAACTAGGGCAGGGGCGTATCCACGGGGGAGGTTTCCTCCCTCATCCAGACCTACCCCGAAACTTCTTAACTCCACATATATTTGTACACTTTCTCAATAAAATTATACTTACAGTATTTAGAAGGGTAAATGAGCGATGTAGAATGAAACTTTGATCTTACACTTCATTTGAGTCGGCCATTTCCCAAACGGCGTCTTGTCCAAGGAAATTCAATTTTGAGATAAGGGTACCATTGGATTAATTGTATTCTTGGCTTTCATATGGTATATGCTTTATAGCTCACAAAATCCAATAATCAGTGCAAATTACATTCAAATGTTTGAAATGCCATTGTCCACGTCCAACAAACCAAAATGGAGGAGGAAAAATATTTAAAATATTAGAGAAACAAACGGCTTCTTTTCGTTTAGACATCTGTAGTGTGCAAATAGAAACAATTTCAACGCAACTCTTGTCCACAAGTCACAGCTAGATTCAAATAAGTTAAAAATGTATTGTTTTCTCAAAACATAGTAGGTTCTAAGGACAGTATCTTTATTCGTAACGGTTGGTATTCCTTTTGTTGTTGTTACTGTCTAAATTAAACATACTTTCAACGATCAGTTTCATTGTCACATCCACACCCAACGATTTTTAGTTTCTTTAACGTGGCTGGTGAGATTGAAATTATATTCAGTTTGCTGTGCGTATGATCTAATTCTGTGAAGGATGAAGAACCTCAGACCTCGCACGTAAAACATCCCACTGAAAAGGTGTTAAAGTGTAAGGAAAGTTTCTGTTGTAGGAGCAGATCCGGGTAAGATCAGATGATATCAGACGATTGCTTCAACTACGTTTTGGAACGGATTGGCAGGATATTTCCTTCCTTGAAATTTTACATGGATATCAAATGTGATGATAGCATTAGAAAGGAAGAAGAAGCAGAAAATGATGATGCCGGAGGAAGAATGAAGGATTTGGGATATACAGCATAAGTACAACGAAATTATGAAAATAAAATGAAATGAACTCTTTGAGTTTTACGTTCCACGGTTATGCCGGTTAGGCTAAGGAGACGGTGATGATGAGAGATGAATGAAATGGTGGAATGAAGCGGGAGAACCTCGAGAAAACCCACGCACACGGTGTTTGTCCACCACAAATTTCACTTGGCGGGAGCAGGTTTGAACCCAGTACCCCAAGCACCAGAGGTGAACGCTACCACTGAGCCACCGTGGCCCCCAACGAAATTATGGTTCACACACATAATCATCTTGAGAAACTGTTGATAATCATGCAAACACACTTTGATCGACGCGATCTTCTTCTTCTTCTTTTTTTAAAAAAGTTTTGTTTCATGAGGTTTTAAGAGGAGTTGTCGTTTGCTTTTCATAATATTATCTCCTGCTTTGAAGAATGTTTCAAACCAATCATTATTTATTCATAAATAGTTCTATTTCAGACATTACGGCAATAATTTATCTTATAGACACCACCTTTATCCTGTTTCCATTATAGTAAACAAATAATTATTTTACATCATTGCATCACTTTTGTCTTCCAAACGCCTTATCTCCATAACAAAATGGCTTCGTACAAAAGGCATCTTCTACTTCAAACAGTTCCAAAACAAATATTCTCCAAATTGCTTTTTAATATTTCCTTCAAACTATTAGTTAGTTTTTGTTCAAAATTTTAGCAAAGATTTATTTGCCCCTGATCAATAATTCTGCAAAAAATAGCGCATATTAGTAAAACTTTGAAGTACAGAACGTTTTTCTTCGATGTCTGGAAAATTTTGTTTAGTGGACAAGATGCTATTTGGAAATTCACGACTCATTTGTACTTCTTCTCTTATAAAATGATCTACTTTCCTAATTTCTTCCTGAAACATAGTTGAAGTATGTTGCAATTACTTATCGTCTTCTCTGGTACACAATAATACATAGACTTAGTAACTTGTAATATTGAACCTCCCCCTTCAGAAGCTTGGAGCTCTACCAACAAAAATTTCTGGGTGTGCGCTTGAGTTAACATTACCAATACTCAGTGGCGTATTTACGATTTTCTTTCGGGGGGGGCTTTGCTAACTTTCGGGGAGGGCTTTGCCTGAAAATGTGAAAATTCTACAAGATATTTCATATACTTTACTATAGTAAGTAAGATTTCGGGGGGGGCTTAAGCCCGGAAGCCCCCCCCCTAAATACGCCACTGCCAATACTAATATATGAGTTCACTTCTTTAGCTTATTTGACAGCGGATGAAGTAGAAAATAGTACATATTGAGTTTCGTTAAGATATCTTACGCATGATTGAAAATTATTCCCTCCTTTTATTGGAACTTTACGAAATCGGTTTACTTTTAAAAGTATATAGACTTTTTAAATTAATGTCAGAAAGAAGCAATGCTAACGCTTCATTGGGCATTTTGAAACACTCACTCGTTTAGAGTTCGATTACTAAAACATAAGTAAATAAATAAATTTATATCAGTTTCGTTCTGTGTTCAGAAGCACGATGGTCTGTCTAATCAACGTATGGAAAAGCCATTAATTTAAATGCTGAAGTTCAAAATCAAGCCCTAACACTAGTCATGGGAAACAAAAACAAAGAAAAAAAGAAATTATGCGATTAAAACTTTTCACTCATTTTTTTAAAGTCCTTTATTTTCCTTCGCCAAACGATCAATATTATCCTTGAAACTCTGTCTTTGGTAATCTGTGAATTAGTGCAGAAGCATTCATTTCGGATCTCAAAGGAAACTCAATTAAGTGCTGTTTGTGTCCCCCTTTCTCCCACAGTCAGCAGTTAGACTCTACTTCCAGTTGGAAAAATCTCTGATTCGTAGTCATGTGGGGAGCACAGCGAGGGTTCTCCGACCCAATTTTTTTTGTCGTCTTTTGTCTGTAGCCTTAACGTGATTTATCCCACGCCTTCCACCTCCAAACCTTTGCGGCTCCACCAATCGTGGCGAATATCGGTCAATGTCGAAGTCTCAGAGAAGGTCTTGACTTTATTTGACCTAGCAAAGATTTGATTACGCAAACACGTGCATGATAATCATGATTCAGAGATCTAAAACTATTTTTATTTTGATATGTTGGTGAACAAGCAGCAATATCATGTGTATACCACGTGAAGAAGTGTGGTTCGTAAGGCATGATGTTTTCTCAATTAATATTAAGTGGTAGTAGATTTCCACCATTTCCGGTTTGAGTAGAAAGATTAAAATGAATGTGAAATATACTATTGGGACTCTTAATTGATTTCACAAAACCGCTTCTCGCTATCTATTACCTTTTGTACTTAACAGCGATCAACGTTAAAAATAAAATTGGTTTATTTGTCCCGTTTTTCGTTTGAATAGAGGTAAAGCCTCTACTTCCCGATCATATATTCCAAGTGAGTACGAGCGGCGTGGTATTGTAACCACTCCTGTATTTCATCCAACTTACGCGGAATCCATTGTCATGCAATTTTTCTCATGTCCAAGTGTTCCTTCAGAATGTGCAGAATGATCGGATAAGCAAATCCTGTTTCTTGGACCAGCTCACGAATAATATGGCATCGAGCAGCGCTTAGTAACGCGGTAATAATATTCATGTATTCTTCACTGACACGGGGACAACTAGGGCATTACATGTCTTCCAAATTTGGTGTCCCTCCTTGAAGACTTCTACCGACCATGTCATTCTTCTGTAAGGTAATGCAGATTCCTCGCAAGGCTTTGCAGACCTTGGTGACACTCTCTTACTGTACGGTGTCTGGCACATTCAATTTTTATTCAACTCCATTGTTCTTGTTTCGAAAACATCGTGAGAACAATAACTTTACATTTTACTGCCCGCGTACGTGTGCATATGTAACATACATCCACCCCCTCATCCCAATACACAAAGTATACGAGTGAAATTTGTAAATTATGATCCACGATTTTTACGCATGACTATCGAGTTATTCTCACGGTTCTATCGTTGAAATGTTTCGTATTAGTAGCAGTGAAATTACTTATAATGATGGTATCCTTTGTGTTGTGTCAATTGAACGGTTAGTCACTTACCAAAAAGCCAAGTTCTCTGTTTCATGTGTTTAAATTTTCATCGCAATTTTTATTCCTGAATATATGTATCTCTTGCTATTATTCACAACAAACTGTTCTCCATGTACAAATTTGGATATGAGGAATGGCGGTCTGCAATTATTCGACAAGTTTACCCCGCTTAGGGTTGGTCAAAATGTAGCAACCTTAGTGATAACAGGTTGACACTGTAGCTTAAAAACCCAATGGATGCACGGGAAAATTGTCTGACATTACTTCTGACTAGTACTTACAACCTAAGGTTTGAATCGGTCGTCTAGCAGTGGGGCCGGAGGGCCTAGTCCACACAACTTTTTGAGTGATAAAAAATAATTTAAGCTATTATTTATACATTTTTGAAAATTTATAGTAAACTCATGGTATACTTATCATAGTCTGGGTTCTACCCCCCGTTTTACCTTCTAGATCCGCCACTGTCGTCTAGTCTTCCAAATGAAACTAAAGACTTAAAAAGTAAATAACAGAGAAAACAGAGAAGAAGGTAAAAAGAGATAGGAAAATGAATAGAAACATCTAAGGAATCAAGCACAATACCTTGCGTTATATGTTATCTTTTGTATGTGGTCTTTACGTTGTGTATCTCTGATCACGAATGTAATGTAATCATTACACTTTTGAAATAATAATATACATCACCCCCATTTTGTGGGTTCAGGTTCAACTACATTCCGTGTCAAACTCGCATTGATGAGAAGACTTATTCGGGTAGTTCGATGATATTGTTTCACAGTAAATTCTTCGTGCAATGTGGCTTTTGATGGACATTTTCTGAGTATGAACTGTGAACCTGGGCTTTTGAGTGGTCACTTTTCCATCTTTGTTCTTCGCTGCTCCACCACAACGAATCTTGGTTCTGAACCGAAACGGGAAATGGTTGTAATTTACTATTATTTCGGGTTTCAATACTTATTTTCATAGAGGAACAACGATAAGAGATATCAAGACGTGGTTTTTGTGCAATTGATTCAGCGTACGAAGAATAGGTTCCATCTCTTCAGTTAACCATCTATTCAAACCTGAAGTGGTTAAAATTAACAATATATGGTTTCAATCTTTACCACCAGAGAACAAAAATGGTAACGTATAGCGACAAAACGTTTTCTGAAATCGATTCAAAATATCAAGAGAACATAACCCGCAAAACTTTACCAAAATCAGAAGTGGTTTAATTTACTACTACTTTCGGTTTCAATAGTGATTTCCATAGAGCAAACACAGTTAAGATATATTGAGATTCAGTTTTCTGCAAGCGATTCAGCTTCTTAAGAGTAGGTTTCATCTCTTTCCTTAAGCCTCTATAAATCAGGATGTGATTAAAATTAATCATTTTTGGTTTTAACATTTATTGCCATAGAACAAAAATGGTATTAGATAGCTACAAGCTATTTTCTGCAATTGATTCATGATGTCAAGAGACCACATTGCCGCAACGCGCAAAGCTCTACCAAAATTGAAAATGGTTGAAATTTATTACCATTTCCGGTTTCAATACAGTTTTCCGTATACCAAAAACGGTAATACATATCGAGATGTAATTTACTGCAATCGATTAGGGATGAGCACGAGACAAGACTTGAGGCTGTCTCGTCTCGAAAATGTGCTGTAAAAGTGATGTCTCGCCTCGAAAAATGTATTCCTCTCTATTGGAAGAGCTGTGTCTCGACTCGAATTTTGTCAGGAAAATTGTGTCTCGACTCGTCTCGTGCGCATCCCTACAATCGATTCATATTCCTAGGAGTAGGTTCTATCTCTTCCCTTAATCATCTATTGAAACCAAATTAACGATTTTCTGTTTTAATATTTATCGCCATGGAACAAAAACAATAAGGGATGGAGAGTAACGTCTTTCTGTTCACTGAGAAAAATATCTGGCCTACGTAGAGACGCAGGTCACATGCGTAAATCCTGTACTCTATAGACTTAACGTATATCCCTATGTAACATCCTCCAGCCAGCGTATAATTAAAACGTATGTTTTACACATACTTCCCGTATATGTGTCCCAAATAAACGTACTGTTCATACGAAAGAAAGAATTGTATATATTCGGACAGGATCTCACATATAAACTTTTGGATGTAATAGATGGACATTTGTAACATATATCTGTTGTAAGTAAATACGTACATACGAAAGAGTGTTAGATGTCAGACATCCTGAAGCGGCATGAAGGCAGTACGTAAGTAGCATACGGATAGCGTATGCTCCGTACAGATTCCCATAGTAAACATAAGGATTCCGTATATTTGTACGCTATACCTTTGTCCGGATAACGGATTTTTCTCAGTGTACGCATTCATCGCCAGAGGAACAATTTATTTGATCTTATTAATGTATTACAACTAAAACTTTGAGTTTAAATATAGAATTCTGTAGTCTGAACGTTTACTGTAGTTTTCACTGTGAAACGAAATTCATTTATCATTATTATTTACGTATGAAAAAAATAAATTCTACAGTTTTATATTCCTTTTTCTATACACATTACTGGTTTATCAAAGATAAAATAATTTCTCACCTAAAAGCAGCTGGAATGAGCTTTGTTTTTGCTTTTGAAATTTGCACGATACATCTTCTAATTAATATTTATTTGATATTTGCATTCAATCGTACGTGAAACGAATACTAATATTTGAAGAAATTAAAACATGTAAACGATTTTTGATTCAAACATAGCTAATAAGCAAATAATATAAATATTTTAAATCCATATCTTTGTTTGCAGTAGCATAAAAAAAATCCCGTTATAGAAATTCATTTCAGTTTGAGTCCGTTTGTTTGTATTATATATAGATTCAGTGAATTTACCTGAAAATGCAACACTGCCTATCCGATAGTTAGATACTGATGCGGAAACATTTTGTGTCCCGGGCTTTCACCCTGCATGAATGATTGTGACATGACCACCAGGGAGAGAGAGAGAGAGAGAGGAGGGAGGATTGGGGATGAGGAATAAGCCCAGAGAATGCGCGGGGTAGAAGCTCACTGAAGCGCCACAAGCGGAAAATTGTGAAACCAGTGGACCGCAAACGCTGACGTAGAGTGGTAATATTACACTCACCTCCCCTTATTGGAAGATATTCTACCCCCTTTCTCACGCTGTCCTTATATTATATACCCCTGTGTGCTTTATGTTACCTGCTTACAACCTTACAACATTGTATTACTCTCCTCATAAAGAACATTTCGAAGGAAAAACGGCGTCTCTGGTGTACAAAATCATTATATCTTTTTTCAGCAAAAAGTCAAGTAAGGCGCCAGGAGACGTTATTTTCGTGACTCCAGAGGAAAAGTGGTACATTAATAATATTCTGTTTTCGTTATGTCCAGTATGGGATATTTTATTATTTTGACATTATTAGTTTGATATATGTACAAATATAAATTTACAATACGCTCTTGCCTTCGGTGCGAGCGGTATCGGATTCGATTCCCGGTGGACGCACTCGGTCCAAAATGTATAAAAAACTTTTTTCAGGCCGGCCATCCTCAATGAGGCTTTCCTCGGTTTTCCTCATTCATATCAGGCAAATGGAGGGGTGGTGCTTAACTTATAGGTCACAGGCAGCTTCCTTCCTTCACCAATCATTCCTTCCTTCCCTCTTCTTGGATAATGTGGTCGTCGAAGAACGTCATCCTGTAAAACGTGATGGGCTAATGGCCATAGATGCCGAAAGCCCAGAAATCTAAATCTTAAATCCATATATTTACAATATTAGTAGCGTTTAACAATAAAACAAAAACTGTCCAAAGATCATACATATACCAACCTAAGACATCACTGTGAGGAACAAATTGATATGCATCACTTTTAAATGTCATGCGTAGTTTTTAAGAAAATTCAAAATAACAAATTGTTTTATAAACTTAAAAATTAATGCAGAAAAAAGCCATGTCACCTATTAAGATGAAACAGGTAAGGTTAATTCACACATAGAGCGCCTTTCCCGTGGCGTGGTTCACAACGTTTTAATTCATACATGACGTGCCATGCCTATGGCCGGTCCCAAGCCTATGCTGAAAAAGGGAGGGGGACCCCCGCTGTATTTGTTCCTCTGGCATGCAAATTGGCCACAGTGTGCCACTGGGGGAGATTGGATCGAGTGGGGCTTGGAAACAAGCTTTTATCTCGAATTTCCTGTAATAGGGTCGGACACTGTTTAATGTGCTGGTTTAAAGGCATGACAACAACCTAGCGGCGGAGGTGAGGTTTCGGCTATCCTCCGAAATGGGTGACTAACTTGTGTCATTGGATCCGAGAGAGTACGTGTGACCTCGTCACGTCCTCAGCGAGGTAGGTGGTCTTTGACTGCCGCCCCTACCAGCGGAGGTGAACCCTCGGGTATCCTCCGAAATGGGCAACTAGGCTGTGCCCTTGGATCTGGGAGATAAGGCTGCGTGGTACCCCGACACGCTAAAAAGAGTGAGTAGCTAGTGTGTCCAAGAGTGTGGCGGATCCAGCGCCCTACCGGGAGGATGATGTAGGTACTGATCTCAAAGAGCGTGTAGTGCGTGCTCTTCGGTCCGGGATGGGATACCTACTATCCTAACGCACACTCGTACCTCAGGAGAGCTGAGGAAGTGGTCCTTCTTCGTCCCAGGCTTTCCATCGCGGTCAATGGGTGCAGAAGGCACGACCCTTCCAGGGGAGCCGCCGCATCCAAATGGCCATTGTCTTTAAAGGTAGACAGCCTACATCAGCCATTGGGTCTGGTAATGTACGGTTAATCTCTCTCGTAAGAAAAGGTAGTTCCGTATTGTTTGAATGATCCTACGGAAGGAAGAGTGTGTGTGTCCCTTCTAATGGTGGTTTACACGTACCATTGAGATTCGGACAAGCAGCTTAGCTACAACGTGTACGTGGTATCGAAACACGTTAAAGATAGGTAGCCCCGTATTGTTTGGGCGGGCCTACCAGGGGAGACACGGTTCCCTCGGGAGACATGGCTTCCAAATGACAATGCCTGCCTTGAGCAAACGGTCTACAACAGTAAGAGCTTTGAGCAAGCTCTGGCAAAGTACGGTGTACCTCTACCGTAATTAGAGGAAGTCCCGTATTGCTTGAACGACCCTACCGAGGGGGGGGGGAGTCGGATTCCTGCCTACTAGGGGACCAAACGGAGGTGGAGGAGGAATCTGGGAATCTGGGTAACGGCTCTGATTCTGCTAAAGGGAGGAAACTCTGTAGGATATGGACCGGCACCAAACTCAAATGAATGAATGAATGAATGAAAATGTCTTTATTGAAGCGGGCGAGGTTCAGCCATGGCTGCTCTACCACCTAACCCTCGTCAAAAGAATACAATATTAAACATTACACATCAAAAGGAACAGAAAAAACTAAAAAAAATACAAGTAAAAGAATAAATCAGAAAATAAACAAGTGACATATGCAATAAAAAGTATCGATATTGTTGGATTTAGCTAAGCTGTTACATAAAACTGTACATGTCGTAAGTGACAGAGGCCAGTCGCTGGGATTTCATCAAATGTGATTTTAATGAATTTCGAAATGAATTAAATGACTTTATTTCCGTGAGAGCTTTTGGTATCGCATTCCATACTCTCGAACCTGCTCTAGAAAATGATCCTTGCACTATCTTCAGTTTAAGTCTTTGTACATTGAATTTCCCACTGTTACGCGTAACGTGAGAGTGAATTTGTGACCGCTTTGTAAATTTACAATATAAATATTGTGGGGATTGAGTTTTAAGGATTTTATATATCAGACAACTATAGCGTAGGTATCTTCTTCTCGACATTGTTAAAATGTCGTTTCTATTTAGCACTGGTAGGATATGTTCCGATTTCTTTAAGTTAAAGGCAAACCTAATGCACGAGTTCTGTATTTTCTGTATAGTTTTAGAATTGTAAACAGAGAGAGATGGTCCATATACAGCGTCACAGTAGTCTAATAACGGTAAAACAAGAACTTGCATGAGATATAATTTCATAGACTGAGATAGAAAGTCTTTGGCTTTGTAAAGTCGATGTAATAAAGTAATAGCTTTATTACACTGAGTAGATATATGATTATTATAGTTTAGTTCCTTATCCAATATGAGTCCTAAGCTTTTCACATGGGTAGAGTAAGAAATATAAGTGTCCATAATTTTTATTTTTAGATCCGATGCCTTGATTTTACTCAACTGTTGTGAGGTTCCTATAATCGTAAATGTACACTTACTTGGGTTGATGGCAAGACCGTTATCAGTACACCATTCAGATACAGAGGTCAAATCTCTATTAACAAGTTCTACAGTTTGTTCAATATTCTGTGGTGATGACATGATGCAAAGTTGTGTGTCATCCGCGTAGCAATGCACAGTAGAGTATTTAATGGAATCTATGAGGTCAGCAATGTAAATAGAAAATAAAAGGGGACCCAAGATTGATCCTTGAGGTACTCCTTTGTTTATAACGAGTGCCGAAGATAAGGGATTTTGAGCTGTCCTAAGATATACTTGTTGCTTCCTGCCTAGTAAATAGCTTTCAATCCAATTTATAACGGTATCAGAAAATTTATAATACCTTAGTTTAGCCAACAACAGGTTATGATTAACTAGATCGAAGGCCTTGGTTAGGTCTAAGAGGACTATGATTGCAACTTGAGAGTTATCAACTGCGTTTAATATCCCATTTGTTACCTCGAGCATCGCACTGACAGTACTATGATGCTTACGAAAACCGGATTGAATAATAGGGATAATATTATTATGATTTACATAGTCGTATAATTGCTGGTTTACTAATTTTTCTACGATCTTTGACATTATTGGTAAGATACTAATTGGACGTAGCTCGTTTAAGGAAGTTACGCGGGGTTTCTTTGGTAGCGGTACCACTTTTGCTGTTTTCCAGGCAGTAGGAAAGCAGCCGTTAACTAGTGAATAATTAATTATTTTCGTTAGAGGTGATATTATGAATGGCAACGCTAATTTGATCATTTTAGTGCTTATTGCATCAAGGCCAGCTGAGTTAATTTTATGCTGTGTACCGCCTTTCTCACATCGGATTCATTTATTGGGTTAAATAAAAATACAAATGGCCACTTAACATGTACCATTGGGCCCGGGATGAGATACAGGAATATCTCGACGTGTGCGTGGTACCTCTACACGACAAGGCGGTTTCCAGTTGAACGATAGTGGTAGGCAGGGACGGGATTGAACAGGCCCTCTCGAGCACTGCCTGGGGCCCCGGATTTGGGTTGGATTCTGCCGGGCTGTGGTCATAATGTGAGATTCGGTAGCTTGTGGGAGCCAATCCCAGGAATCTGGATAAGGGTGAGCACGGGCGGGAGGTGAGCTTGCCTTATAACGCTCGGGCGCCATGTCTGCAGAGGTTGGTAGGACTGGCTCGCTAGCAGTCTACCTCCACCACTAGGTTAACTGGTAGGACCGGTCTGGCCGCGCAGTGGGCGTATCCCACTCCCTCAGAGAATGGGGGTTACATCGCTTCGGCGAGTCAGGATTAGAGGACAAATCCTGACGGTGCAACGCGTACATGAGGAGACAATCCAGTATCGAGGAACTACGGGCGGGGTGCCTAAGTTGGTGGAACCCGTCCATTAAAGAGACCGAACGGTCGCGGACATGCCCTCCATGCATGCAATTAAGCGTGGAAGTAGTAGACCACTAGCATCAACGTGTGCTATTCCCATGCCGTGTCCCAACAGGCCGCCTTGAAGAGAAACCAGCCAGGTCGTCGGCCGCGATCCTTCGGATTTCTTCGGAGCACACGAAGCAACACGGACAACGTGTTTCTCCTTGCAATCCCCTTGGAAAATTGTGAGAGTAGTAGCGCGGAATGATAAGTGTGAACTCTTACGGCCGTCGGCACAGCGGAGCACAGGGAAAAGGCATCGGGGAATTAGTCTATACAGAAATATATTATCACCAAGCCCTTTATTATGACATTAGTAAGATGAAAAATTACTACCTCCCCACCTCCAAAAAAATATGTACGGCGTCCCCCCAGTTCCTAAGAAATTCCAATAGGCAAAGATAGGCAGGAGGACGGCGTGACGTCATGCCGCTACCTACCGTCCCCCTACCTTTTCAGATCCACTTTTACCCCTGCCAAAGATAAGACATATAATAGATCACATCAAGGTAAACAAAATGAAACGCTAGAGGGTAAATTCCAATTTGCAGTTCCAGACAAAATCAACAAAAAGGAACTTGTTGTGCCAAATGGTATGTGTTCCTTGCTAGTAGTAAAGAGTGTCCAATAAAGAACGCAAGTTTTGAAATACCCGCCATTTCTGTACCAGTAAGTTGGCAGCACTGAACGTTGATTTTCATCTGTTGTATTTATGGTTAGTAGTCACGGAGCAATGAATAACGCATAGAGTGGAGTGCTCACCGTATTTCTAGTAAGTTTTTAATACATAACAACATGCTGTTTCGTCTCGAAGCTGTCCATTCCTACCCGTACAGGAAACAGATTATGATCATGCACTATTCAGCGCTCCATGACTACTCACCATAAAGATATCAGATGAAAATCGTGTAACGTTCAGTGCAGCTAACTAACTAGAACAGAAATGACGGGCATTTCAAAAACTTCGTTCTTTATGGGATTCCCTTTATGTGATAGTACTGCTACAACTGTATATAAAATACTCTGTTAAGTATAATATCGCATATTCTTGTAACAATGACGAAATACTCCTAATAATGACGTACATACTGCTAACAATTACAAAAATAGTACAGGGTGGCGCAAGAAATGATCCACCATTTTTTATCGTTTCAGGGGAACAAGAAATCGCAACGTACACTTTTACGACAGTAGCAGTACAGTTTGGAGAAAGAGTTGAAGAAGAAATTGACACCTAACTCACTCTGCCGCCGCTAGAGGACTAGTTTTCAAGATGGCTGACAAGAGCAGACTGACTACAGAGCAGCGCTCAACAATCGTGCTTTTGTTCCATGAATCAAAAAATGTTATTGTTGCTCAAAGACGGTTTCGAGAGAGGTTTAATACCCGATGGGCTCCGTCCAACAAAACCATCTACAGACTGTATGAAAACTTTCAGAGGGAAGGAACAATATTGGAGCCGAAGCGTCCTCGACAGAAGCCTGTGTGTTTGCCTCAGAATATTGAAGCTGTTAGAGTTGCAATGCAGAGGAATCCCGGGGTCGACAAGAAAGGCAGCAGTGCAACTTGGCATATCAAGACGTTCGGTTCAACGAATTCTGAAGTGTGACCTCCATTTTTATCCATAGAAAATGAGCGTTGTGGAACGACTCACAAATGATTACAAGCAGCAGAGATTAGTGTTCTTGCAATGGGCAGAGGGTAAGCAACGGATCATTCACAACGTTTGGTTTTCTGACGTGACGCATTTCCATTTGGACGGAGTGGTCAACAAACAAATTGTGCGTTTTCGGGTCAATGAAAATCCACGGTTGATTCATGAAAAACAACACCACGCTCCCAGGATTACAGTGTGGGTTGCAATTTCCAGCCATGGCCTGATTGGGCCATTCTTCTTCGAAGAAACAGTAAACAGTGAGCGGTACTTGACTATGCTCCGGAACAACTTTGTCCCGCAGTTGCCTGCTATGCTTTGCCCATCAACACACAGTGGTTCATGCAAGATGGAACCGAACCGCACACTGCAAATGTTGTCTTGGATTTCTTACACAAACTTTTCCACATGCGCGTTATTTCGAAACCGGTTTCATGCTGGACAATCTTGGCCACCTCATAGTCCTGATCTTAACCAATGTGATTACTTTCTGTGGGGGTATTTGAAGGAAAAGATTTTTCCGAAACATCCCAACAATTTCATAGAGCTCAGACGACTTCTTGTTCAGGCTTGCAATGAAATTGATGAAGACATGTGTCGTCGAGTAGTGAATAACCTCAGTGTTCGATTAAATGCAGTTCAGATCAACAATGGCGGCCACATTGAACATGTTTTGAAGTAGAACATTTCTCCACAGTACACTTTTTCTTGTGACGTGCATTTCTTTCTGTTCTGATTGTGAATAAAGTTTTTATTTAAAATGAAAATGGTGGATCATTTCGTGCGCCACCCTGTATTTTAATATATTGCTATGTTTGGTTATGTTATTCGATTTTGATTAATATTTATTCATCTTTACCAGAATTAGAAACTATGAATAAGAATTTACAGACTAATCACAATTTCGTAACGTAGCTAGTTATAATTACATAATAGGGCATTTTAATTAGTAAATGCAATATACATGGTGTTAATGAACTATACTGACAAACTATAAAAGGTGATTCCTTACATCAAAATAAGAAGAAAACATTTGATATAGTTCTAAGAAGAAAAGTGCAGTTTCAGAGCTAGAGCTGTCCCAAATCGTGGAAAAGCTAAATTATAACACGAATTAATTCGAATTCGAGAAACCGTGTACTGGAGATCCATAACAAGTTAAAGGAAGTTATACATACACAATCTAAAAATGTATATTTCAACAATGTGCCTGGGATTCCCTGCAGGGTATAATTCCCATACATGCTCTCCACAGAATTCTCAGATATTTTCAAACTTCAATGGGACTTTAAAGTAAACAATATCCCGATTCTTATTGTGCGCAGTTATTTAAACTCAATGTTTACTATCGTTTCCATTGAAATGGATCCTGGCTTGGATCACTACTTTATAACGACTCTTAAAATCCAATAAAACAAAGAGAGATAAAATATGCAGTATCCTGGCTGGTGTAGCCACTTTATAACGTACTTCTTCTAGCACAATTTATTTAAAATGAACCAAATATCAGAGCCACTTTATCATGTACCTCTCCCTCCTTACAAAAAGGAGAAACAAGCTTTGAAATATCCTGGACAAATATACCAGGCAGATCCCGGATTGGATCGTCGCTTTATAGCACAACTTATTTTGCACTTAAAAGGACCGAAAGGAAAGAAAAGAAATATACCAAATGTTATTTAACCCAGAACGCGCGATTAAATTATGAAAAGAAAAGAAAATAGTTAGAGGTTCTTTCTAGAATTGTATACCAGTCGTAAGATCCGTAAAGAGCAATTATTTATCTTGTCTTTATATTTCTATATCTACAAATATATTATGTACGTATGTAAGCAAGTATGCATTAACGCAATAACACGCTCATTCGAGATATGAAGTTAATTTAAACAAATTGCTTTTATTGTTTCAGATCATGTTACAAGCCATGAATTGTACCACTTCAAACATTCAAGACAAGGAAGAATTGTAATAGCTTCATCAGAAATAATTACAACTGTATTGAAGACTTCAGCTCATATACGTTTATGCTTTCAATAATTTTGACAATATTTAAATTTTGAATGTATCACTCGATTGGATTAATTATTAATCAATAAATTTAGAAACATTACAATATTTTACTTTCATTCTTTTAGCTAGATTGTTCACATTGGAGCTTTTGTTTGCTATAGTATGATAGGTAGCCATTTACGGAATCTTACTAAGACTGACTAAACACATTACACACACACACACACACACATATATATATATATATATATATATATATATATATATATATATATATATATATATATATATATATATATATATATATATAAGACATAAAATTGATATGGGCTGATCCAATCCAATGACTCCATAATTATTACAATATGCATCTCAATATAATGACTGAATACAACCGAACCTAACCACTAGTCAGGTATGCATTAGGTATATTGGCGGTACGCATTGCTACAAACTGCCATCTTTATAAATTAGTTTCAAAGCAGTAGCACATACTAAGTATCCAGCCATACACTACAATACACTACAACTACTTCTTGATGATGATTTCATAAAAAACAATCTAAGTGACCGAATATTGACATCACAAGAGAACACATTTTAGGAACTGCTTATCACAACCTACAACTAAGAGTCAAAATATTTAAATCTTTGATCAGCACCATTAATTAACCTAATCAAAGTAATGAGTCAGTCTTATTATACGAAGAGCAGCAAACAAAAGCTAAACTCCCCTTAAATGAATACATAAGGCTACAATCTGATGTTTACATGATTAAGACTGTTTCCCAAATGTGACGGTAATATAGTTTATAGTAATCCTAGCTAATAGAAACACGGAGAACGAAACGAAATTTGTTTGAAGTTGACATGGTATTAACACCAAGTATTATTAAATTTCATTCTTTAGGACAAGAACAGAAAAGTGGAGAAATGTATTGGAAATGCATAAGATGCGTGACGCAACACTAATTTAGCTAGACATCGTAATATAAACCTTTTGCATATTTAATTGAGCCGGATTTATCGTCACAATTAATGCTCATATACTATGTCACTATGGCGATGTTACGGTTGTAGCTCACGAGGCGCCATCTTAGGTTGGTTCGCAGCTTCAATCTTGGACGATGAAAAATAATAAAGTAGGTTACCTGAATGGTAGTGATATTTTTTTTTAAACAGGTACAAGATTCCGGATATAAGGAACTTCCACCGCTGGAGGTCACAGACACAGCTGTTGGACCCTCTCTATGTTCGCACTCCCGTCACTGCATGATTTATGTTTGTTTCAACATGGCAGACTGTTAGACACGAAATGTTTTCTTGGTGGCAGCCTAAATAGGTTATTATAAATTTTGATGGAGATCTCCTTTTTAACACTAAACACTATTAAGGTTAGGACTAAAGTTCAATTTACTTAGGTTTATCGTCCGGCATAAAAAAATTTCACGTTTACTTTACAAATTACAGTGGGCTCCACCAACAACAGTTTGCTACTTGTAACTTTCCTTCTTCTTCTAACATAACTACTCGCATACGATGCTCTTTTACAATAATTATTTTGAAACACCTATAAATTATTCGTTATTTCGAGCATGTATATCTTAGTATTATTGTTTAATTTGGGATAATTACTTTTCTACTAAAGATTTGAACTTACTAAGACTTTCGAAATAATTTCCTATCATTCGCTTATTTAGGTCAGGTAACAGCAAACGAAGACATACTTATAGTATGTCCGACAACCGCAAATTCTTAAACTTCTTGAAATGGTACGTAATTAAATTTATGAATTAATTATTTGAATGTATATTGTTCCTCAATTACTAATTTACGTTATTCTGGTACTTAAATTTAATATAACTTGCTATGCTCAGTAGTATCAAGGTAATAGTATTATATGGAAGAAGTTTTAAAAAGTGACAGATTGGCTTGTTTAGTTTCACCCAAACAATAAGAAGTTATTAGTTACGTACGACTTAGGTCAAGAATGACCACACGAAGGCAAACATAGTTAAAGGGAAAATTAATGAAGAATCAACCTAACAACAAATATCACTGTTATAACATATTAACTATATCAATACTGCATAGATTAACTATACGGGTGCCACCAAACAATAGAACAGACAACAAAATAATCAAGGTACTGTATCGACATTGCACAGATTAACTATACGAGTGCCGCAAAGCAATAGAACAGACAACAAAGTAATCAACGTACCGTTACCGGCAAACCGGAACGTTACAACGAAAGGTAAGCCTTGAGAAAAGTGGACACGGAAGGCTTCGGCAAGATGTTGAAAATTTAGGAACTGCTAGCACCATGGTTCCTCGTGCTTTTAAAAACGTGTGCGACAATGTTTCATTTGACGCTTATAGGGATTAAAAAAACGTCAAAGATAACATAATAAAATACATCGTTATTTATTTCTGTATTGTATGTACCAAAATACAAGGCTAACAGATTGTAGTTTGGCTTTTCCTAATGCATACTCTTTACGCATTGGTACGAACTTTTATTCTAGAAAGAAAGAAAGTACAATCAGTTAATTATGTTTATGAGCAACGCTATAGTAGTTCCCTTAGCGTTTCATTCTGGAACTAGTCTGTTCGTTTGGAATACGTGTTGATGATTCAGTCGTTGGTCTTTGGAAACTGAACTGGTCGAATGTTAACAAATTTATGTTAAAAAAAATAATAATCTTTTAAAAAATACGCGAAAAAGTGTTATGAAAAGTGTAAAAGTTGTATGTTGGTGATTATGCTGGTATTATTTCAGATTTCAATAAGTTAATTGGTGACTGTAAAGGTTCAATGTTATTCTAAAATATGGCTCGATATGGGTTGTCTCATATACGCTCATTAATAGGTTGTATTTGACTGCGAGAATTATAGACCATACTGCTTTAAATTCTGTTGAGTTATTTATAGGTCATATTTATCGTTGTTATGTCAGGCACGCATAAATGCGACATTATTAACATTGCATTTATACCAGACACGCAGGCAGAAATTTTTGTTGGGAATGGTCTAAGCTTTGAGGCGGGGGGGGGGGGTGAATAGTACAAGCCACTATGTTTATATAGTATTGGAGGATATTATTCTGTATGCGAAAAGATTATAAGTAATTGTAAAAGTTCATCCAGCTATATTTTTAGAAACTAAATTGTTTCACTAAGAGAGAGTACAGATGAAGTATAAGAACAAATTTTCGTGCTATATCAATCATTTCTCTCTTATACAATAATAGTACTTTTGAGAAAATGAAGAAATGTATGTTGAGTTAAGAAGTTTTGGGGGAGGTCCAAACCCGGTGGACCCTCGCGGGTACACCACTGATTTATATTTCCTTGTTATATTTGTACTGCTTTACATTTATATAATGTTGCTCATGTTAAATCAAACTTTTGTTTTGACTTTAAATAAATTTTCTTACCAAATATAGATATCAGTGTACACCGAAAAATATCCGTTGTACGGAGAACAGCATATTATACAAATATACGGAATCCATATGTGCTACTACGGAAATCTGTACGGAGCATACAGTACCCATTTACTACATTCGTACTACCATTTTTCTCCTTAAATGTTAAATCATGCCGCTGAAGGATGTCTGATATATAACAGTCTTCTACATATTAATACGTATACTTTGTTATATACGCCAGCTATGTTATGTGTGTTCATCTGTATGCGGGATCCTTACCGAATACATACAGTTCTTTCGTTCATACGGAAAGTACGTGTAGATAAAACACTTATACGGGAAGTATTATAAAACATAGGTTTTCAATTATACATTTACGTGTGCAAGATGTTACATATAGTCATACGTTAAGTCCAAAAGCTATAGGATTTACGCACGTAATCTACGTTTTTACGTAAACCATATATGTTATTTTTTATCTCTGTGTAATTCTGCAAATAATAGGTTTGCACAAATGCCTTTAAACCTTTTTTCAATTTTTAAAAATACTTTAAGCTTTATGCTAAATTTAATTAATAAAACTTAAGAGTATTTTTCGCCACTTGAAGTGGGGAATACATTACTATTCCCGACTAGTAGCGATAGTGATCATAAATTTGTTATATATCACGCGTTTCGGCATAAACTTCTTGGAATCAAGAGTTTGAAGTATTAGTTTCGAGAGGAAATAAAAACAAGAAATTTTTGCTCCAGTAAAACCACTATTGCCAAATACATGAACCATTAAATGCGGAACACATTTCAGTCCGTGTCATTAAGAACCTATGGTGAAACGAACATTGAATGCATTTCTTTTGCTATCTCAGTCTCTCTAGAATTCATACTCTGATTTCTTTTTCCAGCATAGAAAAGAATTAGGGAGAACGATAATGAGAATATACTGGAGAAGGATAACATCTCTGGTTGCAGCTACGAGACCCTAGGGTGTAATGAGATCCCGTGTAAATAGCTGCTGAGATAGGCTATGCAGAAACATGGCTAACGCACTACTTAGCTTCCGTCTTCTTATTTCCTTAACGTAATTCTTTGCTTTCTCTTTTTTCTTACCTTTCTCCGTCATTAGGCTAGTAGCGTCTGTGATAACATTGCAAACGAAACAATTAATGCACGGGGAGAATACGCTACGAAGCATCAAAACAAGAAGAGAAAGAACACAATAGTTAACATTTGTATTTCCTATTCCATTTTTCTATGACAGCCATCCGGCATTACTTGTAATTATCTACGATATTACAAATAAGCAATGTATCATCGACAATATCTTGCAAAAAAACTGGAAACAGTAGAAGAATCGATAGATATTGTTGGAGCTATTGATTCACGTACCAAACACAGAAAGAACACGTATGTGGCGTTAGTAAAAACACAGGTTACATGCGTAAATCCTGTAGATTTTAGACTTAAGAGTCTTCATCCCGGCGAAATTAAAATACCGCTAATTTTACAGTAATTATGTGATATCTTCAAATAGATAAAAGATAATCGAAATGTGGAACAAGAGCGCCCTAGACAACATTACCGTTACATGAGAAACCGTTAGGGAGAACTCACTTATCTGCTTTTGATTTTGAGCCATTTTGAAAATCGGCATTTATTTTCGCGTTTCTAAACGGCTGAAAACGGAAAGCTACTAGGTGACTTGTGGTAACGGTACCTCACGCAAAATAATATTGTCTAGGGCGCTCTTGTTCCATATTTCAATTATCTTTTATCTATTTGAAGATATCACTTAATTACTGTAAAATTAGCGGTATTTTAATTTCGTCGGGATGAAGACTCTTAACGTACAACCATATGTAACATCCTATAACAAACTTATAACTGGAACCATATGTTTTATAATACTTTCCGTATAAGTGTTTCATCTATACGTTCTTTCCGTATGAAAGATAGAACTGTAGAGCATGTTACATACAGATTGACGTATATAACACATACTTGGCGTATGTAACATACGTAAACGTCAGTAATATACGGAAGATTTTTAGATGCAGATATCCTGCAGTTGCCTGATGTAACATCTAAACGGGAAAAAGGCAGTACATATGTACCATATGCATGATATATGTTCTGTACAGATTTCCGTAGTAAACATATGAATCCCGTATATTGGAGCAAAATACCGCTGTCCGGAGAATGGATTTTTCTCTGTGCATCTTCACCCTATAGAAAAGATAACACTCGAAATTAATTTACACTCCAAATACTCAATCGTTGTTTATGGATTGTCATATGAAAAGCGTGGAATTAATCCCAACGAACTGTTCGTACGCAATGAGGCAGCTGAGAACTTGAGCACCCAGAGAAGGAATTACGTGATTAAGCACTACAAATTCAGTCAAATTAAATAAACTACAAGTGATTACGGACTTTATGTTTTAAATAAGCTAAATGTAGCTTGAAATAAGCTAAATTGGCAACTCTGTTGAGTTTATTAAGGCAATTGCAGTATGAACTGAATCTGAAAACCCATTTTTCCTTCCAGAAATGGGAAATTTTCTCTTTAGTGTGAAATTCCTGTTCATCAAATAGAATTGCCAATTTTAATCTTATATGACTACAATTGTATTTTCAGTTATTTCACGAGGTACGAAAAATTATTGATTAAAACAGTAGGTTACCAATGCTATTTTACGTTAGTATATAGTAATGTTGAGTTGTCAGTTACTGACGCCATTTTATTTCAATAGATTTGAATGAAGGAATAAATGTGAATATGTTTGATAGTGCTACAAACACTTAAATTAAGTTCTTTTTTTTAAAAAAGAAAAAGGTAGATTCAAGGTGATATCAAAAAACGTAAGATGATGTCATTTCCGGTTGCGGAAAGAACAAATAATCCTTAAATAAGACACTGTTTATAAAATAACTACAAAAAGTTATATTTATTTTATTCGAAAATTTCACAACACAATCGCGTTTTTCCTGCTTGTCCGTTGGATTTCCTGTAGTTATTCAGTGGCATGCTGCATGCATGTCATCTGTATATTCTGTTTTACCTTCTTGTAATGTAATTGATAAAAATCATGTGATCAATATATTTTCATGAGCCAATTTATTCATATTTTTGACAATACTAACTTGACCATGCCAAATTAACATGGTTGCCGTCAGGTGAAATAATCTACCTTCAAAATACAGTTTTAAATGGTCAAATCTATGTTGGGAAAATTAACAGAGATATTGTCAAAAGTGTTATTTTGGTTTGATCTCTGACCCCCTTCATTGGTATGTGACTGCTAATTGTAATTGAATGCATTTCTAAACACAAGCAAAAGATAAGAAAATTGTCTACAATTACATGTTTACATCGTTACGTAGTCTTGCTTGAACCTACTTCGAAATTATAACGAAGTCTCATCGATACCCATGAATGTTGTAAAAAGTGTCTATATTTAAACTTGTCCAACGTAATTTAGTTTGATAATGCCTTATACCTTTCAAAGAAAATCATAGAGATAATTTTGGTGCTATCAGAAGAATGTTCATAGGTAAAAAAAAAAATATTGATATAATCGAATGATTTAACAATTGTAATTTGTATTAACCTAATAGTATACAGCAAATGTTTCGTCTGTGTATCACACTAATCTTAATAATAAACTTTCACGCTAATAAAGATTGCTACATGCGCAACCGTTTGCATAACTGATTGTAATAGACGTCGGTACTTGCACTATCGTTTCCCTGCTTCACCATAATAGATGTCGCTACATTCGTTATTGTTTACGTGTCTGATTCTAATTGATGTCGCTACGTGTACTATCGTTTAGCTGCCTGATCCCAATAGATGTCGCTACGTGCGCTATCGTTTACCTGCCTGACCTAATAGATGTTGCTAAGTGATCTATCGTTTACCTGCCTGACCTAATAGATGTCACTACGTGAGTTATCGTTTCCCTGCCTAATCCTAATAGATGTCGCTACGAGCGCTATAACCTGTCTTACTCTAATAGACGTCGCCACGTGCACTGTCAGATTTTAAATTGCACAGATAATTAGAAAAATAGTGTGACGATTTAATTTCAAATTGTTTCAATTTGATTACTTGAAAATGTGACAATCCAATTGGAACATGAAAACCGTATTGTTTTAGTGCAATTATTTCTTAATAGAACAGGAGCCATAACCATATTTAGAGTTGAGTATTAGTATTTGTGTAATCACATGTTTGGTAGCCTAATACCCTAGCTACAAGTATTTGGTACATATATGATGTTAGTTACTATAACAATTCTCATTTTATTCATGTACGCAGAACAAAAATACTAATTAAAGAATTCCTTGGTCCTGCATCTATTTTAATGTGTTGCTCTTCGATGATAATGAAGCTAATAGAAGGCTCGACTAGTAAAACTGAGAAGATTCAAATATCGTGCACGTTATTTCTAGTATAGCGGAAAATTTACAAATGTAACATTTGCTGGAATGACTGACTTATATGCAACCCAACATAACACTTAGGATATGCGCGCTTGCATAACAGGACAGGATAAAAATGTTGCTCTTATTATATTGACACAGGCTTACGTAAAAGGAGGGGATAAGTACTCGGGCAAAGGAATGATTGTAGGAACATATCTTTAAGGGCATTGTTCCCCCGCTCATTTTATCCAGGTTCTGAATTGAAATCCTGCAACAACAAGCAGTTTAAAATATTGATAGTGTTTTAAAGCTAAAGTCTTATATCACATCTACTATTTGACATAAACATTCAGCCATGTTTGTCACGTAGAAATTCCCTCTTTACGGGTTAATGAAGCTAGAGCCCGATAACATAAGGCAGCCTCTCTACTATAAAGTATCGAAGAACTGGACTGACATACAGTATATCATTATTAGCTTGTCTAGGAAACAGTAAAAAAAAGAAGTGTGGCTTACTAATGAATGTTGAAACTCATTATCACTTTGAAAGCTGGTCATTTAATCTTATGCAACAAATCGCAGGGAGATAATGACGGAATATTACCCTTTTATCTTATATATATAGATTTTCTCTGTACATCTCCTTCTCTTTGTTATTCTACAAACAAGAACATGCATCGCAGGTAATGACCTCATTTTGAAATGACCAAGCAAGCAATTTATTACATTTCCTTTCATACTAATGTCTAGAAATATAAAAGGATTCAAAAACAGACCATTAACTGCTTTCCTACATTTGTTATATCTATTTGACAATTACGTTGTCAGTACTAGTAAAAGAATAAACCAAAAAAAAAAAACATTGTATTGTTCTATGACAAGCTACACAATGAAAGCTACTTTTAAAATAACTCTTAATGTGCACATCCACCAACAACTCAAATGTTTTATTAATGATTTCGAGACTAATGATTTTCGCTAATCATATAAAAGTAATCCTTTTCTGCGTTAAGGTAAAGGTTACTCTAATACATTTCTTCTTTTTCTAAAAACCCACGATTATACACCGAGGCTCAGGGAGACAGTGATAATGAGATAATGGTAATGGTGGAATAAATAAAGAGTGAGGAGAAAACGGTAACACTACAACAAAAACCACGAATATGGTGTTTACCCACGACAAACAGGTGCACAAAAACACTCTTCATTTCGGGTAGGGTCCGATTGTTGACATTTTTTAAAAGTTAATGTAAAATACTGCTATTTAATATTCTATTGATAGCATTTTTACCTTTCATCTTAGTTTTCTGGGTTGGATTGAACTTCCTAGAGATCCCTTTGACTACGTTCGTGTTCACAAAGCCCACTTGGCGGAAGATAGAATCGAACCAGAGACTCCCTGCACCAGAACTACTGCGGCCCAAGAGACTTTCTTTTTAATTCTGAGGTAAGTAACAAACGAGGTATGTGCAAGAAGTGGTCTATTTTATCTTTCATAAAATACCTTCCCTTAAATGTTATTATTCCTAACGTCAAAACCTGCAAATTTACTTTCTCCTAGAGAGAAATGATATTCTAACATCGTTTCTTTAAGCCTGTGAAGCTTGTTTGCTAGAAAAAAAAATCTTTACGAGTAACTCTTATCCCCTTCTCTACTTAAAAAAAAGAATAAAGAGAGAGAACAAGCAGTGCTGGCTTTAGAATATTTTATGGTATTGTTATGTATCATATTTCTTAATGTGTTGCTTTTCGATGTTAATGCAGCTAATAGAAGGCTCGACTAGTAAGACAGAGAAGAGTCAAATATCATGCACGTTATTTCTAATATAGCAGAAAATTTACGAATTTAACATTTGCTGGAATGCCTGATTTATATGCAACCCAACATAACACTTAGTATATGTGCGCTTGCATAACAGGACAGGATAAATATGTTGCTCCGTTATTCATATTGACACGGGCTTGCGTAAAATGAGGGGATAAGTACTGGGGCAAAGGAATGATTTTAGGAACATCTCTTTAAGGGCATTGTTCTCCTGCCCATTTTATCCAGGTTCTGAATTGAAATCCTGCAACAACAGGTAGTTTAAAATATTGATAGTGTATTTAAGCTAAAGTCTTATACTTATCCTTAGAAGTATTTTGACGAATTTTAATGCTCAATGCTCAAATGTCTCCCCTATAGAATTCATATGATTAGTTAGTATTTCGTTCACACCAATACTCCATTGTTATTCCATTTTATCTTATTCTGAATTCATTGTTAATTTGATTCATAATCCATCCCTAGTTTCGTAATATGGACGACAAAATTAAAAATGTTTTTTTTTTTTCATCCGCTTTTTCTTTTAAGTTCCTAATTGCTAGTTTTCCTATTACAACATAAAAACATGACATTTTGAGAGTAACGTTAATTCCTAATAGTACAAAGTAAATATAATAGGTGTCGTACTAGTGTTATCTGTTTGTTGATGCCGGTAGATACCGCTAGTGTGTTTGCAATTTACAAATTTCAAACTTTTGCGGTGATTTAATTGCAACTTAAATACTGGATTGTTTCAATTTAATTATTTCAAGGCAGGACAAGAACCGTAACTATATTGTACTATTCGGTAGAATAACGGTACACGGGTTTTCCCTCACCATTTTTATTACAAAGAGAAAACGTTATACAGTTGTATACAAGGTTACAAATAAGTAATACTACAAAAAAGTTTTTTCCTGTATAATTGCAACTTCTGCTCATTGCAGATCGGAAGTTTGACATTTACTGGTTAAGAATGCCTCTGCCCGTTGCAACTGGGTCTAAGGAAACGTCTTACCCGTTACAGCTCAGAGGTAGGGTTGGTATTTCCTGCCTGTTGGAGCTAAGAGGTAGAGTTGGTATATCCTGCCCGTTACAGCTCGTAGATGGATAAAGGAACTTCTTATCCGGTCGTAGCTTGAAGGTCGCAATTATATCTCCTGTCCCTTGCATCTCAGAGATAGGTAAGGGACCTCTTGTCCTTTGAAGCTCAGAGGTAGGGTAGTATTTCCTGGCCGTTGCAGGTCGGAGACGGGTAAGGAACCTCTTTTCCGTTGCAGCTCATAGGTAAGTTAGTAACTCCTGCCATTGCAGTTCGGAGATGGATAAGGAATCTCTTGTTCGTTGCAGCTCACAGATGAGTAAGAAACCTATTGCCCGTAGCAGGTCAGAGGTCGGGACTATATCTCCTGCCCGATGTAGTTTGGAAATGGGTAAAGGAACTTCTTTCTCGTTGCAGTTTAAAGTTAGGGTAGTATTTCCTGCTCGTTGCAGCTCAGAGATGAGCAAAGATATCCGTTACAGCTCAAAGGTAAGATTAGAGGAATCTCTCCCGCCCGATATGGCTTGTGAAGATAGGTAGTATATGACCAGTAATAACCAGTATCTTCTGCCTCGAAACATCCATTTTTATAGCCAGTTTTTGGAGACGGATCCTGTGGAGGGTTGAAGGAGTTCTCTTCGTGTTCCATCGGGTGATAGCATCCGTTGGCTGCTTGCTGGTGCTAGTGATGAAGTATGTGGTTTTGTTTACTAATATGAGGGAATATTGTAATATCTAGATTTGAGCATTAATATTAGCGTGTTTCTACAGTAGTATATTGTGACAATTTAATTGGAACTTGCAGTGTATTCTTTTAATTTAATTATTTGGAAATTGGTACTGATTATACTGAATATGAACGTACGTTACTATTTATTATTAGGCCAAGTAATGAAGTGGCGTTTAGAAGAAGTAGTGTTAATTAAGCACGATATTAACATATAGGGTGTAAAGGACCAAAAGGCTATTCTGCAGCAACTAGTTACATCGAATGGTGAATTTAATTAACTAAATTCTTGATACAAAAATTATCGCATTAAATCAAATAAACAAAATTTAAATCTAAAACATCAATACCGAAACTAATGTCCATAACTTATCTTCCTTAACAGTATAATTAATGACTTGACCATTTGATCAACAGCTACTTTATAAACTTCATAAGGCTATTATAAACACCAAGACATTTAACAACGGTGTTTCTCAGTGTATTTTTGCTTTCATACGAAAAATCACGTTTGGTTATAAACACTGAAACTTCGAATCCTAGATGTGTCTCATACAAGTTAGATACTATAAACGAAAGTTGAACTCTAATTAAGAAAAGGAGAGTGAGTGCATGATTAGTGCATGCCTCACCAACTTTTGTGCTTTGATGTTTATGTGCTACAAAGAACAGCAAAAATTGATTTAATATATCCTATGTATTCATGTTCAATAACTGAAACTATTTGATACATTTTATTTTGGTTCCCTTTTTGTATAGACGACTTAATTCTCTGTAAAGTAGGAGAACTTTATTCTGCCATATTAGGGTTTATAAATCAACTGTATACAACTAAATCAATGCATTGCGGACAAGATGTTATTTAGGTAATTATTGGACAAAGTGTTAGCTTTTTAAAAGAGACAATTGAAAAACGCAATTATGTTTTCATTTATCACAGATTCAAGGTTGTAATGGAAGTTAACAGGGGACTCTCAATTCAGCCTTTCTGCTCTCAGAATACTTTGCGGTTGGTGACGTCATGAGGAGGTATCTCCGAGGATGTTATAAAATAGAGGATCTGCCCATACCATAAAATCGTGAAGCGATATTTATCCTTAAATAAGTAATGACTTAAAAGTAAACGACAGACACATTACATGTCTACATATGAAAATCGCAATGTTTTGAGGCAACACATATAGCGGAAACGAGAGTAGCCAATCAGACGTGCCAAAGCTATTTTGTGGCTTCATTCAGTTGCTAGGATGAAATAGATATGGACAGAACCTCTATTTTATAATATCCTTGGGTATCGCTAGGTATTGTTCAAGAAAACAAGTGAAATACTGCATACGCAATTACGCTAGTTGGTATAATGTTTCAAGATGGACAAAACTCTCTCCACATGACGTCACGGACAGGAAGCCAATCAGAACGTTAAATGCAAACTGAGGCTACTTGTTATTTTATATACCTTGGGAAATTAAGTCATACAAGTATTAATGAATTGAACCTAAGGTGGTTGAAATACTGGTTACAATTGTTGTCGAATACATGTAGTTGGAAACAATATTGAATATTCAAGACTGTGGAATTATGAAGAAGCGTGTGTTTATTAAATAAAAGGTAAAGGTCTGGTTTGATGAGTTAACTGTCTTCATAAGAATTAGTAATATATATTTAAATATATAACCCCTAACACGGACTGACTAATTGATTCGAAAATTTAATGTCTAAAGAAACACGTATAAATTGTAAACTCATTTGTGATGCTGATTGTATGGAGAGCAGTGTTCCATTACAATGAAGTATAATAAACCAACTGATATGTTTTATATTTAATTTTAAAGTTCTTTATAACCGGACTATGCCTTTCATTACACAGAAGAAAGTTTTATATAAAAGAAACTGTTCCATCTAATTCTAAGCCTTCACCACGAAAGACAGACTAAAAAAGAAGCGAATCGAAATGAAACCAACAATATGAGATGTCGTCCCATCACGCTTCAAATTTTTCGTTTGATTGAAAGTCGTGGAAAGTATAGTGTGTGTGTGAAACGCGGTTTCCTTCTTCTTCTGTTGAATGGAAAGAAAGAAAACTTTTGAATTTAAAACTTTCCAATAGAGTTTCCCCTTTTTAGAAAGAAAGTTTTCAACAAAAACACAATTTTCAACATTATTTTTACTTACAGACTCAAACTCTGCTCTTGTAATATCTGCTTCCTTCTTTTTCTTTAAAAAAAGGTGAAAAAAGAAAAATGAATAGAGAAAAGTTGCTCTTCGTAGTTGTAACGCACAACACTCCCTCAAAAAATGGTAAGGAATTGTGGTACAGTTTCCTTCTAAAGTTATATAAGAAAAGGAAGTATATTGCGGGCCTTGAAGCGGGGAAACAAGAAAAGGTATTACTTTTTTTCAAGGTGAACACTTTGTCCTTTACATATTGTTGCTTTTATTCAGGTGAACTTTTTTGAAATTAAGTTTCCTTTGCACACAAATGTAAAGAAGTCGTACTTGCTGTTTTTTTTACGGCTTCGCTTCATTTCATGAGTGTTAATGTTTACTTTCTTTAAATTTTAAAGAACAAACATCTTAAATATAAAATAAAAATAAAAGTGACTATGTTTGTGACATTATTTATTGAACCAATCGATCGATTTCGATTAACTTTTCAACAATACATCAGGTTCGAATCTGGAATGTTTTTATATTGTTTTACTTTGATGATGCAACTTACGTGAGGGTGTTATATTTTATATATATATATATATATATATATATATATATATATATATATATATATGTGGTCGAAAATGACCGATGTCAGGCAGCGCTTTAGTAATTGTAAAAAGTAACTGACTAACGGATCATATTACTCATTTTCCTTATTTTTAACCCAGTGAATTGACGCAGGCATAGAATATAATAAAATGCCAGTGTTAATGACAAGTTTTCATTATAACAAAATAGTAATGATATTGCTGGTGTTACAGGCTACAAATCTGTGTTTTTACGATTACCATGTTGATTGATGCACAGTTAAGGCGACCATACAATCCGATTAATCGGGATTTTCTCGCTTTGAGAACGCAAACATGTAGCTCGTTTATTTTAAAGAATTACATATTTTATTGCGATTTTTTTTTATTACAACATGTATAATCTTGATAATTCACTTTACCACAATGGTGAATTGTGCTCAATTGACGAACAATTTAGATAATCCTTTAATATAGCAAAATGCTTCTTGTCGCTGACAGCACACAATGCCAACATAAAATTTTCAGTGAAACTATGAGAGGCACAGATTCATTACATCAGGTAGAAAGTGTTTTGCTCATTTTTTTAATTAAAAAAAACATAATTCCAATAATTACATACTAAAACTAATTTATTGAATATATCCGGCACTTCCAGGATGTATGACTGAAGTAATCAACATAATTAAATCACTTTCAAAAGCTAATGAGCTTATAGTCTTCATCATAGGTGTTCTGGTATTATTGGCAGGTCACTTGCTGCGACTGAGAGGATTCCTGCAACCATATCCTCTAGCACGTCCTTCATTATACAGTTTTTTTTCTAGACAATATCCCAAACAGTTTCTCTTCCTCTTCTTAATAATATCTAAAATTGTTCTCTCCTCCCCTACCATTTGTAACACTCAATCGTTTCCGCTCGTTCCAGCTAATTCTCTCCCAAAGCTGATGTTACCGGTAAAGTTAAATACAGCTGAAGGGAAGTACATAAGTGAGGCAGATTATTTGCTAATCAGGTATTTTTAACAAAAAGAAGTCGTGCAAAACCTCTCACTGATACAAGTTCTTTTCTTTTAATTTCTACACTCATAAATGTTCTAAACGGAGTAGCTGAGTCCTAAATAGTTCATGAATGTAATATATAATGTCAGCAATATTAACAATATTTAGTATATTACTTCAGATTAGTGCTCTCAACGGATCGGGTCGGGTCGGGTTGAAGACCGACCCGACCCGTGATCCGATCCGATTGACCTGACCCGACAACCCAACCCGAGTGGCCCGACCCGACAACCCGACCCGAGCTGACCCGACCCGAGTAGCCTGACCCGACAACCCAACCCGAGCTATCCCGACCCGACAACCCGACCCGAGCTGACCCGAGTGACCCGACCCGACAACCCGACCCGAGTAGCCTGATCCGACAACCCGACCCGTTTGAGAGCACTACTTCAGATGCTGTGGGCATCCTTTACTAAATACTTTATTGAAAATTAATTCAACTGAATCAACTTTTTACAATTTGGGGCTCCCTTATGGCTTGGCCTCTCGCATTACGAGATATGCGGGGCCGTTATTTACGCCCTTGAACCTTACTTCAAGCAGCAAAGGAATTGCATCATAATACGGATTGAACAACAAGAGTCAAGTGTGCCAACAAGAGCCAGATGTAGAGTTTAGTACTAAAGCTCTAAATATTTGTCTACATTAGTGGCGGTACATACACACAATGATAGAATACTCACATTTGGTGCGAGTAGTCCCTATTTGAATCATGTCACATGAGTTTTTGGAGGGCCACAATAGCTCAGTGGTAGACGGTAAAGCGTGGAGTTCCTAGTTCGATCCTCGGTCAAATAAGCTTGTGGATGACAACATCGTGTCCGTGGATTTTCCCGGGGTGCCACCGTTTCCTCCCATTTTTTCATTCCACCAATTCATCCATCATCATTCATTTGCCTTAATCATCCGTCTCCTTTAGTCTAACGGGCATAATCGTGCGACGCTAAACTGAAAGATCACATTTCACGAGTTTCGGGTCCACAATATCGTGTTCCACAGTTTTATCTGTTTCGTCCCATAGTAGTCTTCGACCAATTCTACCATAGTCTTTCATCCACAATTTGCCTCATTTAGCCTAAAGAACATATTTCTGAAGCGTGGAATTTAAGATTTCATTTTCTTAAATATTTTATTTTTGTTCTCCGAAGCAATCTTCTTGTGTCTGCTGCGAAAGTACTAAAATTTTAACACAGCGAACCCTTATTCGAAGTTCAAGGAAACACAAAAAGAAATCGAATTACATAAATTCAAAATACTATATATAAATACGTGCATTATTTAAATACCTTAAATGAAACGAAATAATCTACTCTACCTAACTATGAGTATAAAATGACTATACTTTTAAGTCAACGTACTATTTGCGTGATCTAATACCGAGAACAATTAAATATTTACTTCGCTCATAATGTAATCAAACATTACATGAACCGTACGTTTAAAAGATCAGTACCAAAGACACTCAATTAACTCATGAAACAACATATACGAGTTACTCATTAGTTCTAACTTAATGAATCTTGTTTGCTTTGATTTGCTTGCTTCATACAGAGTAGAATTCAGAAGTAGTGAGCCTCACTTTATACTGACGCGTGCGCACCCTGCAGCGCCTTCCGCTTGCTAGCGACGGTGGTGGTGGGTATTGGCTTCACAGGGCAATGCGGAACAGTTAGCTCCCAGCTTTGGGAGTGGTAGCATCAGCCTTAACAGTAGCTCCTATACTGCGGTGCGTGACACGGCGTTATGGATAGTTCATTAGAGGAACGCTACGGGATCAAATTTCGTTCCGGTTGGGCAAGTCTCCTTCCGAAACGTTCGCCATGCTTCAACAGGTGTATGGGACTGAGTGTCTGTAATATTCTCAAGTCAAAAAGTGGCACAAGGCTTTTCGTGAGGGCCGGGAAGAGGTAACTGACGAACCCCGGTCTGGACGCCCGTCGTCGGCCCGTAGTGACGTGAATGTGTAGCGAGTGCGTGAGGTTTTGAACACGTACTGGCGTTTGAGTCTGTGCCAAGTAGCAGAAGCCCTGAACTTATCGGAGGCGAATTGTTACTGAGTACTTGCACATCTGGAAAGTCTGCGCGAAACTTGTGCTCAAAGTTTTGACTGAAGAACAGAAACGGAACCGAGTGCTCCGATGCGAAGAACTGCTGCAATTGTGCGAAGACGATCCTGCCTTTCTCGAAAAAGTGATAACCGGCGACGGAACTTGGACTTTTCAGTATGACCCAGAAATAAAACGACAAAGCATTGAGTGGCACACCTCAAACTCACCCCGTTCCAAGAAAGCGAGGATGAGCAAATCGAAGACGAAGGCCATGCTCATCGCCTTTTATCGGAGTGACGGGGATCGTCCACTACCATTTTGTCCCGCCCGGACAGACCGTGAACGTTGCTTACTACCAGGAAGTCCTGAAATGGCTGGAATGAAGCGTCGCGCGCAAGCGCAGGAACATCAAGGACAGCTGGAAGCTTCACCACGATAACGCCCCCAGCCACACCGCCTTTAACGTCACTGACTACGTGGTTCAGGTCAACATTCCTGTGGTACCCCAGCCTCCCTACAGTCCGGAATTGTCGCCTCCTGATTTCTTCTTGTTTCCGCGCTAAAAATCAGCGCTGAAAGGAAAACGTTTTCGAGTCCATCGAGGACATCAAAGCAAATGTCAAGCAGCCCTTGCAGCCATCCCGGAACAGGCCTTCGGAGAAGCCTTTGAGTCATGGAAAGCCACCTACAGAAGTGCATTTTTGTAGAAGGTGCCTATTTTGAAGGCTATTAGTCAGCTGTACCGATCAGCTCAATAAATCTGTCTTTTTGAACGAAGGGTCATTACTTTTGAATTCTACCCTGTACACGGCCAACAAAATCCTCAATTTTATTAATTGCGAGAAGTATGTCATTAGTAACATTTGTGGTTTACATTCGGTAAAACAATACATAAATAAGTAAATAAATTCCAGAAGAGTATCCCAGAAACGTAAAACTTTATTGAAGAAGGATATCCCAGAAATGTAAAACTTTATTCCAGGAGACTATTAACTGTAATATATTGGCCACGAATGATATACTTTTCAATGCCATATATTACTGCCGATTTTGTTGAACACCCTGTCATTTACCCTCCCGTTCTTTTTGTTCAGTTCGATGTGATGTTTCAATTGCTATATCTCTTATATTTGATCAATATTATATATCTCATCTTTTATCTTTCGCTCCTAATTCTTACTTATTGTCTCCTATCTTCGATTATCCCTTATCTCTTACCTTTGTTTCAATCTTAGCTTTTATATTTATTTCTTAACTCTTATCTCTTACGTCTCTCTTACTTTTGATTATCTCCTAACTTCTACCTTTCTTAATAGTCGGGTAAAAATAAGGTTGAACCGCAAACAAATTGCAACAGAAAGTCTGACATTTGCTTCTTATTGAAAAAAGTGACAAAAACGATGAAATAAAGTCTACCAATGCCACTGTTGTCATAAGGCTGCCATATTGGAAAATGGCGGCCATAATAGAATTTAATGGATTTCAAAACGTATATGTACTTTCTAACCCTCACATGTGATTCAAATGAGAAATTTTACCTCGTAATGATTGTAAAAATAATAAGTCATACAGAGATGGAATAAATACTGGGCGACTGCCCAGAGCGCCGCCATACTGGAAGATGCAAAAAGTTGCCATAAAGTTACTTTGCCCAGGTGAAAATTTTGTTTTGGTTTGTCCCTGATGTCATGTGTTACTAATTGCAGCCAATGATAAGTTCACAAAGAGCAAAATACTATATTTAACAAATGTAGTCCTTCTGTTGTTTCCTCCATTGTACGAAAAATCATTACCGAAATAAGAATTGTTTTATCTTAATATCTATGTGAAGTTGCGTGTGACCATTTCTATTAAACAATGGTAATTCTTTACTTTAACTTCTATTTTTCGGGATTTGCTAACATCAACAGAAGGATAGTTATTGTTGAATGTTATGCAATTGGAATTTGAAAACCATCCTGAAAAACGAACTTAAGTTCTATTGTGTGAAAGTTATTAAAGAAGGAAGTTTGTATTGTGCAATGGTTTTGAACAAGTTTTACAAGTCAACATATCTGATCTGCTGTAAAATAGTTATATATTTGAGGTGTAAATGTACTGTTCAATCATAAAACTTTTAAAAAGATAAAAGAACATGGTTCAATTACATCTCATGTTGTAAAAATGAGAGTGTCTTTAATTCTAAAGTGAAAATTCATGTACAATGTCATCTGTGTGTTCTTGAGCAGATAATTTACTGTAATGAAATAGTTACGAAATGTGAATAGAAGGCCTCTTTGTAATGAACTCTTTAAAGATAGCAATGGAATTTCAAATCTGACTGAAAAAGAATTAAGGAATACATCAAACATGTAAAGAGAGAAAAATTATTGAGTTTCACCTTAAAGTTGGCCAAAAACTGCGCAAGAAGTGTAGATCGTGGATAACTAATCTAAAACCTTCTTTCAATTTCCAGCAACCAAGCATCCACGGCACGTGTTCTACGATCACAGGATGGATCTTTTAATTTTAGGATAAACTGCATTTTTTTGTGGAGCTCTGATCGCCTCCTATTTCTTCACAAAAGAGAAATAATTTCCTGTCCGGACATTTGAGTATGAGCAAAATATTTTAGCCAAATGTGAAGAGCGAAAAGATGAATGGACTAATACTATGAAAAGTAGAATTGTAGTGGTTAGGGACCTTCATGTGGCAGATATATGTTATCATCAGCAGTGTTCTGTGAACTTCAGAACAGAGAAAGAAATCCTTTCTCAAAATTCTGGGAAATCTGCTGATATTGCTGGCTGCCCAGACGACAGGCAGCGCTATGAAGCATTAATCAAAGCTGCCTCCTACCTTGAAGAGAATGATCAAGTACAAAATACTCTGGCAGAGCTTGTTGAACGTATGAGAAGTTACCTCCCTGATAAAACTATAGAATTATACAGCAAAATATGTATTAAAAAATATTTTGGGGCATTTTAGAGAAGTATTATTTCAACAGTTGCTGGAGTCCCAGACATTGTGACCTTTAGAAAAACAGCTGAAGCCATTTCGTACGACTACCATCGACAGAAGTCAGCCGAATCAGAGGAGGAGAAAAGGCTACTCATAGGAACAGCTGTAGAAAATTTTGGAAGTGAAATCAAAGACTCTAATGTGATAGTTCATGAGTATGCTGGTTCTGAAGATATCCATGATGCTGCAAATGATTTGGAACTCTTGTCTAAAAATCTAGATGGTTTTTAAGTGCTCTTGTGACAGGGAAAAGGAAAGGCACAAAAATTGCAGTAATTGGACAATGTTTGATGCAAGCCGTTAGACCACGTGTGCTGGTTGCTTCTTTGCAGTTGGGATTGGAAGTTGCAGTGCATCACAATAGTGGTTCAAGATTTCTAGTTGAAATTTTCCTGTACTATTCCGAAATACAAAGCTATTAACTGTGTGCAGCAGACAAATAGATCTGTCTACCATGATTTGACACAAGGAAGTTTCATTCAGTATGCAGCAGACAATGTGAACTATAACATAAAAACTGTAGACGGGCATGGTATATTTCACGAAATGGGCATCATTGTGATGACCACTCCAGGAGTTCAGATTAGAACCAAAGTGTCATGTCACAATACATCAAAGATATTCAGGAAATAGCTCGAATTAATATGAAAGATACCCAGCACTGGTAAGTGGATTCCAATAACTGACATATCGCTCAATAAAAGAAAGTATAACATTTGACGACAAAACTGAGAACATTGACAGGATTTCGAGTGTGTCTTATGCTTTAGAGCGTTATTTTGTTCCCATATTACATGGTACAGTACGTGCCAACTTCTTCTAAAAGGAGATCATCCTGGGAAGTCATCTGTAACTTTTCTTCCTATGATAAACTTGAACCCATCAAATCAATCTTGCATCTACCTTGATGTTTGCGTGTGATCATGCCATTACAATAACGCCATTACAATAACGCCATTACAATAATGCCATTACAATACTGGCTTAGCATTTTATATATCCTAAATGTGCATTCAATGCTGAAAATGAAGTTTCATGCAATAATAATCATGCGATCTATGTAGACGTTTTTGTTTTCATATAATTTAATATTTTTAAAACAGGTTTGTAACTTTCTATATCCATTCCGAACAGAAGTAATTGATTCCAATGTTACTTATGTCTGTAAGGAAATCCATAAAGAGTGTAAAATATATATTACACTGGTAAACAAAAAATAAAATGTCAATTTAACCTCTCAAATAAACACTTTTGCGATATAATTTTGACGAAATATTCAAAGGCATGTACCCTCATAAACAAATCGCAACAGAAGCCTGACAAGACCGTACGTCCAAAAGTTAAGTAATATTGCTAAATTTCAGTTTCTGCTAATTCAGAAACTATTAAAATATTTTTAAATATTGTATTTAAAAATAGTTTTTCATTTTAATTACAAAATTCATTCCAACAACCTTTGCTCATGTAACAATGATGCATATTCCGGCCTGTGAGTATCCTATAAAAGTAACCAAGAAAGTTGTTTTGCTTTTTCACCCATCACCTTCGAACATCGATATGTCACCTAAGACTTAACCTGGAAGATCAAAAATAGTCCTACTTAGCATCGACGACCTTCTGCCAATGTTGTGGAAGGACACTGATTCCATTGCGGTACAACTTTTTGGGCCGTGAAGCGAAGAAGGTATCAAGTCCATTTTGTAGCTCTACTAGGGATTTGAACTGCCGTTCTCTAAGGTCATGCTCTAAGGAATGGAACAGGTGATAATTGGGGCACAATGTAAGGGAAGTATGACGGATGCAATAGTGTTCCCCATCCAAGGCTTAGAATGGTATCCTGGGTCATCCTAGTCACGTAGGGCTTAACGTTGTCCTGTAACAGCAGGACCCCTTTGCGATTCAGAAGTGCTGGCTCCAGAGTTTTGAGTTTTTCTTGAACACGGCTCTACTGCTAACAGTACACAGTTGCATTGATGCTCTGACCAGCTGATAGCAGTTCCCGATGCACGATGCTGCGAGCAGTCTGCCAAACACACAGAAAGACCTTCTTCCGGTGCAGTGTTGGTTTTGGCTGTTTTGAAACTGGTTCATGGGATGCTAACCAATCATGACGGTACCGTGGATCTTCATACAGGATCCACTTCTCATCACATGTCAACATCCTGTCCAGAAATCCTTCTTTCCTCAGACGAGACAACAAAGAAACACAGTTGTCTGCTCGCGTTGCCTTCTGGCCTGGAGTCAAATCATGTGGGACCCATTGATCCAACTTGTATTCCCTCCCAAGTTGATGGAGGTGCTGCGAATGGTTTCTCTACCCACTGAATTGAAGTCCTAGTTCCTCACATGTCTCGTCTTGCTTGCCTCAATTACTGCCTGAAGATCCTCATTTTGTACATATGTTGATCTTCCGGCACGTGGTGCGCCTTCGAATGTTTCGTCACCGTTCTTAAACTTGTTAAACAACCACTGCACTGTCCGTGTAGTAACAACACCCTCACCACATGCCTGGCATATTCTCCGTCCCGCTGCAGCGGCGTTTGAGCCTAGTTTCAACTAGTACAGCACACACGCCCTTATGACGTCCAGTGAAGTTCCCATTTTCACTCTGTCCTTACGCAAGTTGACGGTGTAACTGAACTGCCAAAACCAGATTGTATATGATATACCCACACCAACAACTGACCTTTGTCTTATCTGTATTCACATTCAACTCACAGCGTGAGAACAAATTGAACACAGATCTCCACAAAAAGGGACGGAACTTTCTTTTTTACCTTCATAAATATTTTTTAGTTAGCTTACAATTGGCTGCAATTGGCTGTAATTTTTATAAATTATATACATTACACACAATTTTATTATCTTAAGAACAGCTATGAAGGAAAACACTTTCACAGGTCATGTGTTGGTCAGAAAATGCACAAAATTTCAGAAAATTGCTAAATTCCATTATGGCGGCCATTCTCCAATATGGCGGCCTTATGACAATAGTGGCGTTGGTAAACTTTATTCCACCGTTTTCATCACATTTTCCTCAATAGGAAACAACTGTCAGACTTTCTGTTGCAATTCGTTTGCGGTTCGATCAAAATTTGACTTATTTTTACACGATAATAATTGTTGTTTCTTATCTCTTATCTTTAATTATCCTTTATCTTTTATCTTTGATTAACTCTTAGCACTTTATTTTTCTCTCTTAACTCTTACCTCTTACCTCTTTCTCTCTTAACTTTGATTATCTCTTATCTTTGATCTTAATCTCTTACCTCTTATCTTTGATTATCTCTCATCTTTGATCAATGTTACAGTTAAACAAAACCTAAATTTAATCATAATTTTGGGCTGTTTCTCATGTATACTGTCGTATTGCTAGTGTCATAATAAAAAGAGATTAATTAGTGTGTACTTCAGTGTTAATTCCATCTTAATAAATGATATAGTTCTTGTACAGCATCAAGTTTTGAGGTTTTAGAATTTTTTCTCGATTTTCTCGAAATATGAATAAAGATTTACTTTTACAAATATAATTTTGTTTAGCTCAATGACTTTTATGTATCGATCAGAATTATTTATGTCAGGAGAATATTGATGAGTGTAAGGTTCTACCTGTGCATGAAGCCAGGAGCGTAACTAGAGACTTATAGGCAACTGACAATTACAAATGGTAGGCCCCTCTCGTTTCTATAACTGAAAATGGATATCCTACAAAAATTCGTAATAGCTGAATTATTTTTATAACCCGCAAATAGGCATGTCCAACTTCTTAAACAATGGTTGCTCGATAAAAAAATCTGTTAATTCTTTCGATCTTTCTTCACACAGTGTTCTTCAGATAGTTATTTGGAAAATCAAAACTCCGCACTGGAGTTGTGATAAGATAAGTAGCAGCACCAAAACTCTGTTACGGATTTCAAGGAGAGTGGGTAAAAGCCAGTATTCTTTCACTATAAGAAGAGAAATTATATTACTGATTGTTGTCACTTTAGAGATATCGTTAATAAGTGTTGACTCCACTCTTAAAATGTCTTGCGAAAATTCTGACGAAATACTTTTGCAATATGTTCAACTGAATTCATCATATATATGTAGATCAGTGCAACTTAGATCTTGCTGTACCTTAGGTTCTAGCGCGCTAAAGTTTGATATCACTTTACTCAAACCATGAAACTGTATTATTTTATTATAGTATTATAGTATGTATTATAGTATGGAAAGAAAACATTTATTAGAAAGAAACTTATAGGATGCCTTAAGCGCTTCTCTTGAGCAGGCATATGTCCAGAACTTTTTGTTATAAGAGATCCAAGCTTTGGGTACTATAAACCACTACGTCTATGCAGTATTGAACGGGAATTATTTTGCACCCGAAAAGATGATAAGTAATTGTAAAGTACTTTCGCCTATAGTTTCAGAAAAAAAAATGATGGAACTAAATTGTTCTCATAGTAGAAAAAATACAGATGAAATGTAAGTGAACAAAAGTATTTTAAGTTAGGAAACTTGGAGAAGAGTCTGGACCTTGTGGACTCTGCCTGGGTGTGATTCTGGACTTAAAGAGCTCTCGTCACAATGACGTCGCACTTTCCTACGTCGAATACATATTTTGTTAACCTTTCTTGTGTTAGAGAGAACACGTTCTTGCACTGACAAGCAATACTCAACTGATATCAGTCATACTGTGTTATTACAGTTGTGATCAGATGTGTTTTATAACATATGTTACAAATCGTTCAGTCATATTCGTGCATTTTTCAATTAGCGCCAAATCCTATTGATCAAACGAATCTGATCAATTCGGACTTTGAACATTTGTGTCCAATTCTTTATAATTATCTTCAATATACACTTCTCCACGTGGATTCCACTCGGATGACACCCCTCTTCTCAAAGAATTGAGTCACAGTGTGCTGATCCAAATGGAACAGGTTTGTAATCGCCACTATACCTTTTCGTACCACCATAGTTAAATGTCATGCATTAACAACAGGTCTGGTATGTATGCACATATATTACTAACTGTTGTGTCACTTGCCCAGCACACTTTCCTCGATGCTCAGTAGAGTGCACATCGGTAAAGGGACAGGTTTCATTTGACACGCTTTATACAATGATAAAATTGCACAGCTACATAAATTGAGTGACAATAAAATATTCCGTTTTCACTTTTATCCAAGCTTTCTCAACTTAACCCACGGAAGTATCATTATACTTGTGTTCAGAACTTTTGTGGCTTCTTGCGACGACATTCTTAATGTTAGAACTGTGAGTATTTAATGAAAAAGTATAGTTTAGATACGTGGATGAGATCAAGGCAAAATTTCTTCTATAACCTAGGTATTTAATGAAGAAGAATACAACATTCATATTTCAAAATCACTATAAAATCCTTTTCTCAACGTATAGACAAAACCATTAATCTTCTGTAGCTTAGGTATGTGTGGATAAGGCAAAAGTAAGATATCTTGTTGAACCTACGTATTTAATGAAAAACAGTACAATATTTACATTCGGAAATAACCATTCAGAGTCGCGATTTTATCTTCAAATTTTGCATCCTTAATTTGTCTGTTTCCTGGTGCGGTACAATAATGAAATTTTATTGAGCGTCATAAGTTGGGTAACAATATAATCTTCCATTGTTACTGTCGTATATTTCCATATATTTGTTAACTAAGAGTAACTTGTCAACCCCCCTCCCACCTCAGGTAGATTTTAGCGCCGAAAGTAACCGTATCTGCAATCATGTAGGAGAGGAAACATTCCTTCTCATGACTAAAATTAGAAAATAAAATACAATCTTAAAATGTACATATTGTATTTTAAAAGTGTTCTTTCAAAAACTAACAAATAAAACGAAACAAATTAAGTAACAGTTTTAAATAAAATTACTTTATAAAAAGATGTTTATGGATGACTAAGAAAATAAGCATGAGGAGAGCTGTCACATATATATAAATATATGTGAGGTGTCACACACACACACACACACACACACACACACACATATATATATATATATATATATATATATATATATATATATATATATATATATATATATATATATATCAATAATAAAAACATCTATGTAGTATATTGAGATACCTATCTATAAACTATTTTAAATACCAAAAATAAACTCGATAATATCATATATAATAATATACAAAAATCTAATATTTCATATCAATTATATACAAATCAAAAGATAATACAGAACGTGTATACATTATGTTATAAAATACGAGGGTCACTACGAAAGTTTTGAGATACGCATTGTTGTGGCACAGTATTTGAATTCCAACAATTGCGTTCGGTAGTGGAACCCAGAGCGAAGAAGCAAAGAAAGTTTCAACTCGCCTCGCTTATCGGCGTGGCCGTATCGCCTTCACTTGTTTGTTGATGTGAGCAGTATTCAGATGTCTAGAATGGAGCTCGAAAGGGAACATTTTCGGGCAATGATCTTTACGATTTCAAAAGTGGTTTGAACGAGACACAAGGCCTTGACCGTTTGCAGGGGGCATTTGGGGACCTTGCTCCTTCCCATGCTACAATTTTTCGGTGGTTTGGTGAATTCAGAAGAGGCCGGACATTGCTTAAAGATGAAGAGAGAGCTGGACGTCCGGCAACAGCTGTGTCAGATGAAAACACTGCCGCTGTGGAACAAATGATTCGAGAAAATCCTCGAACAACTTTCAAGGACATTGAATCTACAGTGAACATTGGATCGCTAGCAGTAACAAAAATTCTTCATGTTCATCTTCGGCTCAAGAAGGTTTCATCTCGTTGGGTGCCTCACACTTTGACTGAACAGCAGAAGCGCATGCGTGTGGAATGGTGTGAAGAAATGATTGCAAGATTTGATGGAGGCAATTCTCGACGCGTCTCTGACATTGTTACTGGTGATGAGACTTGGATCTATCAATTTGACCCTGAAAATAAACGCCAGTCTACAGTTTGGATCTTTCCAGACGAAAATCCACCCACGAAAGTGAAGCGACCGCGAAGTGTGGGGAAGAACATGGTCGCAACTTTCTTCTCGAAATCTGGCCATGTTGCAACTGTTCCACATGAAGAACAAAGGACAGTTACTGCTCAGTGGTATACCACTGTTTGCCTAACAAAAGTGTTCCAGAAGCTTTGCGAACGGCGTCCAAGAACTGGATTGCGTGGGATCTAGCTTCATCATGACAACGCGTCCACACGCATGTCCATCACAATTCAGATTTTAGAATCTACGGAGGTCAAACTTATGACTCATCCGCCGTATAGCCCTGACCTTCCTGCCTGTGATTTTTTTCTGTTCCCCAGGATCAAAGATCGCATGCGTGGGAAGAGATTTTGCAACCCTGAAGAAGCTGTAGTGGCTTACGAAAATGAACTTTCAACACTTGAAGAAAAAGACTGGCAACACTGCTTCCAAAAGTAGTTTCGAGGATGCAAAAGTGTGTGCAGTGTAATGGTGAATACTTTGAGAAAATGTAAGTGTTAAATTGATTTTAAGTATGTAAGTTATTTCACATCTCAAAACTTTCGTAGTAACCCTCGTACTATATGCTTGTGATGTTGTATACATATACCGATAGTAAATAGAACATTATATTATAATATTTGGTCTAGGAATTAATTCGTGCGGGTGGACAAGAGATGGCGCAACGAACGGAGCGTCCCACAGTTCCGTGTATCCACACATGTGTTGCAAACCCCTGTCATCGCGTATCGTTCGTAGTATAGGGCAGTGGATTAAAGCGTCAACAACACCAGTTTGTAGTTAAGTGAACATGGCGCAATTTGTGCCTGATAAAGTGTTTTTGCGGGGTGTCCTGCTGCATTACTTTAACATGCAGAAAAGTGCGACTGAAAGTCATCGTATTTTGGTGGAAGTGTATGGTGACCATGCTCTAGCTGAGCGAACGTGTCAGAAGTGGTTTACACGGTTTAGAAGTGGTGATTTCGGCTTGGCAGACCAAGAGCGAGCTGGACAGCCAAAAAAATTTCAAGACGAAGAATTGACAGCATTGCTCGAGCAGGATTCGTGTCAAACGCAGGAACAACTTGCAGCAGCATTAGGCGTTGATCAAACAACAGTTTCCAAACGCTTGAAAGCCATGGGAATGATTCAAAAGATGTCACATTGGGTTCCACATGAATTGAAAGACAGAGACGTTGAAAGACGAAAAAACATTTGCGAATTGCTGCTTCAACGACAGAGCAGAAAGGGGTTTCTGCATCGAATTATTACGGGTGATGAGAAGTGGATCCATTACGAGAACCCTAAACGAAAAAAGGCCTGGGTGAAACCAGGTGAACCAGGTCCATCACAACCAAAACGAGATATTCACTGTGCAAAGGTTATGCTGTGCATATGGTGGGATATGAAAGGTGTGGTGTACTATGAGCTGCTGCAACCAGGTGAAACTATGAACGGAGAACGTTATCGACGACAATTAATGCGTTTGAAGCAAGCTCTGGCCAGAACACGACCAGAATGGGAGAACAGACATGATAAACTTATTGTTCAACATGATAATGCTCGCCCACATGTCGCAAAACCGGTCAAAACCTATTTAGAAAATGTCGGATTGGAAGTTTTACCCCACCCGCCGTATTCACCAGACGTTGCTCCTTCGGACTACTACTTGTTCGATTGCATGACCAACGATTTGATTGGACAGCGGTTTACTTCTTCAAAAGATATCGTAACATGGGTCTCTGACTGGATCGCTTCCAAGGATGAGGACTTCTTTCGCCACGGAATCCGTACATTGCCTGACAGATGGGCGAAAGTGGTGGCTAGCGATGGACAATATTTTTCTTAAGGTATTTATGTATTTTGTGTTTGTACTACAGCTTCAATGTGTGCGTACCAACCGCACGAATTAATTCCTAGACCAAATATTAAAGTCAAATTTCAAGAATTTTTATCATGTGATTATATATGAGAACGCTTTGCATGCTTTTCTTTTTAGACAAGCATAAATATATATATATATATATATATATATATATATATATATATATATATATATATATATATTTTAAAGAAAAGTAATTTTCTTCAAAACAGGATTATTTTTTACTTCTCAGTACGATTTATTTAATTTCGTTTGTAACTTATATAAAACATGTTTTTAAAAATGTTTGTTTTATGAAGCATATACACTATTTGTGTCAGATTTCTATCAAGAAAATTATTACAATTTTCTTTATGCAGGTTGGACGGCTTAAGACCTTCGTACTAAACAACACGCAAAGGTGAAAAATATGAATTAGTGTGTGTGGTAAACATACACTCAAGGAAAATTAATATGAGCCCGCTTCGTCGTATGTAACTATGCTTACCGAGTGACGTCACACTCAATTTGAAGAGCTTTTACATGGCTAAGCTGTTAGCGTACGCGCCTTTGGCGTAGGATATCCGGATTCTATTCTCGACGGAGCTCATGTTGTTCGGATTCCACCTTTATCAGTGGGTCCCGTCTCATATAGCCTCGCTGCTTATAGGGACGTTAAACTGAAACTCACGTCAAACCAGGTGTAATTTTGTAGCGTTGTGTTTCTTCTTTTAGCCATTATGACTGTTTCTGTGGGCGTTCTGATTTGACTGTTTTGAAATTTTGGGCGTTCTGATCGTCGGATGTTTTGTTCTAGATCCACAAGGTTCATGTCTACTCAATAAGATCCCTCCTTGCAGGTTTAATGGATAACAGGCCCACCATCGGTGCACGAGGTCCGAGGTTCTGTTCCCTCTGAGAGAGCAAAAAACTTAATTTCACAATTATTTACTTTCATTAATCATCCATATATTTTATCCTAAAGCGCATAACTGTATGACTTTAAACTAAATAGTTTATTTCTATTTAATAAGAAAGAAAATATTTTTGTAAAATTAATTATGTGGTGACTGTGTACGAACTAATACTAGATATGTTACTAAATTGACTCCACTTTAGGTAAGATTGTAGATTTAACGACTGTCATTTTAACATTTTACTCCGAAGTGCAATTGAATTAAAGTAGACTATGTTGAAATGACACAGTCATTTCTTACTGTGCAGTTCCATTACAGTTACTGAACTGTAAATATTCTAAATTCTAATGTTTTCAGTTGTAATGTTTGTAATTTACAACACGTACATTAGAATTCTCTTTGTTATATTAAAGTGAAATTGGCAACATTACATTGGGTTTTGTTTCTAAGCTACAATGCAATTTATCACCGTAGTAACAAAAGTAAATGAGCAGTGATCCTCAGTGATATATGTCCCACTTCTTAGAACATAAAGCTGTAATAGACTGATACTGAATATCGTTCCTCAATATAAATAGAAGGATATAAATGGATGTAGAATACTTTCCTTTGAATACACATTTATTTCCCCGAGCAGGAACTTGCGTTTCCTTTCCACTTGACAATGGACAGATTTATTATCTTTTAGTCCAAAAGCGTGCACTGAACGATACAGATCTTTCTTTCTCCCTACAGCTACCATCGATCTTGATTTATCAATGTTTCCAATTCCATAGCCAACAATATTTCCTATGCATTTCAATCTAGATATATATTACGTATTTCCTTTATTCTTCCGCATTTTGTAAATGAGTTGGTTTATAGCGAAAGAAAATAAAGAGATTAGGAATACACTGTTTTTGGTTTTATTTTACTAAAACCGTTGCACAATTTGGATATTTTTGATAGGAAATTAAACTTGGTTGTAATAAAATCTCCTTTTTGAAAACAAACCCTAGAATCGGTAAACGGATAAAGGAGAACATTCCACAATACCTTACAATTGCAAAACGAGAAACAAAAAATCGTTTATCGGAAATACCTTCATCGCATATAAAAGTTATTTGTAAATTGTACTAGGAAAGTTTCGCAGTACGACGCAACCATGTGACGCAGGAGTCTGCTTCTTGGTGCATGCTGAGACATGTTCATACTTGCACAGTAGCTACTGCACCGAGTTGATGGGCTGAGTTATTCATTATCAGTGATAATCTAAAGTGTTTGCTATGGCATCTTGATCACAAAATAGGATATGACTAGTTTAGCGGTGAATATTTGTAGCATGTGTTATGACCTTTCATTTCCCAAAATACGGAAAGATGAATTTGGATATTTAGTTTTACAGAAATTGTTATTGTGGAATGTTGTCCATTATTTTTGAAATATTACCCTCTTTTCACTCACTGGTTGTTATTTAATTGTAACCAACGAAAACGTTTTCTTAGTTATAACAAGCATCGGACGTGAACAACAATCTTCCAGATTTAAAAGCTATCATTCAGAGAAGACAAATAAAACATTCTTGGATCAAAAAATCCAACATATTTCGATCAAAAGTGTTCTTGACGCCTTATACCTGGAAAACTACATATAACGCAGTGAAACCCAAACTATCACTTAACTCAGCATGATGTGCTTATTCCGTAGAAAATACGATAACTTGATTTAGATGGCCGTTCAAAACTTTTGTGGCCCCTGATGCAAAAACTAATTATTGGCCAAGATCGCAATCTTTTGATGCATTTTTTGATCATTCCTAAAATTCTTGGCCAAGATCGCAATCTTTTGATGCATTTTTGATCATTCCTAAAATTCTTCGCAAGATTGCAACCTTTTGATCCATTTTTTGATCACTCCTAAAATTCTTGGCTAAGATTGCAATCTTTTGATCCATTTTTTGATCATTCCTAAAATTCTTGGCCAAGATCGCAATCTTTTGATGCATTGTTTGGATCATTCCTAAAATTCTTGGCAAAGATCGCAATCTTTTGATGCATTTTTGGTCGTTCCTAAAATTCTTGGCTAAGATCGAAATCTTTTGATCCATTTTTTAATCATTCTTAAAATTCTTGGCTAAGATCGCAATCTTTTGATGCATTTTTGATCATTCCTAAAATTCTTCGCAAGATTGCAACCTTTTGATCCATTTTTTGATCACTCCTAAAATTCTTGGCTAAGATTGCAATCTTTTGATCCATTTTTTGATCATTCCTAAAATTCTTGGCCAAGATCGCAATCTTTTGATGCATTGTTTGGATCATTCCTAAAATTCTTGGCAAAGATCGCAATCTTTTGATACATTTTTGGTCGTTCCTAAAATTCTTGGCTAATATCGCAATCTTTTGATCCATTTTTTGATCATTCTTAAAATTCTTGGCTAAGATCGCAATCTTTTGATGCATTTTTGATCATTCCTAAAATTCTTTGCAAGATCGAAATCTTTTGATGAATTTTTTTTATTATTCCTAAAGTTCTAGTTTCCCCATCCATCAAAAAACATTGCCATAAACAGGAAATTGTAGAGCTATTTATTATGTTTACAGAAATTCCATCGATGCAATTGACACGAAGAAAATTTTCTCTTCCTTATTCCATCAAAGGAGGCGGCGTAATCTAGTGGTTATAGCATTCGACTGACGTTTGCGTACTCCCGGATTCGATTCCCGACCGTTGCATCCCACTTTTTGGAGTCCACTTAGGTCGTCAGGTAAACTGGGGAATCCACTAGGTCTAGAAAACTCCTGATACGTCTGTTAGAGAGAGGGAGATGCAGCGCGCTGATCACGTGTTAGTCCCTAGACTGGACGTAGTTCAGCCAATCGCTAACATATGGAGTTGGAGTGGCTCAGGCCCACAAAGGCTGTCAGTCCAAGTGGTTTGGTTTATTCCATCTATGCTTCCACTTGATCTAACCTTACAGATGTAAGGTTTCCAACGTGATCCTCTCGCCTTGACGTGTATTCTGCTGCACCGAATCTTTGCATGAATGTACCATCATTGGATAGTATATCAACCCAGGATTGCCTAGAACCAGAGCGTGCGTGGAACACTATGGACCATGCTCTTGGACTGACCATGACAGCCAGTTTTGTTGGATCACGTATATAGGCGAATCCATTGAAATCTGACCGAGAAACCAGAAGGAAGAGACGCCTGGAAACAACCACGACGATCCAAAGAGAACTATGATGCGCAACCCATGCCAGGTTCTAGATAACTCCTCCTTCCATCAACCATATGCGTCACGACTAGTTGCGTGGTTCTGTAGTCCAACTCTTTTGCAAAGAAATTCTGTGGAGGGAGGGCGACCTGCATATACGTACTGTGTGGATTATCTTGGATGATGGACTGTGCATCCGCCAGCAGCACCAGATCCAAGCTACGTTTGTGGTTTAAGTTCACGTCATTAGTAAGTCTTGTTCTTTATAACCTCGGTGTTGCATAAAGATACAAAAACTCAAACTTAATTCATTTCCCTGATACAATTTTCTCCCTCCGCGTCTGCATAGAAAATATTTTCTCATTTCATGCATATTTCTAGATCATGATTCCCGTAACTTTTACCGAATTGTATCATTAAAGTTGCTGCACATCGTTATCTCTTTCTCTCTCTCTCTTCTCGTTTCCTAGATCCTATTAATCTTACGATTTAGTTGATAGATAGATAGATAGATAGAGATAGAGATAGAGATAGAGATAGAGATAGAGGGAGAGAAAGAGAGAGAGAATTATACTACAAGAGTGTAATACTTGGTAGAGTAACGGTACACAGGTTTATCCTCACATGTTTTTAAATTATAAAACGGGCTTTATACAGATTGTACACAAGATTAGAAATAAGTAAATCTCTGAAAGTTCCTTCCTCTTTAATTGGACCTCCTAACCGTTGTAGCTCGAAGGTTTGAGGTTTGTTCGTTGAGAATGACACTACTCGTTCCAGCTGGTCTAAAGAAATCTCTTGGTCGTTGCAGCTCAGCAGTAGAGTTGGTATTTCCTCTCTCTTACAACTCGGAGATAGGTGAGGATACCTCTTGTTCATTGTAGCTCAGAGGTAAGGTTAGAGGAGTCTATCCCGCCCGTTGCAGCTTGAAGAGATAATTAGGACATGATCAGTTAATAACTGATCACTTCTGCCTTGAGGTGCCAGTTTTTATAGTCAGTCTTCGGAGTCGGAATCTGTGGAGGGGTTGAAGGGGTCCTCTTCGTATCGCTTCGTGTTCCATTCTTCCGACGCTATCCGTCAGCTGTTAACTGGTGATTGTGTTGAAGCACGCAATGTAATTTAATAATACGAGACTTCTTAGATGCAGGTGTATTGCAACAATATTCATGATCCATAGTAGAGTATTTGCAGTAAACTAACAACCTTCCACAATCTTTTGTGTTTCTCTAATCTCTTCATTTTGAACTGAGAACATTTATCTTTCATGGAATGTAGTTGAATCATACACAAATTGTCTTTTTTGCAGGGATTACACAATTAGCAATCATATCATATTAGCAAGGTAAAACTAATTGTATCGGAAATTATTTGCAGTAGATATGATGGGCAATTGAAGAAATGTATGCCATAAGTCTGACAGATATGGTGATTGCATAATTGAAATATAAAGAATATCTTTCCCTATAAAAATAGAACAGAAAGTAATACTTTTCTTGTTTTTCGACTAAGTGTATACTATTCTGTTTCTGGTGATCTGTAGCTATCAGAGTTGTTTATTTCAGGAACTTTGAAGTGACTACTTTTTATTTTTAAGGAAAGGATCTTTTGTCGTTGAAAGTGCTACCTTGGAAACAGTAGGAGGATTCTTTTTCCAATGATTGATTGCGGGTTTTCTCTGCGCATTCAATTGCTTCAAGAAGAACATCTGATTCTGATAGCAAGGTAAATTGTACTCGTTTTCTCAAATAGGAGAAACGTTAAACTCCAAATAGACACTAAAACAAAGTGTCGTACCAGTTACGTAGGATGTCAACTTTTGTCATACTTGTATATTTTAATTTCATTTTTTAAAGCAGTACTTTACATGTGTAGTAGTCGAACTCACTGTAATGATGAGAATTATTTGAAATAATTTTATTGCTTTTTATTCTGTCGTTTACAGGTCATTTGAATTGTAATTTAATAATTCAGTGCAAAATATATTAATACAAATTTAAAATAATTTATGTCACAAACATTTACAAACTCAAAATTAATTCTCCATTATATGGTGAATATCTAAGGTGTATACTAAGTAATTTTAAATAATAGAGATTATAACATTATTCTACATTTATTATTCTGTGAGGACAATCAAGTAGGTTTCTATCATACGTTCTTTTAACGTGAGCAAATGCAGCATGTCATATCGGAAGTTAACACAAAGTCCGAAATATGCCAATTGTAACACTTTAATCTAGGGGTGGCTACCTCGACGACAGACAAGTCGTTAGAGGTAGCCCGTAGTGGTCGGCATGATACTGTTTGTATCGATCATAGTTATTGTTTAGAAATTATCTCTAGAGGGTTACTAGGCAGATACATAGAACGCCAGTGAATTCTGCATTCATAAGTAGTCCTTAAACACGTAAAGGTTAGTCACTCCTTCTTTAAAGAAAGTAAACAGAAGTTGTAAACTTTAAAAGTACTGCTAATCAATTCTCTAATTCAGAATGGAATTATCAATGAAGAGTACTGTTGGTCGATTAGACAATCAAGATTACTAAAACAATTCCCAGATATCCTCAAAATATCTGATATGTCATTACTCACATAACTTCCATTTATCTCTGAGTTTCCTTATTACTAAAATAATCGTCCTTTACTGATTTTAGGAAACCTCTATTGCACACTGACACGCCAGAACATTATGACCACCTACCTACAAGGACGGATCACAACTTTTTCAATTTCCTGGCACACAACATACCTGTATTACAACAGTATAATAAAAGAAGGTTAACATTCAGAGTATAGCCCCTCCTATTTTACTGTCTGCTATCGTCTTCCTTCTAGTTCCTCGATTCCACGTCGATATCACGTATCCAGATGCAAAGAAGACGATACCACTGCTGTTTCGACTTCCTGTTGGTTCGTGAAGCTTCATGATTTCAGAAAGTGTACATGGATCGAAACAGCTAGTCATAAGCAGGCCAGAACTATATGCGGCGTGTGGCATCAGTTTGATACGTACGTTTTTCTAGTCGGGTTTGGTTTTGTGTTATCCTGTTGCGTTTAACGGCACGCTTTTGGCTCATCAACGTAGACTATTTTTGGCGTACTGCCGCATATATCCGCCCGAATTTTTAGGAATGAAGGTCGGTATTGATGGTGCGACCGTTAGGAAGGATTTCCAAGTAAATTACCTATTGTAGTTCCGCCATAAAATAAAGCATATATTTACGCTCGATACGGCCCTGTTTGACGACCGGTTCTGGAAGTTGACTCTTGCTCATCTGCTGCTTGTGCACATTGGGTTTTGAAAAAAAAAAAGACACCCAATAGTCGTCAGATATGACAATCCCTTTCAGGAAATGTTCATCACACGGACTTTGCAGGAGATGTCGGCATACATAAACTCTCTTATAAGCTTAAGCTGCGGTGGCGCAATGCACAGACCCAATTCATTTTCCCGAGTTCGTGAAGTTGACATACTACAGTGAACTGAGGCATGATCGAGTTGGTTTCACAATCGTCATGTGCTGCGGAATGGACAACTGATCTGGTAATCGATGTGATGAAGGCAGTAGGTGATTTAGTGGACTATCCAGCATTATACCACTCCTCTGCAGCTCAATGTCGGTGGGCATGTGCCTATTCCAATAGTTGTCGATAATAGCGCGTGGTTAACATAGATACAGCGTCGGCTGCAGAGGCCCATACCTTACAATAGTCACTCGTGGGTTGTACACTGTTAAAGTCTGTTGTTAGTTGTGCCATAGTTTGTAACCTATGCTGTTGTAGCAACCTCGACAGCCTACGACGTCCGACATCTTTAGGAAAGTGTGCTCGTCTTAAGTTCTGTAGTTTTTTGTTATAGTTTCGCCGTCCTTCTCCCACCTTTGGAAGACAATAACCAATGTGCTGTGATTCACGAACACCCAACAAGTAGCGCCGTTTCCCAGATGTTCACTGTCAGTCGCCTGGTCATCACAATCTATCCCGTATCATATTCTGATATATTGTGGGTCTTCTTTATTCTATGCACAAGCATCACACTGATCCAGTGAGATCCTTGTCACCACATGGCGAAGAGATCTGCTGTGTCATATACTTCTTACCTCAACATAACAACTTTGTTTAAAAAGTAGAGCCTGATAATAATGTTTTTGAGTGGTAAGTGTATTTACATAGTGCAATTTGCAGCAGAGCTAACAAACCATCTCATCATTTACTTTGTTACGGTTCAAGTAAACGTTACTGTATGTATTTTTGCTCTTAAAGATAGGAACAGACTTTTATTTTCTTTATGTGTAAGAAATTTTTACAAGGCCAGGTTCCAATTTTGATCACCCATAACTCGAGAACCAAAGATCTTCATAACAAAATATTTCATATACGTATCAAGATGGTGAAAATCTACCGGTATCTAACTTCGATAAAGATCGGATTTAGCTAAAGACGTTTAGCAACGTTTTGTGTAAAAAATGGCCGAGATACAAACCCCAAATTAGATGGCTAATATATCGGGAATCAATGGTATACGTTGATAAATATTTCATACACCTATGAAGCAGGTAAAATCTAACACATAGAGAAAAAAAAACGTATGTGGCATATGTAAATACATAGGTTACATGCGTAAATCTTGTAGTTTTTGGACTTAATGTGCAACTTTAGGTAGCATCCTGCAGCGGAATGTATAACTGAAAACATATATTTTATAACATTTTTCTTATAAGTGTTCCGTTTATACGTACTTCAAAGGCAGTCAGGATTTCATATACAGATGGACGTATATAACAAGTACATGACGCAAATAATATATGTATACGTATATAATATCCGGAAGACTGTAAGATGTCAGACATTCTGCAGCGGCATAATGTAACATCTAAGCGGGGGAAAGCAGTGAGTATGTAGCATATGCTCTGTAAGATTTCCGTAGTAAACATATGGATTCCGTATATTTGTACAATATACTGCTGTCCGAATAACGGATTTTTCTCAGTGCATTATGGTAAATTTTACGAAGGATGAATACGTATTTGAGATTATATGATATAGTGTTCTTTGATATTGATTCAAAAAGAAAGAAAGAAAAGAGGAATGAAACATATTGAAATGTACCTGACTAAAGCAGTATATATATATATATATATATATATATATATATATATATATATATATATATATATATATATCCTCCCTCAGACACATTACCAAACAGGTACTGTAACACAGATATATAATCTATATATATATACTGCTTGGTCAGTTGGAATGTTATTAGCAATCTTGAATTTTAAAAAGCTGCAATGAATAATTCACAAGATGAAATCTGCCACTCAAGTTTTCTTTTCATGTAAAGAAAAACAATTCAATTCAAAATCTTTTGGATAACATACCTCTTCAGATTTGCTAGTTGAAAACAATAACATTTAATTTGATAAAAACTGTGGAGTGAATTAAGTACTTACCATATCCAGCGACCACCAATAAAACTACAAACGCGATTTTCATGTTTCACAAGTTCTGTGAGCAGTCACAAATAATAATCACTGTGACAGAATGTTTCACGATATTAGCTCTGTCCTTTTATGTTTGTCCAGAAATAATGTTTGATTATTATTTATCTGAAAGAGAAGGAAAGAAATATCAAAATTAATAATAGTTAAAAATTTATAATGTGCTCTAACAACATATATGTAAATATACTCTAAATTTATCTACCTATATTTACATATCTCTCTTTTTTAATTTATTACAAATTACTATGTGCACAGTACATATTATAATAATTTGTATGAGTAACGAAAGAACACACGTAACACCAATTTTTTTTGTTTGACATTTTTGCAGACAAAGATGAAATGGTGGCAAAATATTATATTTCCATGGTTATACTGAAATAATACACATAAAAATATCTAATTATTGTCGATGGTATAATGAATATAATTATAGGTGTAGCCAGAATTGTTCATACAGATTTGAGCAAAGGTAATTAAAGCAGAATTTGTCATGAATATGCACAATTATAGTTGTAAATCATATCAATCTCTTCACTATAATATTATCACGTACTCATTTTATTAGCTTTTAAGCGTATTAAAACGTCAAAATGTTTTTCAATAAATTTGAATCAATATTTTAGAACGCATGACACGTAATAATATATAGAACGAATAATTATTGAATGAAAAATAATCAAACATGTACATCTGGCTCAGTTTGTAGTTACGCCTACAAGTATATTACACCAAACACACGGTATGTTGAAAACAAATATCCAATTATATTTCTTTACATGACAGAAAACTCAAGAAGGAAGGAATCGCCTTCTGGAGAGGTATAGGGAATCTTAATGCAGATGCACGTTCTTTTTCCAGTAAGTAGATACTGTTAGCACAGGATTACCACTTATCTTATTTTAGGTTAAATTGAGAATACAGTATAGCCACGATTATTCGCGGGTGTCGCGATGTTTTTAAAGTCTACTGCACTTGCTCTCAATTATTTTTCATAAGTAGTCGCTGCAGACTGACACTTCGCATGCAAATAAGTACTGCATATTCTAAAACATAAAAATAAATAGCACTGACAAAATCAATATTTCCAACGTTGAGCAAAGGTTTCTACTCTACTCTACATATTTTAAAAGTTTTATTATGTTTCTTTTTTGTACAATAAAATAGTTTTTATGTTGAAATATTTTTCCCGTGTTTACACCACATTTTTAGTCTTTATTCTCGGGATATGTGCGATTTTAGCTATCCGCGATGCCCTTGCCACCCAATTTTCCGGATAATCGGGGTCTTACTGTATTTGGATCACTAGTTGAAAGTGAACAGTTTATAATCACTTATGACTTAAAATTAAGCTAATTTGACAGCAGAATCTTTTTATATGTAGTCCCTCTCCGTTGTGTACCGCTTCCTTGACTGCGAATTGTAATGTGCAGTCCACAGACAGCGGAAACAAAATAATGCCTTGACCAATGGCACGGTAAGCGTTATTTCAAGAAGCACGGTAAGCAGGATAAAAGAAGGAAAGCAAAGGTGTACAGTGACAAGGGAAAAAGAGTTATTGCTACTTATTTAACATCATCAAAGCACTTGAACTCTTATTTTAATTGTAAAAGTTTTGTAACGTATAATTTTCTTCGGACATATAGGGCAACCCAATAAAAAGTCTCATATTTTAAAGGTTAATGAAAAAATATTGAAGATAGAATGCTGTTTTTTCATTCGCTCAGCCGCGTTACTGTCAGCCGGTGCCTTGAGCATTCAAAAACGGGAGAAGTATCGTCATTGTGAATAATTTCTCTTTTGGGTAGTTTATTTCATAGTTTTGAAGGAAAAGGAAAGGGAAGGAAAAAGGACATAAAATTAAAACAAGGGATTGGATAACAAAACAAAAAATTGACAAAATGTAAAAGCGAACAAAAAAAAAAAAAAAACAAACAAAAATAAATTATTTAAATTCAACATTTGCTTAACTCTAGTCTCAATTCTACTCTTGTGAGATTTTGTGTGTTTTGTGTTTTATTGAGTTTGTTGCATGTGTGTTGTTTGGTTTGTGTTTTTGTGTGTTTACCTTTTGGCCATTTTCTTCTTTCTTCCTTTCTTCAGAATTTCACTCTGTATGTTTGGCTTCTCTGGTTTCTGCCTGCTTTTTTTTCCTGCGTGTTCTATTTCTCATTTGCATTATTTACACTTGCTTAACTCTAGTCTCAATTCTACTCTTGTGAGATTTTGTGTGTTTTGTGTTTTATTGAGTTTGTTGCATGTGTGTTGTTTGGTTTGTGTTTTTGTGTGTTTACCTTTTGGCCATTTTCTTCTTTCTTCCTTTCTTCAGAATTTCACTCTGTATGTTTGGCTTCTCTGGTTTCTGCCTGCGTTTTTTTCCTGCGTGTTCTATTTCTCATTTGCATTATTTACACTGACCTTTCCCCTATATGTTTTACCTCTTTTCACTATCCTACATAAACACTAAACTACACTCACTACTGACACTAACACTGACTGCTTCTCATGAAATTACTAATCTTCAGCAACTAATACTGACACTTAAAACACACACACTACGCTTATTTTTATCTAAACTTTCACATTTTCCAAAGTTTTAATTTTCTTATGCTTCTATATAAGCGTTTCCTGTTACTTTTGCTTTGATGCTTTAGTGCTCTCAGTAGCGTATCCATGCCAATTTCCACTCTTTTGTGCTGGCTTGAGGTCCAGGGTCTACTCAGAGCACCTAGTGCAGGCCCTAATCCATTTTATCATTTGTCCGGCACGCCCGGGCTGGGCTGTGGTATTAGCTAGAGTTGCGCTATGTTTTGTTTCTGGGACACATTCCTCGCATCACCTCTGCTCATGTACTCACAAAACATTCACTCTTCCACCGGAATTCCTTTCTAAACCGAGAGGCTGGAGGTGTATCACGCATTCTGGTCCTCGGCGAAAGCACGGTAATCGAGTGCTTGGGTTCCGGGAGTCTTCTCTCCGGTCCGATGACTTCCTCACACATTCTTCCACTTCCACTCGTCCTTCTATTCTTCTTCTATAAGCTTTTCGTCTTACTTCGGAGTATTCGTTAGTCAAATTTTCCAATATTCTGCAGTCTTCCTCTACTTCTATTATTTCTTTCAGCGGTTTTTCTCTTATTTCAGTTCTTTGTTCTACAATTTCTTCTAATAATGGGCACCACATGACATGGTGCTCAGGAGTTCCGTCTTCTCCGCATTCATACATTGGCCTGGGTTTTAATTTTATTCGATGGAAGTGTTGTTCATATGGTCCATGAACTGATAGGTAATGAACCAATCCATATGTGGGATTTAAATGATTTATTTTTAGGCTGTCGATGATGCTAGGAAAGATTCTATGTAATTGTTGCGCTCCACTGTATTCCTGCCATTCTTTATCTAATAGTGGCATTATATTGTCATTAATTTCTTTCTCATCTTTTAGATTCCTATTAAAGGTTTCTCTAATTTTCCTTTTATCTTCTTTTCTTAACCTAATAAGTAGCTCTTTGCAATAACACATAGTTCATTGGTTTGATACCTAGAATTATATAGAGTGCTATGCGAAGTAATGATAAAGGCTCCAGACATGCTGATTAATAGGTTTCTTTGTGGTCTATTCATTTGTTTTTGTAGGTCTTATTTCTTAATAGTCTATCAATCTAAACACTGAAAGCATACGGCATGGTAGGGGACAAAATAGTTTCTTGGTATAGTCTTAGTATCTTCAGTGATAGCCTGTTTCTCGCTATAGTGGTCAATTTATTCGCTACATTCGAATTCCCTTCGGCTGTGTCCTGATGTTGTTATAACGACATCATCGGCGAATGCCACTATTTTGTCAACTTCTTATTTTTTGCTTATTTTTACGAAGCATGGTTGTTATTCTATGTCCCATAGTAGGGGTTCTAATATTGATCCTTGCGGGCATCCTTAGAATGTTGTTTATTGAAAAATATAAAGATTATGTTGAAAGCACTTTGTAATTACTGCAGGTCTTTTTTGTAAAATTCTTCTTACACTTTAAATACGAAGCCCAAAACCTCCAGTATTCCGGCTAGGTTTTTTCAACGTTGTTCAGAAATTTCCGAACAACTGCATAATAGTCTTCCGATTAGGAACATTTTCATTACATGAAATAGCAAACTTTAAGCAAAAAACTCTCTGCACTGTAATGACAGAACTGCTGCTCTTGACAAACGTTTCGACTACGTACGCGCTATGAGTTCCTGAGTAAACCATAAAAACGACTGAAAATTACAGGAGTGTATTGGACTTAGATAACGTTGCCCACTCTTCTTGGCTCCCCCCCCCCCGCTAAAGGTCATGAGAAGTGAGGAAATTTAATTCGATATTATTGACAATAATTATATTGTACATTGTTAAGTCATTTCAACATATAACAGAACAGAATAATTCGAATCAGAACAATGTAATTTCAAACTGTTTTCTATACTTATATACTGTTGAATAAACTAATTTTTATCTGGAATACTTTTTCGGTTATTAGCCTTTAAAATGTCGGGGGTTTTATTGGAGCACCCTGTACTTCTCAATAGTTTTGTTATTTTTTCTGTATATCATATGAAAAGGGAACAAATCATATTGTATGTTGTAAAATTTCCTCGTTTGGTAACGTATTCGGTTTCAGGGTGAAATTAGAATAAGAGAATAAGAGTTTTTATACATCTGCTAGTTTGAAAGGTAAGGTCGTATTATTTATTTATTTATATGTGTAATTCCAGTACAGTATTCAAGTCATTTTAGACTGGAAAACGTAATAAGAGTTTAGCAAATAACCTCTGAAACTCTGATGAAAAACGCCTAAAAGAAACTGAAGACAGTGTCTAGCTTGGAAAAGTGTGATGTTAGGCCATAGACCAAATAGGCAAAAATAATTCTACTATTGCAGAAGTTAAGGTCTTGGCCTTGGCGGTTTCAAATTTTGAAATTCTATAAATTTGTACAGCACTCTTGCATCTTTTGTAATAGTAGCAATATGTTCACTGAATGTATGTTTGTTATTAAATATTACAAAATGTATTTCAGAAAGGATCATCTGATTTCAAACAATTGTAGCTATGAATGTTTTTATCCATATTGAACTAACAATGAAACATCGGAAACATGAAATCTTAAATCTCACGCGGTTCCCGGTAGATTATAGTAGCGTTTTACTTCGCCGGTCGCTTCAATGTTTGCCAGGATGGTGACCGCACAGCAGAAACCTCTTTATATTCTACGATTCTCAAAGTCTCAGTCTGGAACAACTGCTCGGAGCAAATTTTGCCGACAATACCATGGTGTTGAAAGCTCCTACCTCTTCAGAGAATTAGGTGATGGTATAAAGAATTCTAAGGTACGAGTTGTTTGTGCAAAGGGAAACCCAGTGGTCGTCCCCGCGTGTCAGAAGGAAATGTGGAGCGTATCCGGCTGAGTTGTATATGGTTTCTTTCTTTAATGATAATACTGTCAAGAGAATCTCACATATCAATGTGCTTGAAAATTGACTTTTCACACTGTTGAACATCGATTCGGAAGACTTCATTTTCCTGCAGAACAGGACATCATATTGGAGGCTAGAAGTTTGAGAATTTTTAAACAATTACATTTCTCAACAATGAATTGGCCATATAGGACCTGATGATCCAGCTTTACATCATTTGGACTCCCTAATCACCAGACAACACTATGTGCAATTTTTCTTGAGGCAGTACATAAAAATCTCTGTTTATATGTTTCCTCTTCGAACTACCCTAGTCGAACTGCGGGAACACATAACAGCAGTTGTGGAAGCAGTAGATCCAGCAAAAAAAATGCAAATGCTTGGGACGAATTTGACTTCCGTATGGACATATACCGTCCATCCCAAGGAGGCTATATGGAGCACCTATGATTTGGAATGTGAAAAGAAAACTTCATAATTAGCTTCGTAATACAAAATTAGGTACTATGAAGTATCTATGTTCTGTACTATCAATACTATTTACATTTTAAATCTAATTATTCTTTTTTAAAACATGTGAGAAACACAGTCACTTGGCGACAACCTAGGTCTGCCACGCTTGAGAATGTCATAGAGGATCCATTCCTCGTTACCATTGAGCAAGTGATTAATGATGAGTGAGTTCAAGTGTCGAGTGAGCAAACACAAATAGGTTGTCACCCGTTGTTCCTTGTTGGTTGCCGACAATGTGTCGGATAACCACTTGCTTAATTTTTATGACTTCCCTATCCCATGCAGATACAGTTTGACTGTTTCAAGAGGAAGATAGAAATTTTCTGCAAGTTCATCATACTTTAGATCACTATCCTCGTTGATGGCTGCTTTCAGGTCTTCGTCATCCAACACATGTGGAACACTCACAGCAAGGTTCATCCGAAAGGTTCACATCTCCCGAGCGGAATTTCTGGAACCAATTCCTGGCGATGCGTTCGTTCACGGTATTCTCCAAAATTTCTGGCATATGTAGCGACTTGATGCAACACCTGACAAGACAACTTTTAAGTCATACAACAAAAACACGCGAACAAACTACTTCGATATCTTCATTTCTCTTCGGCACCGGGCGAGGTATGTCTGCTGTGTGCGCGACGTGCCTGTAATATTGACGATCTATGGCCAGACTAATTCCAGATCGCTTGCAAGTCTGTGAGCACATGATTAATGGGACGTCAAAACGGCAGTAACTTTCTGCTTACCTTGTACTTAGCTTAGAATAATGGAAATGCAGATCGAAGAACTTAACTTGAGTTATTGGTATCAATCTTAAATAGTAGTTCGGTTCCAACAACGGAAATAAAGATCGTAATAGTTATTCTGAGTGTTTTAGGGAAACCAATCTTAAATAATAGTTAGTTTAGAATAATGGAAAGACAGATCTTAGTACTAATTTCGAGTTGTTTGTTGAAGCCAAACTTAAAGAGTAATTCGATTACAACAATAGAAATACAGATCGTAATACTTAATTTAAGTTGGTTGTTGAAATCAATCTTAAATAGTAGTTCGGTTCCTACAATAGAAACAAATATCGCAATACCTATTCTCAGTTGTACATTGAAACCAATTTTAAATAGTACTTCGATTATAAAAACGGAGGTAGAGAACATCATATTTATTCTTGTTTGTTTATTGAAACAGTTCTTAACCTCTGTATTCACAGATGCTTTGGATGTAACGAAACTCAGTGTATCGGAGCCGACTGCTGTCAGCACATTCATGAATCACAACGTTTGCTTTTGTATTCTATAAAAATTCTTTCTATTGTTTCTTTCTTCATCTCCTTTTATATAAATTTCGTTTTTATCGCGTTCCCTGAGACTCTTTCTTTTCTTCTTTTCTTTTTCTTTCTTTCTTTCTTTCTTTTTTTACAGATTTAGTGAAGCCCCACAGTGTTGCCATCGAATATCCATCAATGTCACCAAGTATTGTTCAAGAGCGGAAGTGTGGAAAACTTCTTTCGCTGGATCTATATAAAACTTCTGCACGCTAGGGCGTTGTAGGGAAAAAGACTTGAGGTATGAGAATGTAAAATAAGTTTTGGTTGTGAAAGCAGGAGCGGAGAAAAAAAAAGAAAAAAAAGAAAACCAAAAATTGTTAAAAGTAAAGCGAAAACAAGAAAAGAGGAAAACAGAAACAGATTTCAGAAGACGAGTAAAAATGGCATTTTCTTATGAAAAAACAAAATATTTCTGGTGAAGTAAAGCTCTGGCGCCGAAACTAAATGACCTTGAGTTCAATTTTATCATTTATTCATATACAGACACACACACACACACACACACACACACATATATATATATATATATATATATATATATATATATATATATATATATATATATATATATATAGTATGGCGCTAAATTCGTTGTATAAAAGCAGAGGAGTGATTTCTGGATTTCTGGGAGTAAAATAAACAAAAACCTTCCTATAAATATAGGGCGAAAACCCCATCGTTTACGTGTTATAGGCTGCCGAAAATATGAAAAAATGAATTCTAAAGGTCCATAGCTCCAAAACTATGGGTGGAACCTACTGTAGTCGGGTCAAGACTTCACTTAGGAACTAGTATGTGCTATATCCAAAAATACATGTTTTAGAATCCTAAGTACTTACGCAACATTTTTTATGGAGGTAGTTGGAGAGTACTTTATATCGTAGGCCCGTAGTCAAACTCCCTCTATAAAAATTGTTGTGGAAGACCTCAGCATTCTGAAACACGCCTTTTCGGATAGGGCACATACAGTTCCTAAGTGAAGTCTTGACCCGACCAAGGTAGGGCCCATAGTTTTGGAGCTATGAAACTTTAAAATTATTTTTTTCATGATTTCGGCAGCCTATAACACGTAAACGATGGGGTTTTCACCCTATGTTTTTTGGAACTTTTTTGTTTATTTTACTCTCAGGAATCACTCCTCTGCTTTTGTACACGAAATTAGTGCCATACTATATATATATATATATATATATATATATATATATATATATATAGGGGTTTTCCAGAGAGTAGTAGGACTGATCTTTTTCCCTCCAAAACGTGGTAAAGGACGGCGATGATACTGCGCTGGTTGGTTGGTGGTCAGTCTTAGCTACCAGCGCACCACTTGCCTGTCCTTGAAAGCCTTCAGGTAGTGTACATCGAGTTTAAGCTGAATTCCTTTCAAGGTACCTTGTGATCTCCACAATGAATCGCTCGTTAGAGCAGCGTTATGCGGTGAAATTTTGCATCAAACTGGATAAACCCGCGAGTGAAATCCATGTTATGATCAAGACTATTTATGGGACTGATGCGATGGATCGATCAAGTGTTTTTGAGTGACACAAATCGTTTCTGGAGAGAAGAGCAAGCTGAAGATGAGCAACGGTCATGACACCCTTTAATGGCAAAAAGTGACGAAAACTGAGTGAAAGAACGAAATCTTTTGAACTCTGACCGCAGAGTGAGTGTGCGGATGATATTAGAACAACCAAACTTTCCAAAAACTATTGTGCACGAAATCTTGACCGAAAACTTCGGAATGAGAAAAGTTTGAGCGAAATTTCTGTCATGGATTCCTGACCAAATATGACACAGCTTCACCAGCTTCCCTACAGCCCAGATGTCGCTCCTCCAGACTTCTTTTTCTTCCCCCGACTGAAAAGGATCATGAAAGGACGGAACCATTGATCGGTGCAGGCCATTGAAAAGCCCGTAACGACGGAGCTGAAGAGCATTCCAATTTCTGCTTTCCAGGGAGCCTTAAGTGATTGGCAGGAACGCTGTGTTAAGGCAGATGGGAATATCTTGGAAACTATGGTCTGTGGAACCCGGAAGTTCTATGTTCTCCGTTCACCATTCACTTCTGTCCTTAGAAGGGAAGTTTGGGAGAAAGCGCTCTCCTGCAGAGAAACTAATTATCCTATTTGAAAGACCAATTCATGCTGATTACTACAAGCTAATAAAATTCTTGTACAGTTGAGAACTTTTCCGAGAGATTCAAGTTAAATCCATGATGAGGAAAGCAGAAATATATAACCGAAGTATTCTCTCCCATGGTGAAGCGTGATGGTTTTAACTTGCTACTGCTTGATCACTGGGGCCCATTCACGGACAAATTGCCCATTTCAAGTTGGATGACAGATGGCAAAGACGTAATGGTTGAGACTAAATGCACACGATTTGTACAACCATTTGATATGTTTGAATTCTGACCAATCAAAGATTATGGTAGGAGATTTGTACATAGTATGAAGCATCTTCATCTGGACGTTATGACGTACCGTACAAACGAAACAATCAAATAAAGGTCGTGTCCGTGCTAATGAATCAGTTTCGATGACCTCGATACATTGGATTGTTTCAGTTTGCGTTCCACAAGGCAGGTTACCGAACAACTTATATACGTTTTGAATCAGTTGCCACATTTCCTTGTCAGTTTGGTTATGCGAACTGTCCCTTGACGGATGCAACGTAATTGCACATATAAAGTGTTCATGGGGCAAAGAAGTCTTTTGCCTGTGTCATTTCTTCATAGAAGAGAAGAACAGTGATCAATTTTCATCTCCAATCTATCATTATTGTGAACAGTAAAATGACTAATTTTAACTAACAAACCCATTAGTTATTGCAAAACAGATTTTCTCTGTTACCTACTTTAGATTTCAATTCGTAGGCCAATAGTCGTTGTTAATAATGTTGTACTTAACGCGTTTAAATGATCATATACTAATTTTTCCCCATAAACTTCCAAGTTGAACTCTCGAACAGTTCTCAACCGTACAGGAATTTTATTAGCTTCCTGAAATCGGCATGAATTGGTCTTTCAAACGGCATAATTAGTTTTTCTGCAGGTGACTGGTTTCTCCAGAACTTACCTTGTTAGCTAACTGGATCCAATTTCTACTTTGCATTCCTAGTTCTGCGAGATTCATCTTAGTATTGTTCTCCCATCGACTCCTAGGTCTTTATAATGGTCGTCTTCCGATTGGACTTCCAGTTTAAAAATGAAAGCGTTCCTACTTTCTTCCATTCTGGCTACATGACCTGCCCACCTGAGGTTTCTAGACTTGATGATCTTAACAATATTTGGTAAACGGTATAAATTTTGCAGTTCCTTGCTATAAAGTTTCCTCCAATCCTCATTCCCGTTCCACTTGGATAAGAAAATTCGTGAGCTCCTTCGTGGCTAAGCAGTTAGCGCACGCGCCTTTGGTGTGGAAGACCCGGCTTCGATTCCCGACGGGATCTCATGCGGTTCGGATTCCATGTTAATCTGTAAGTCCTGTGTTATATAGCCTCGCTGCAGAAAGGGACGTTAAACTCAAAATCAACTCAACTCATCAACTCGAATATTCGTCTCGGGATTGTATTCTCAAATAGACTCAGAGTAAGCGACCATGATTCCCAATCATACAGAACAACAAGCATGATTATATACCGGGGGTACATCACTCGACAGAGGAAAGTGTAAAGTTTTTAAACTTATTAGTTCCATTCAATGCTACAACGGTGCTGTGATCCTTTTACGACAAAATTAAATGCCCCAAGAGAATTCGTTCTGTGTATTGTAGTATGTAAAGAATGAATTCATTTTTATCTGTGGGGATATATAAAAGACAGCTTGTATACACTACCTATGCCTAGGATTTGCGAGATTGAATTGTTATAGTAGTGAGTTCAATAACTAGGGACCACTTAAAGTCGTGTGCGGAAAGATATTGACTACCTATCCGACGTTTGTCGCATAACAAATGGTGCTCATGGTGATGGCATAAAACGAAAGTTTAAACTATCCTCTGTCCACTGATGTATCGTGTTATATTGGAGTTGATTGTAATAAAGCATTTTGTTTCTTCTAGACTGGCAGTGTGAATTTTGTATACATTATCACAATATCCTCAATTTTCTTACACTGAATATATATCATAGAAAACAAAAATCCCCTATATATAGGCCTACTAATTACGACCACTCAATGTCAAATCTCTGTGCGTACACTTAAGCTTTTCATTTGTGTATTCTAAACCGAAGTTAAAACATGTAATGTCTGTTTGTAAAGTAATGGGACAGATTTTTTGACCAAATCAGCAGGGTAGAAGGATGAAGTCACCAGACGTGATGGCTGATAAGGAATGTTAGATAAACGATCAATTTCTCGTGAATCGGTTCTGAGCCTTCAGAAGCGCATATCTCTTGTAAATTATACACCTGTTTGAGTATCGCTTAATAGTCAAAATATCAAACGGCGATATACAATAAAATTTTGATTTAAACTTTAAAATTTCGCAAATGATATTGAAACTCAACTGGAAGAATAAAACTTAGGTCTTTGTCTACGACCCGAAAATGAAAGGCAGAGCCCTGAGTTGCACACTATCGAGTCTTTTCTACCGAAGGTGGCTCGGATTAGCGAATTGTAGATGAAATCAACGCAGATTGCGCTTTCTGACTTTAAAGGTATCATCCATAATGACTTTCTATTACTTAGAGATCACTAACTTCTGGATTTTCCACAACGACAAATATGTCGAGCTACGAGTCACTACTATTGATCAAGTTTTTGGCAATACATAGGTATAGCCAGAGCTCCTCCGTGGCTAAGTGGTTTGCATACGCGCCTTTGGCGTAGGAGACCCGCGTTCGATTCCCAGCGGGAGCTCATGTGGTTCGGAATTCACGTTAGTCAGTAGGTCCACGTATCATATAGCCTTGCTGTTGAGAGGGACGTTAAATTCAAAAATCAATCAACCAACATAGGTATGCCCAGCAATCGTAACAATGTTGCCCAAAAATCCTATAGCCTGACCTAGATCGACACTGTTTCTTTTTTAATTTGAATTCTTTGAATCAATATGTAGAGTAAATAAGAAAAATAATAGAAAGATAATCTAAATGTTCTAAGAAAAAGAAAAAAATGAGAAAACAACATTATTTCGAAACTGTTAAGAAAGTGCAACCTTCTTGATGATTTACTTGAAAGCCATCACTATTTCAAGACTTTCACGCAATCTACGACATTTGAATCACTGGCAACGGTATATTAATGCTCAAGAATATTATTAAGAAGAATTTTAATGTATTTTTGTGCATCTTTAAACAAAATAATTTTATGAAAACAGTTCCATTATTTTTCGGATAGACTTTTCAACACGATAAGTTATCATGTTGCTTCATACCACCATGAACTTTGAACAAATAAAATAGCTTCGTTTTCATTTCCAATCTTTGAACTTGCCAATTCTTTTAGTAAGATGCGCTGTTATCAATTTTACATTTTTTTTAGTTACGCCTATAACCTATTGAAGAAAATCACATTTCCGTGTAAACTACATGACAAAAAGTTTTCAGTGGAACTCGTATCGTTATCGTAAATGCGGCGAAACAGCTGAAAAAGATTTCAAAGAAAGGATTCCAGTAATGCTTCTTTCAACGTTACTATTGTATCCGAAGAATTGTGTATCTGCGGATGAGAACTTCTTTGAAGGGAAAATAAACTGCATAAAGCTTACGGAATATATGTCTAGAATTTAAGAAAAGAAGTGGATGGGAAATTGGTTTAAAATATCTTTATGGGCGTAACGTAAGCTATATCTTTTCCTCAAGACAATTTCACTATCATACGTTGACATGAGCTTCTGAGTACATACATAAAGTAACCCATTATTTCGTATGGGACAAATTAATAGTTACGGTAAAATTGTACATATTTAGGTCAACACCTATACTACTTGTTAGCATCAGCTTCTGAGGGGTATCGATCTATACACCGAGAAAAATCTGTTATCCAGACAGTGGAATCCATATGTTTACTACGGAAATCGTACGGAGCATATGTTATCCACAGATATGCTTCATACGTCCTACCCTTTTCTCGTTTAGATGTTACATCATGCCGCTACAGTATATGATGCCGCTACAGTCTGATGTCTATCAGTCTTCCACATATTACATACGTATACGTATGTTACATACGTCAACTGTATGCTACATACGTCCATCTGTATGTGAGTTCCTGACCGCCTACATACAGTTCTTTCTTTCGTACGGAAAATACGTATGGACGGAACACTTATATGGAAAGCATTATGAAAGATATGTTTAAAGTTATATATTTGCTGCAGCATGTTACATACCTAGGTATAGTCATACGTTAAGTCCAAAAACTAGAGGATTCACGTATGTAACCTACATTTTTACGTACACCACAGACGTTGTTTGTCTGTGTAGCTATTTTAAAAGTATTGCTCTGCGAAAATCTCGGAAAATTAACGACTAATATTAACACTTAACTGCTTCTTTCAGACAATGTAAAACTCAGTAGAATGATTTTAAAGATACCAAACCCCTCTAAATCAAATTAAAAAACAAGATATTGCAATAGAAGAACTAAGCCACAATGTGAGCGTACCTCTGAAGGTTTATGTAAAATTAATGTAATTATGTAATAGGATCTGGGAAAGAAGTACGCTCAATGTAAAACGTGACTATACGATATTCTTTTTCTAAGAAAATGTTAAGTTTCTTTACTGTTTGTTATTTATTCTATATATTGATTCATAGAATTCTATTCGTGGCATGTTTTTCGTTTGGAATTCAATGAAGCATCATAATGACTTACGCCATTGATTTGTTTTCTATAGCTTTTTTTTAAGGAATTGTAACTTATACGTAATAACATTCATTCTACCTATTTGTAGAGATTCGTCAATTCTATTCTCTCTTTAAATGTTGTAAATGATATATTCACGTCATATAAAGAGTGTCTATTATTGATAAATGCATGCGAATCCGAGAAATGAATACTAGTATCTTACAATAACGAAAAAGCTTACAGAAAATATAGTTACAGTATGGGTAATTCTTGCAAAGTTCATTCAATTAGAAAAGACACAAATGCAATTATATATATATATATATATATATATATATATATATATATATATATATATATATATATATATATATATATAGTGGCGGATCCAAGGGGAGGGCTATAGGGCCTATAGCTCCCCCTTGACGCTCAGGTATACACTGGATAAAATGGGCTTCAATCCTGCTTTACACTAGATAAAACGGCTTTAAACTAGATGAGAGCTGCTTTGCCTCATGTGAGATGCATCGGAAGAATTCGGTATCATTCGTGCAGCTGCCTTCCGAACGCACACTTGAGAAAAGTAAAACAACAGAAGTGCGCCAACAATGTTGCCAAATTTAGAATAAATTAGTGACGAGAACTAATACACGAACAGTAACAAATATTCTAATTAAACTGTAACAATAATAATAGCAAAAATATAAAACAACAACAACACCACCACCACAAAAAAAAAAAAACGAAACTTAGCGGCAATTCGATAACACTATATCCTGTAGCACGAGAGACCACACTGATAAAATTTCATGGATGGAGGTTGAGACCAGAACACGCCCTCGCGTTCTATTGGATGCTGAAATTGATAAATCTACATCAAGCTTCACGACTCCGTGCGATTACTATAGACGCACTTTTTATAATTGCATTGTTTTAATTGTTGTTGAAAATAATCTATTTTTACACATAAACAATGTGATTCCAAATATTAAAATCTCTTTAATGAACATAAAATGTTATAGAGTGTATGGTATATGTTATGATTACTGTATTGACACAAATATACACCGCAACTTTAAAATTCGAGGATAAATAAGGAAAACAAAATACAATACGGGAATATAAACCACTACCTTGAGATTCGAGCAAGAAGAAGAAAAAATGTCTATTAGATTCAAGGGGAAAATACTGATTTTATTCATTTACAATATATATCATACCTAATGTTTAGAAAACAACGAACATTCTACAATATCTGATTGTGGTGCGAGAAGCTCTGCTATAAGAATAACTGTGAGAGTGAGGCCTCAATATAAGAAATTACGATCTATTTTGTATGTGATATTGCACTCGTATTTGTGAATATTTTTCAATGTTTTATTGTTGTGAAAGCTATTATGTTCATTCTCGTTTCTCTCCAATGCGAAACTCACAGCGCTAAATTTCACTTGCATCTCTTGAATTCGTCTGTTGATGTATAGAGATACTATGCAACAGAGGCAGGGAACCTGCAACTTTCAGTTATAAAGTGTGGCCTTCTGATCTTGTTGCAAAAAATGCCAAATCACATAAGGAATATGAAATATATGAGAAATGTATTCATGAAGTTACATACCAGTATATAAAAATATAGAGGCATATAATATGATTGTCTATATTTTCATATAGGAATAGATCGAGAAGGATTCCTGGTAGAGGGGAGATGAAAGATTCTCAGCTTTCCCCTCACTGGACTTTTGCAGCACTAATGCCTGTACCTCCCTGCATTCGTCTATGTCTATCTGTTCTATTACTGTAACTAATAAGTGTAAAATAACTACAAAAATATGTCTATTCAGAACTATCATATGTGGTCTTTTTGGGAAATGGGCAATGCCAATGTGGCCCTTAAAACAAAAATGGTTCTCCATCCTGTATTACAAAGTTTCCTGTCTTGACCATTTGCTAGAGAGAAGTCATTTTTGTCTTCAGTTTTAGACTGAAAACCGATTGAGTGATACGAATGAAGTCATTGACTGTCTCGGCGTATCATCGATGTGGCAAAATGTATAATGAAAAACTATTGTATCTTCAGATCGATAGTTAATTCAACGCTCCGTTTCTTAGCAACACTACACGCTAACTTGGGGCATCATGCTGGTTAATTCATGGTTAAATGGTGAATATTTGTGAATCGGTGTGGAGAATTTAGGTTCGATTCCTGGTATCAGACATGTGATTTAGAATCCACAAGTTGCAGCAATAACTCAATGGTAGAGGCTCACCTGTGGTGCGTGGAGTCCCTGATTCAATCCGAGATCGAGCAAGTGAATTTTGGGGTGAACAAATATATATATATGCAATTGGGTTTTCAAGGTTCTCCCGTTTTCTCTCGCTTTATTCTACCATTTCATTCGTTATCATTACCACCGTCTCTCTTAGTGTCGAAGCATAATCATGAGGCGTTCAATTAGAAATTTTATTTTGTTTCATTTGATTGCCATTTTTTGTTTTTGTTTTTACCTAGAATTATTTTTGTTGGTTAGTAATCAGATTCTGAAGAGTTATGCGTCTAAAACTTTGAACTTATACAAAAAACCTTCTACAGTTTTAGAGTGCAAAGTATCATTACATTATTTACTAAAGTGTCTCGAATACAACCAAAAGTAGTTTTACACTAGAAGGATCACAATTGAAAATAGAAAGAGGCTGGAAAGGAAGTCGACAAAGTCAGCATTCAGACAGCAATTATTGAAAAGAACTTTGGACCTACGGTTATGAGCAGAAAACTAATTCACCATTTATGACTAGATCCCGGAATTAATGGGGAAAATAAAAAGCCTATAATGACTCCTGGCTGGCAAAATTTTAAAAAAAGAAACAAAAATGTCAGGAAAATAGCAAACAACAAGGCATTTAAAAATAGGTACTAAAATGTTTAGAAAGTATTATACGTATAATAGCCTATAATTGGTTTGACAGTCAAATAAAAAATATGGATCCTAGAACGTGAAATACTTCATTTTGAGTTAGTATTTACAACTGATAATTTTGGAAAGATGTAAATTGCGTAACCCATAAGTAATGGTGTTTAACGGTCCATTCATCCTTGCTAAGCATTAAGAATGAAAGAAAATCATAGGCGCAAAAATATTATTAAACATTATTCACATCCAGTTCCATTAGCAATTTGGAAAACATTCGAATCATAAGAAATACTTAAATGAAGTTGTTTTACTCCATAATTTACAATTTAATTTCAATTAAGAAAGTTGTTTCATATTTTTGTTCCCTGAAATTATCAATAACTTCTTAAGATTTTCAAACGAAAGACTTGTTTCTCCTGTCAGAAAGAATTCTTTTTAGATATGAAATTAATCTTTACATTTCTATAGACGTCACTGAAATATACTGGAAACAAATAATTTTGAAAGGATTCACGTCATTGCCAACAAAAACATCAGCATCATCTTCCAAGACACTAGCAGTGTTCTTCAATTTCTCCAAATCTGGATTAGCACTTACAATTGGATCACACTCGACGAATGTGCGCGCCCTGGTCACCAGACACAACACTCACATCGTTAAGAGCATCACTGAAAGTTTGTTCTTTCTTTACAACTTTAGTAATAATGTCTGGTAACTTTGCAAAATGTGTTGCAATGAAAGCTAACTCAATTTTGAAGGAATTATTCTTAAGCTAACTTTGAACAAACATTAATTGAAGACGCACCATCGCCGTCAAAAATATCAATACTTGTTTTTGATGGATTCGAAGTTCTTACGAGGGAAGGACATGATGTCACTCAGAGATAATTGCATCAAATTTGGTGTAGGAATAGGTAAAGGGAATAAAAAAGAACGTGCGGAAGCATTCATTTCACAGGTGTTCGGAATCAGAAATAATGGCCTCTACAGTTCTGGAGTTATATGGCCCATCAATCAGATATTGATAGGACGGAGAAATACTTCTTCAGAGCTGTAGGAGCCATTATTTCTTATTCCGAACGCCTGTGAAACGAATGCTTCCAAACGTTCTTTCCTATTCCCATTACCTACTCCTACACCAAAGTTGGTGCAATTATCTATGAGTGACATCACTCTCTTCCCTCGTTAGGATAATAGAGAACAGCAGTAATTCGTGTAATCTTCATTGATCTTTCTCACATTTGACACATTTGTTACGGATCTCTCATCCAGATCAATGTTGGAAGAATGAGAAAGTACTTCCTTGCAACTTTATGTAGTGTGTCCAGAAAACAAATTGCATGTATCATACTTGGAAACAGAATGTTAAGAACTTTTGCTGTGCTTTTCATATATTCAGCTCCGCCTGTAACAAAACGAAGAACTTTATCACGTTTCAAGCATTCTTCTCAGAGCATTGTCAGCTATTTTATATAAAAACTGTGCAATTGCCTACCATTTACTTATTCTATCTTAGAATTGATGCCATCAAATATATTGCGTACCTTTCCCCCTTCCAAAGTACCAATTACAAAATTAGCAATGGATCGGTCTAGAATATCGAATATTTCATTAATTGGAATCTATATATTTTTGACACCAACATTTTTTCGGATATCGTCAATAGTTCTGTTGTACGCGCTATCAATGTAGGTCTTTCTAAAAATATGACTTGATTTTTTTTGTTTTGTGTATTTGTTGAGAAAGTTTCTAAATGAAACATGTTCTAACTTCCATAAAGGAATGTCTACATTAATTACTTAATACAGATTATTCTCAAAACTGCCAGTAGGTGAAGCGGGATTCACATATGCTCCAAACGCGTTCTGAACCATTTTACCAGCTGATTTGCGTGTCCTTGCAGATTTCTGTTTTGCACTGCTTATATGGTGTGTGACAAAATAATGTTTCTCAGCAGAAACCACAGATTCAGGTAACTTGTAAAACCAGTACAGAACCATACAAATTTTTCCATCTTCTCTTAGAAATACCTACTTTCGGCATATTGAAACACTGATACGTAGCAGCGATTCACAATAACTGCTCCTCATACTTGGTTATTTCCTCATAATAAGCATCTTCGTTTATCTTTGGCATTTAAAATTCCAAGAATTGAAGATTCACTAGTATCTCTCCCTAAACTTTCCATATTCAAACGGCAATATACTGCAGTTATTACCAAACACTATGACTGCTTTGCTAGACAAGAGTGGTCCAAATGTTTGGTATGCTATCATTCATGGTGGATAAAGAGCAGGGGAAGAGGAATTTAAAATGGTAACAAATTGCTTCTGAATTGTGATATAGCACTCTTCCTGGGAATACCATGAAACTTGCAACATATTTCGTTTATGACATTTGGCCATTAGTTCCGAAATTTACTTTGACGCTATGGAATAAGCAAAACGGTATAAGTTGTAAATATGATCTTGTTTCAGTAAATATTCTCCAATGAGTATTGTATACATGATTTTTGAGTTGATTGGTTAGGCAATATCACATTTATTTTCTATTTCGAGAACAGTAAATATGTTTTATTCATGTTGATGAAGCGATCGAAATGAAGACAATGCCTTTCACTGCAAGATATCAGCGAGTTAACCAAAACCTTACGTTACCTTGATAGTCGACTTGGTGAAAGCCAATTCTGGTAATTTAATTTTAACCTCATTTCGTGCTTTTGTGACTTAAATTATTCAGAGCAGTTGAATCATAAATATTTTATCCCATCAAAAGAGAAAACATTGGTTCCTCCTTTTACTTTTAAGTGACAATAGGAAAAAAGAAAGTATGGTAATTCTGAAGAGATTTCAACGGATTTGCACGTTTCATTGCATCTACAAGCCGAAAAATTGATCTTTGGATGTCTGTCCGTTTTTCGTCCCGATGTGTATACATTCATATAGAAGCCATTCAACATAGACATATCAACTTTTAAACTCGTGACTTTTATAAGATTCTCGACGAGAGATTTTTGAATATTCTTATACCACAATATAAGGATAGTTTACTACAGAGTGATTTTTTTAAAATGTGATTTTCTCGAGAACAGCTCTAAGGACTTTGTTGTGTTTATACTTCATAAACTAATATTTCAATAAATATGTTATAAAGTATGTACTACCAATTCTCACTAATATAATATATATATATATATATATATATATATATATATATATATATATATACAGATGGTGATCAGAAAAATGGAAACAATTGTAGTTGGCAACACGTCAGATGTATGGGTTGGCAGTGGTGTCGTGGCGCCCGCAGCGCCGGACCGCTGGTGGTTGTGTGTTAGGTCGGTCTCCATACAACGTCAGGCGCAGTGGAACAGCAGTGTCCAGTGGCTGCAGCAGACGGAGGTAGTGTAAAATGGGAGACCTCTTAGATTTTCAAAGAGGGCAAATTGTTGGTGCGCGGTTATGTGGAGTGAGTGTGACGGCAGTGGCTACTGTGTTAGGTGTGTCGCGTGGGACAGTGTCGAAGGTGATGACGGCCTACACAACACACGGGAAAACCACATCGGGGAAGCTCTACAGTGGGCGGAAGAAAATCATGAGTGACAGGTCACGCCGAGTATTAAAGCGCATTGTCACGCAGAACCGTCGTGCCACTGCAGAGCAAGTGACAGAAGAACTACACCAGCACCTCCCTCACCCTGTTTCGACAATCACAGTCCGCCGCGAATTACATGACATGAACTTACGTGGTCCTGTTGCACGGGCCAAACCGCTCATCAGGCACCATAACTCTTTCGCACGCCGCAAATGGTGCCGCGACCATGTAACTTGGACCATTGAGGACTGGAAACATGTAATATGGTCGGATGAGTCACCCTTCACCCTATTCCCAACCACGGGCCGTGTTTATGTGTGGAGAACGCCCGAAGAAGCTTATGATCTGCAGTGTCTCCGCCCAACTGTGAAACATGGCGGCGGCTCGGTGATGCTGTGGGCCGCCATATCATGGTTTTCATTGGATCCTGTGGTCACACTTAGCGGACGAATCACTGCCAACGATTATGTCGCAATTTTAGGATACCACTTGCATCCTATGGTCCGGATGTTGTTCCCGGACAATGACGCCATCTTCCAGGATGATAATGTACCCATTCACACAGCTGGCGTTGTTGCAGCGTGGTTTGAGGAACATCGAGATAAAGTTCAACACCTCCCCTGGCCCGCCCAATCCCCAGATCTCAACATAATTGAACATCTGTGGTCCGTCTTGGAAACACGACTCCGGCTACGAATTCCACCTCCATCCTCTCTCACAGAACTGGTCGATGCCCTGCACGAGGAATGTTGTAAAATTCTACTTGCTACCATTCACGACTTCTATGCCTCCATCGCACGTCGCATCAAGGCTATTCTGAAGGCGAAAGGTGGCCCGACACCATATTAATTTGGTAAGTTGCAATTTCGTTCAGGTGTTTCCATTTTTCTGATCACCATCTATCTATATCTATATATATATATATATATATATATATATATATATATATATATATATATATATAGTCTAAGCCATTTACTTTTTAAAAGAAGTTTGAATAAATATCTTGTATTCTATTCAATGTATTAGTCTTGTCTTCAAGTACAAGGAAAACGTTCTTAAGATTCATTTCCAACTGTTTTTCTATATATTGAAGTTTTGGGTCAAGAACAATTGTAGGTATTTTTGCTGTATATAAAAGTTATCATCTCATTTAATTAACCAGAGAGATAGGCATGTCGCAAAATTATGCGTAAACATCGTTTTCGAAACCATGTGTGCCCATGACAATATTATGATGTAGCTACTTCTTTTCCCTGAAAAATCAACAAGGAATAGTTTACTCTCCAGAGTATGCTTCTTTCGGACGAATTTTTAAATACTACTCACACGAATTTGGTCATATTTCATAAATACAATAATCCTACATTATGTCTTTAGTTTTATTAAAAGATACCAAAAATAATTTGGTTTGGGGAGTGAGCTTCTTTTTTCTAAGAAAAAAAAAGATACAGGACATTTTATTCATATTTCATAATTTGATCAATAGCTTTGTGTAATATGTTATTTCTGAGAGGTAGTTTACTCTTGTGCGTGGCTTTTGTTTTGAGCAGTTTTCTGGAATACGACTCACGCGATTTTCTTCATATTTCATGAACTTAGACTTCTTTAATATCCCTATAGAAGAGATTAGTTCAATTTTTAATTTGCTTGTGGAATGATTATTTTTATGGTACATTTTGCTAAAATGTCCCAGATAACTTTGTCCAAAAATCATGCTTCTAAATAAATATGTAATTAATAGCATTCCTATATAGCATTAGTTACTTTTCATAAGAAATCTACAATGGCTGGTTTTGTTATTGATGGTGATTTTTTCGGGTAATTTTTTTCTCAAAATTTATCAGGGGATTTCGTTCATATTTCAAAATTAAATCTTTCGTTGACCAGCCATAGAATATGGTATAAATTATTCCTGATGAAAATATTTACAATGGATAGTTTACTCTTGAGGGTGAGTTTCCTTGGAACGAAGGATTCGTGTATATATATATTTGGTCTAGGAATTAATTCGTGCGGGTGGACAAGAGATGGCGCAACGAACGGAGCGTCCCACAGTTCCGTGTATCCACACATGTGTTGCAAACCCCTGTCATCGCGTATCGTTCGTAGTATAGGGCAGTGGATTAAAGCGTCAACAACACCAGTTTGTAGTTAAGTGAACATGGCGCAATTTGTGCCTGATAAAGTGTTTTTGCGGGGTGTCCTGCTGCATTACTTTAACATGCAGAAAAGTGCGACTGAAAGTCATCGTATTTTGGTGGAAGTGTATGGTGACCATGCTCTAGCTGAGCGAACGTGTCAGAAGTGGTTTGCACGGTTTAGAAGTGGTGATTTCGGCTTGGCAGACCAAGAGCGAGCTGGACAGCCAAAAAAATTTTAAGACGAAGAATTGACAGCATTGATCGAGCAGGATTCGTGTCAAACGCAGGAACAACTTGCAGCAGCATTAGGCGTTGATAAAACAACAGTCTCCAAACGCTTGAAAGCCATGGGAATGATTCAAAAGATGTCACATTGGGTTCCACATGAATTGAAAGACAGAGACGTTGAAAGACGAAAAACCATTTGCGAATTGCTGCTTCAACGACAGAGCAGAAAGGGGTTTCTGCATCGAATTATTACGGGTGATGAGAAGTGGATCCATTACGAGAACCCTAAACGAAAAAAGGCCTGGGTGAAACCAGGTGAACCAGGTCCATCACAACCAAAACGAGATATTCACTGTGCAAAGGTTATGCTGTGCATATGGTGGGATATGAAAGGTGTGGTGTACTATGAGCTGCTGCAACCGGGTGAAACTATGAATGGAGAACGTTATCGACGACAATTAATGCGTTTGAAGCAAGCTCTGGCCAGAACACGACCAGAATGGGAGAACAGACATGATAAACTTATTGTTTAACATGATAACGCTCGCCCACATGTCGCAAAACCGGTCAAAACCTATTTAGAAAATGTCGGATGGGAAGTTTTACCCCACCCGCCGTATTCACCAGACGTTGCTCCTTCGGACTACTACTTGTTCGATTGCATGAACAACGATTTGATTGGACAGCGGTTTACTTCTTCAGAAGATATCGAAACATGGGTCTCTGACTGGATCGCTTCCAAGAATGAGGACTTCTTTCGCCACGGAATCCGTACATTGCCTGACAGATGGGCGAAAGTGGTGGCTAGCGATGGACAATATTTTTCTTAAGGTATTTATGTATTTTGTGTTTGTACTACAGCTTCAATGTGTGCGTACCAACCGCACGAATTAATTCCTAGACCAAATATATATATATATAGTCGTGTCATGATGCTGTTATTACTATATATAAGCATCATGACACGATGTAATTGAAGATATGGGAGTGAGAAAGTTTATATGGTGACCCGTAACTTCTATCATCAAGAAAGGTGTAAAACTTAGGGCAATATACATACTATAGTAGGTAGAAGCTTTACAAGCATATTGAGCTTTCTTCGGTTGAATCACAAAATATCATAAACTCCATGACGTTACAAATATGCCAAACGTTCCAGTAAGAGATAGGTCTTTAGTGCATTGCTTTAGGTCTTTAGTGCATGTGGAGTACCGTACGTACCGACAGACAGACGTACTAAAATTACAACACTATAATACCTTCCAGTATAATACCTTCATAATCATAAAATCATTTTAATAACTATCACGAATAATTTGATATTCCTATAACGTGCGTTTTCTTTTGACTTTCAAATAATTGATAAAATATGAATAGACATACTATTTATATCCGGCACTGAGCAACTGTATTTTGGCTATTTAGTGACAAATAGAATTTACACGTTTTGACAGAATGTGACTATCGTAATCAATAAGCACACACTGACAACACAAAGTTATCAAAGAAATAATTAAAACAATTTTCTATCCTATACACAATATAATACACTTCGTTTAAATATTCAACATTTACAGTGAATGTTTAACGAAGGAAACATTAATGGAAATTGGAGATTTCAAGATTAGAGGGTAGATCATTAACAAGATTAGGCAAGCAGATGATACGATTATTATACCTAGAACCGAAGAAGGACTACAGGAAATGATTGACAAAAAGTTGACATTGGGAAACTATATCAAATGAAAATCAACACTGAAAAACCGAAAGTCATGAATATCCCGTGGGGACGTGCCTTTACGCGTCAGAATAGAACAAAGAGAACTTGAAGAGCCCGATAATTTTAAGTGTCTGGGAAACATTTTCATGAGAGACAGTACATCAAAGAGATCAGGTCAAGAAGTGCAATAGCCAAAGAAGCATTCAACAAGAAAATGTCACTCTTAACTAACAGGCTTAATACTAGACTAAAGAAGAAGTCTGTCAAGAGCTACAGTGTATGTGAAGTATTGGATAACAGTTCAGAGACTTGGACATTACGAAAGTTAGAGAAGAAATATTTAGAGAGCTTCGAAATGTGGTGTTGAAGGAAGTTGGAGAAGATAAAGTGGACAAACTTGTTTTAAAAAAACAGGGGAGAAAAGGATGCTTTTAGCCAACATCCTTCCTAGCAAAACCAATTGGATTGGACAAAAGAAAATGTCCTTTTCGTTCCGCTATAAAAGGAAAGATAGAGGGAAAGCGGGGAATAGGAAGTATACAACTGATCGATGATTTGAAAAATAGAATAAAATATTGGGAGTTAAAAAAGAAAGCTGAAGATCCAGAAACTTGTGTAAAACGCATATTTTTTAAATCACGCTCGATCCTAGCCATAGGAACTAAATACGCTGTTCTGATTGGTTGAAGTTATCCGTTTCTCGCCACGTAGTATACATATAGGAGAAATCAAAGACTGGATGCTGCCGGTTTTAGTATTAGCGCACCATGTTAGTAATCATAATCGCTTTTGGCGTAGGCTCAAACCCAACTCAAGGAAAGTTTTTAATTTTTAAAAAAAAATTTTCATAGCACTTTCTTTTTCATTAAAATAAGAAGAAAATAATACTCAAAAAGTTATTTACTTACATTATGCGTGCAGTTTTACTATACGAATCCATGGTATAAGTAGTAATACTAGTAGCAGTAGGAGGAGGAGTAGAAGTAATATTAGCAGTAGTAGTAGGAACGGGTTAGAAGCCCCGCAGGGCTCGTTTTGTTCCACCTTGACCCATGTAACTAATCAGAAACGTGTATTTAGTTCCTATGGCTAGAGTCGAGCGGGAAAAATATGCGTGTGAAAGAGTTCCAGGCCGAAATCTAGAATAATAAAAAGGAACTCATTAATCACAGACAGAATACAAACTTGTTAACGGTATTTTCTGCTTTGCTGCAGTGACATTATTTACAGGTATCAAATCAAGAAACAGCACACGAATATATCTAAATGATGCACCAAAATATAAATCAAAACAGTATCTCTTAAAATGTACACAACATAGAGAAAACGTCAGGTCATCTTGAGTTAGGCAATATTATCATGGACTGGTGGTGTTGCTCTCGGGGATATAGCATATATTTTATGTCTTTTGTCGCATTGTTAAATAGGATGAGATCTGCACTTTTAAGTGGAATCTAAACTACTGTAGTGTATTTTACACTTAATACACCGAGAAGTGTATACAGGACCTTGACCATCAAAGACATGTGTTCTAACCATTGATTAGGACTGTTTTGTCTAAGTTTGCCATTGACTTGGACGGTTTCAGTTCTCCTTTCCCATTATCATTCACTGGGGGCGTAGTGGATGAGTGGTAGGGAGCTTACTTCTGGTGCGTGGGGTCACTGGTTCGATCCCCGCCAAAGTAAGTTTGTGGTGGACAACATAGTGTATATGGGTTTTCTCGAGATACTTGTGTCCTTCCACATTCTCATTCCACAACTTTTTCCATCATCATTCGGCTCCCTTAGCATAAAGGGTATAATTATGGGACCTTAAACTGAAGTATTTCATTTCATTTTCCATTATAATTCACTTGTATATAGCATGAATTTAGTTTCACGTAGAGAACTTATGCAAGAGGTGAGATGGCATATATAATTTTAGTAAGCACGAAGAAGTAAATGAAATGAAATCTTTGTTTTACGTCCCGCGAATATGCCGGGCAGACTAAAGGAGACGGTGATGATGAGAAATGAATGAAATGGTGGAATGAATAAAGTTTGAGGAAAGGGGAGAACCCAGAGGAAACCCAAGCACACGATGTTTGTCCACTACAAAGTTCATTTGGCACGAGCTGGGATCGAATCGGGGAATTCATGCACCAGAGGTGAATGTTGTGCCACCGTGGCCCCACACGAAGAAGAATATTGTGATATTTAACTGAACACTTTGTAGTTTTCATAAACTTATTTTTTTAAAAAATGTTCAGAATATTACAGGGCTATTCGGATCACGCTGGTAAAGTGGTAGAATGCTCGTCTGCTGCAAGAGTCCCTGGTTCTATTCTCGGCCTGTGAGATTAGTGGACAACAAGATATACGTGAGTTTACTTGGGATTTTCTCATTTCCTTCCAAATCTCATTCTACCAATTAGTTTGTTATCATTCAATTTCGTTAAAGATTCAGTCTCTTTAATCTAAAGGACATGAACAAGGGACAGGAAACTAGAAGTTTTATTGAATTTTCATTAGAATGTCAGCTTGTGCTCCCGTGCAACCAAATTTTTAACTACCTGTTTTCGATATGAGAGGTTCCTCTTTGAATCACAGTGAGAAAAAAAGAAATTGACTGTGTTACAGTAGCACTGTGAGTCAATTGGATACCTGGCGCAAATAAAAGAGGATGAATTCTTATGGAAATGCAGAAATACCACTGATAGCACTCTTTTCTTACCGCACATCACCACTGAATGGCTACGATCCTTCGTAACTTCTAATGTCATGGAATTGAGTTTGGGTTGAGTGTGCATTTTAAATAGACAAATGTTCCATTACTAAATGGGTGTTTCCCAACCTTTTTCTTGACTGATCACAAATGTTACGAAATGTACATGTTATTGCAATTCAGATTAAGTTAACAATATTCTTATTAGATTAATTAAGGGTTCGCGCGTTTGGATTTATATGATATTTATTTTGACATTTTACGTTTTACAATCTTGTTCTTTAATCTATAGAGGACTACGAGATATGAATAATGATAATGGATGGTGAAATGGCAATATATAATATATAATAACCATACTCCAAGCGAGATTCGAACCCGAGACAGGCATGTCTTGAAATCGGCAGTCTAGGCTCATGAAAGCCGGTTTTTCGCTTTTGTTATGCGAAACTCAATTGATTGATTGGCATGTATACACGCCCTGCACCAGCAACAAGGTTATATAGTAAATTTTTCAGTTTAACGTCCGACGATTATGCCTATTAGACTAAGGGACACGAACGTATAAGGCGAATGAGTGACGATGGAAAAGTTGGTGGAACAAGAATGTGGAAGAAAACTGGAATACTGGAGAAAACCCACAGACACGAACTTACCTGGTCGGGATTGAACCAGGGACCCCACGTACCAGAGATGTGCAATCCATCGCGCCCCACCGCGGCTATACTAATCTAAACGACTATACATACTTCATTTAACATACTTCAACCGGGAATCAAATTAAGTTGATTTCAAGTTTAGCGTCCCTTTCACCAGCAAGACTATATGAGACGAGGACCTACTAAGTAACATGGAATCCCAACCACAGGAGCTCCCACCGAGAATCGATTCCGTGTCTCCCACGCCAAAAACGCATACCAATCGGGAATCGAATCCGAGATGTCGTACATAGAAGTACAAATGCGCGGTATCTACTGGATCAAGTATGGCTTTTGGAGCAAGGAGATGCAAATTCTATTCTCGGTGAAAGTACGTGTGACAACCTATTACAAGAGCAACCACGATGATCTGTTCGTCAATTTCTTATATAGCACTGAGAAAGACTATGTTACATATCACAGAAATAAAATAAAGTTATTCTGCCTCTAAACATGTTTTCATTAAAGATGTGATATAAACAAAAAATAAATTATACTTACGTGTTTCTATAAAATATATTATTCACTTTACAGAGGGTGTAATCATTTGAAAATGTAAACTTTACACGCGAATTTCTGTTTTGTAAATAGTTCTCATCGCACGACACGGAAAAACAATAGCCTCGTGGAAGCGTTTATTCACGAGCGAGTGTTTTCTGTTCTTTCACAGACAACACAGAGCGAAGATGTGGAGCACTGCGAACACCACGCTACACTGGCAACGGACTCAACTCGCTCTCTGTACGTGAACAAACACACGCACACACACACTCTCATATATACACATACACAGAAATATTTGTCTCCTTCGGGCACAAGAGTTGAACTTCGTAGTCTGTAGAAGCGCAGATCATCCAAAAAGCTTGCGCAGAACGTTGCCAACTGTTGATATTTCGGACAAAACTGGAAACAGAGTTCTCAAAAAAGCTTTTCTTCATTCGTAAGAGCAACCATATTTTGGACAGAATTGCAGTTTTGGATCAAATTTTAATATAGGATGATACCCTTTTATTTATTAACATGACTCGGTGACGCAGTGGCTCAGTGTTAGATCGTTCACCTCTGGTGCATGGACTCCTTGGTTCGATCCCAACTCATGCCAAGTGAACTTTGTTCTGGGCAAACACCGTCTACGTGGGTTTTCTCGGAGTTCTTGGCATAACCGTGGAACGTAAAACTTAAAAAGAAGAAAGAGATTAAGAAGACACGCTCCCAGAGAACTCTTTTTGTTGGGACCCAACAATATAAGACATTACGTTTATGTAATATGGAACTAGTGTTATTTTATACCCGAAAAAAAAGGAAAAGTAATTTTTACGTACTTCCAGCTATATTCGCACAGGAAATGATAAAACTAGATTATTTTTATCACAAAAAAATATATATCTCAGAAAAGAATGAGAAAGATCAAAACTTAAGACTACCTGTACATAAATCGTTTCTCTGCTAAACAAGTAAAACTTTATTAAGAAAGTATACAAATATATATGGAGTTACGAAGATTTAGGGGAGATTCGGATCTGGTAGACCCAGCATGGACACGCCCATGCAAGTGGGGCTCATGATATTGTAATATTGGCTCGTCCGTCTAATCGTTACTCCACATGATAAATCTTGAACGAAATCATTTTTTTTTTTTTGCAATAGCTAGCTTGAGCGATTATCTCGACTGAGTTTGTCAATCGAATCAATCTGGGTAACGGTGGTTTAAATCAGTCCATTCCTCTATGTAATACCTATTCAATAAAAGCTAATTGTAGAATTACGTTTTTTTTTTTTTTTTTTTTTGGTAATAGATAGCTAAGGAGATTACATCGGCCGAGTCCGTTAGTAGAGTCAATCCGTTAACAACTCAACTGGTAACACTGATTTTAACGATGCTCGTTACTCTACACGATAAATCTTGAACAAAAGCAAATTTATGAATTCTATTGTTGGAATAGACAGCTAGTGCACTTATCTCGGGCGAGTTAGTTAATACAATTAATCCGTTATTATCTTGACGTTTAACGGTGATCTTAACGATGTCCGTTATCCTACATGATACACTGAAAAAAAAAGATTTGGTCAGATTGAGCAAAAAATAGGTGCTGGAGACCAAATCGTTTGGTCAATATAGCGCCAACCAAACGTTTGATCACCAGCACGAAATCATTTGGTTACGATTTGATTAGTTGCAGGAACCTAGTATTTGGTTATCATTACCAAATATGCATTTGGTAATTTTGACCAAATAATGACCAAATAAGTAGGATTTGGTTGGGAATACCAAAAATTTGGTTAAAATTATCCAGGTTTGGTGCTTGGAACGAAATAATTTGGTCGTAAATACTAAACTTACATTTAGTGAATTTGACCAAAACATTTGGTAGCAACTACCAAATACTGTTGGTACAGGTACTAAACTGAAATTAAAAATAGAAATTTCACTCTATTAATTCTATGAAAATGGGTCAAAACTTTCTCAAACTTGAGCTAACCGGTTCCTACCTCTACCCTACTTATCCCTATCTTACTCTACTGTGCCCTACCCTACTCTACTACACCCTTTTAAAGTGGTCGTACATATCGATGCGCAGCTGGAGCGTGTATTGTAAAGTTTACCCAAGGCGCACTTGTTATGCCTAATTTACAGTCAATAAAGTAGCCAATATGCGTTAAGTAATAGTAAAGTAATACGAACGAAAAAGTAAGCTTACTTCGAAACACGTTGACTTGCAGCAGTAAGTTCCAAGTTCTTAATGTATTGCTCACGAGATCCATTGTGTTGATGTCACGTGACAATTACTTATCACTTCACATCGTCGAGACTTTGGTGTTGAAATTGAGTTGAGTTGATTTTGAGTTTAACGTCCCGTTCAGCAGCGAGGCTATATGAGACGTGGACCTACTAATTAACGTGGAATCCGAGCCACATGAGCTCCCGCCGGGAATCGAACCCGGGTCTCCCACGTCATAGGCGCGTATGCTAACCGCTTAGCCACGAAGGAGCTCTTTGGTGTTGAAAGTTGGATAGTGTAGACAAAAGTCTGTTTCAGACACGTCGTTTGAATTTCAAGCGGTGTAAATTTGTGATGGTTAGTTAAACGACTTATTTATTTATTTATTTATTTATTTGGGTAGAAACACTATATACTTTCACTCATACGCTCAAACCACGATCCACACTTTCATACCATGTTTACCCAGAAATCAAAGGATACATGTGACCTTTTAACTAAACATTTTGGTCAGGGAAACCAAATCTTTACCAAATCACTTAAGACTTGGTTCGCATAACAAAATTAATCAACCAAATGTTCTAGCCACAAACTATAGTGCTCATGACCAAACCAGTTTGATATAAATGACCAAATTTTGGTTAAACTAACCAAATAAAGTGACCAAATGCCCTGACCAAACAAATTTCGTATTCCTGACCAAGTCCTTTTTTTGAGTGTAATTCTTGAACAAGGGCGAATTTTTCAATTCTGTTCCTGCAATAGATAGCTACAGCAATTATCTCGACTTAGTTGGTTAACGAAGTTAATCCGTTATTACCTTCACGAATAACGATTACTTTAACGGTGGTCGTTACTCTACTCGATAACTCTTGAATAAAAGCGCATGTTCCAATTCTGTTTTTGCAATACCTAACTAGAACAATTATCTCGGCCAAATTAGTGAATGGAATCAATCCATTATTACTTTGACGAGTAACGGTCAATTTAACGGTGGCCGTTACTCTACACGATAAATCTTGAAGAAAAGCGAATTTATGAATTCTATTGTTTGGAATAGACAGCCAGCGCAATTAACGCGAGCGAGTTAATTAATATAGCCAATCCGTTATTATCTTGACGGATAACGGTGATCTTAACGATGTCCGTTATTCTACACGATAATTCTTGAACAAAAACGAATATTTGAATTCTATTCTTTGCAATAGATAGTTATAGCAATTATCTTGACCAAATTAGTTAATAGATTGCAATAGATAGTTATAGTAATTATCTTGACCAAATTAGTTAATAGACTCAATACATTGTTATCTTGACAGGTAACGGTGATTTAACGGTAGCTATCGACACCCCATTTTCAGCTAGTGAAACAAAAGTAGTATAAGTTGCATATTACGCCAATAATTCAGCATACATTCTCCTGTGTGTTTGACATCTACCGAACAAATAGTGCGTAATTGTTTTTACTGTTTACAGAGTTTATTATTACCTGTTTCTGCCAGAGTTTGTTAATACCTGCTTCTGACGGAGTTTAATAATACCTGCTTTTTACAAGTAATTATCATAAAGGACTAATGCTCAGCTTGTATATTACATAAAGACAATCTAGTAGGTTCTTCGGTTCTCATAGCCTCGGTAGCATAGTTATTAAAATGTTTGCCTTCCAACAAGTCGGCCCAGGTTTGATCTCGGGTGAGCCATGGATATATTTTCGGTTGTATAGGTTATGACAGAAAAAAATATCCAAATTTGGAATAGGCGGCTTTCCGAAGTGCAGCATTATATTCACATCTTTTCGAGACGAGACAGCCTGAACTTTTGCCTCATAGTGGGCCCTACTCTAGGTAGTGGGAGCAGGATAAAAAGAAATTTGCCGGTGGAGTTGATGATATTATAAGTGCAACAATGATCTTCGTGACTACAGCTACACTGAAAACACATAATGAGTTACCAACCGTCCCTATCCGTCCAGTCCTTGGCTCTTTATATTCTCCTAAAACGTAGGACAGAAAAGATACAGTAGCGTATGGGCTAGGCAAAGGAAATGAAGGGTGTGATACGACATTGCCTTGTTATTAAACGGTGTTGTTAAACAGATACACTACAGCACAAACAGTTGAGCAGGTGATAAATACATATTGTTTTCTGTTGCAGAAGGTGGCACAAAGAAGTGGCAACAGCGCAGTACTCTCATTGGATAACAACGTTTAAATTGAACTTAGAGCACCGCCTTCGAATGCTATAAGCGTTGTCCCTTAATATAATTTTCTTTAAGCGATAAGAACTGCTATCACTTCACAAGTCTCTCATTCGCATCAATATGTTTCCTCCCAAATCTTACAGCTTACTAATACTTTCAAATTAAGTCATTCTGTACGCCACAGCTAAGAATCATCAGTAGAATGATCTACCGAATCAGTTCACTTGCTGCAGCAAACCGTGCGGCCCTTGCTTCAGAGTTGAAAGCCGCAACGCTCAGAGAACTCTAAAAAAAAAAAAGACATTTACTATACAGAAATTGCAGCGTGAACAGAACTAAAAAAAAATCTAAATTTCTCCAGAAATATTTATAAATCTTTAATACTAAAGCATAAATAAATTAAATGTTACTAAGCATTCTTTTCTGTATGTATGAGTATCCCTGCTCTTGTATACACTGTGTACTATGACACTCAAAAATAATTCATACAAAATTGAAGTTCGTGAAATGAAGGTAAACATTTGACGTGTAGTAGTCCCAGAGGTCCATAACTGTAAACACTTGAGTCGATTAAGTTAAGTAGACCTTGTGTTTTAAAGGTTCACAATTAAATTATAATGAGTTTGTTCGTGAACAAGCAATTTAAGCTTCTGGAAGTAAACAAATGTGGAAATATTTCTAATTTAACAAAGTAGGAGTAACAAATGAAGTCTGCACTGGGAATGATGCTTGTTTTTTAATGAAACCATCATAATGTATTCGCCATTTCCTAGAAGGATCCAGGAAATTAAATGTAGGGTGCTTCTAAAGTCTTCATCTGAATTTAAAGTGTTATAGCTTAAAACGATTAATTGCATGCGAAGAAAATGTCCACAGTTCTAAAGAGAGCATCCTGGAACTTCGTTAGAAGGAGATGTCACTATTGTGAACAGTGGCGCACGCTATAGTAGTCGCGAGAACTCGTGAAGCTTGACCTAGATTTACCAACGTCACCACCCAATAGAGCGCGAGGGTGTATTCCGGTCGTCAACCAACCCCTGAAATTTTGTCAGTGTCGTCTCTTGTGCTGCACGAAGAGCATCTCCTGAGAATGCAGTGTTGTCGAACTGCCGGTAAGCTTCGTTTTGTTGTTATTCTTGTTGTCGTTATTTTTGTTGTTATTTTACATTTTTGGTATTATCATTGTTATCGTTAATTCGAATAATTGTTAGTGTTAGTTTTATAGTTTTTAAAAGCGCTGTTTCTTTCGCTTGTTTGAAATGTCCTCTAAGTTTGGCAATATTGTTGGCGCACTCCTATTGTTTCACTTTTGGCAAGTGTGCGTTCGGAAGGCGGCTCCACGAATTGTACCGAATTCTTCCGATTAATGACACGTGAGAGGAAGCAGCTCAATGATTCGCGTAGGGCCCAGGGCACAATTTACGCCGTTATAAAAATAAAAGTTTGTAATATGTAGCTCCGTTTTGTGGTAAGTTCATTCATCCTCATGGTGCAATGTTTTACGTATGAATCTAAGAAATCGAACACATTTTGCACATTTATTTTCAACTATCAGCTGGTAAATTACGTTAGCTCTGACACTCTGCGACTCGTATACTCTGTGATTTGGAACATTAACGCCATCCTTAGATGTTACGTCATGTCGCTGCACAACGTCTTATATCTAACTGTCTTCCGTATATTACGTACGTATACGTATGTTACATAGCCAGTTATATGTTAGATACCTACATCTGTATATGAGATCCTGATCCCTTATATACAGTTCTTTCTTTTGTAAAGAAAGTACGTTTATTTGGAACGTTTATACGGAAGGTACGTATAAAACATACATTTTCAGTTATGCGTTTGCTGCATGATCTTATATTGGTTTCTACATTAAGTCCAAGAGGATTTACGCACGTAACCGAAGTTTTACGTACGCCTTCAAGCAAATATGCTAACATAGATACCCAAGGGTGTAAAAAAGTACCCCAGTGTAGTTTTAGCCATATACACTGAGGAAAACAAATGTATGTGGCGTATGTAAAATCGTATGTTACATTTGTAAATCCTGTAGTATTTGGACTTAACGTACAGCAAACATATAGCTGAAAACGCATGCTTTTTAATACTTTCTGTATAAGTGCTCCATCTGTGCGTACTTTCCGTATGAAACAATATAGGCGGTCGGGATCTCACATACAAATGGACGTATATAATATATAGCTGACGAAGGTAACCTATATGTATGTATGTATCACTAGAAGCACGGAAATTTGGAACTCCCTAGAAACACGAAGCAATCAAAATGACTGCTTTCCATTTGTGACTGAAAGAGAAAATAATGATGACACGGGATAACTGTTTTATTGACATTCTCATTGAGACACATCTACAAGTAATTCTAGAAATTATATTATTTATTTTATTATTTTTATTTACATACATTAAGCACACTAATATATAATATTAAATATTTATGAATAAGATGAGTTTAATAACAGTATTTTGAAAATAATGGAAACAACCAAAGACGACTGTCAACTCTTAGAGTTAAATGCTTATTGCAAAATACGATTTGTTTTGATATCTTTCGAAAATATCTTCTTGGAAGATCTTCACAAAGTCACTTACACTTGGCAGATAACTCCTTTTTGGATCTCTACAGTACAATTTCCACAAACTTACTTTCGACATTTGAAGCATATGTCAGCTGTTTTGTTGCTTTTACACAATCGTGCTTGACATTGTTTTCGCTTGCGTGGGGAAGAGATTTCCTCATCCTCAGATACATTTTTACTGTTACCAGTAACATTGATCATCAACTCAGAAAACGTTGGAGACATTGTTGCTTACTGATTTTCTTTCTGGTAGCTTCTCTGAATGCTTTGTCCAAGAATTCAAACATGACAAATTAACCATGTTTGAAAAAAGAAACGTACATTGGCGACCGTCTACACGAACATTTCACTGTTTCTTCACAATTTGTTCCACGAAGTGTACTCCAAACTTTGTCTGATCGTAATATGTTATAGATTCGGGGTTTTCTTTGGTGCCGAGGAAATTGACACTGACTTATGCATGGAACCCAACCACGAACAGTTTTGTTCGCTTACATTTGTAGACAGTTTAGGTATTGCCACTCTGATCGCGGTAAACATCACACTGATACAAGTCTTTGTCCTTTTGGAATGCACAACCTTTAGGAAGCTCTCTTCTGTTTTGCGTTATTGTTTCAAAGAAACAAGTACATTTAGCTCTAAGAGATTCCGCTAGTTTCGTAATTGTATAGACGATATCATAAATCACATTTATTAAATTTTTTAGCAAAAATATTTATCAGATTAGAAACTACAAATTTACCTAACTGTGCTCCAGTAGGATTTGCAAATACCTGCTCAGGTATGGAAAGCCATTGAAGATATACTTTGATTGTAACGTCGACACGTAACCAGAATTTGACGAAAAATTTATCGGGTTTATTTGGCATATATTGCAGAGATCGATATCTGACTTTAGTAGGATAGAGTTGCTTGTCAACAGACGCGTTGTCACGTGGTTTGTAACATTTTATGCAGTTCTCAATAAACTCATTTCACAGTTCCAACGCGAGTGCGAATTCGTCCGTCTGAAGTCTTGCAGATCTTGTCGCCTTTTGGTCAAATCTCATGTACCGTTTTGTTTCACAGATCCCATCGCTACTCATTGTTTTGCTATAAATTGGTGACAAGGTTGTATTTTCCACAAGACTCTAATGGGTATTGCTGAAGTACCTTGGTAAATAATAACGCCCAAATGATATTATAGTTCTGAAAGAGTCAAAGTCCATGTTACTGACTTCAGTTACCTATGTGCTTTAACCATGGAGCACTTTAGGATATGCCTCATCATTGATTCATCAAATATAAACGAAAAGTACTCCCTCAGACACTTGCCGCTTGGCAAAATTTGTAGGTTCTCCAGCTTCGCAAACAGTATTCTGCTTAGATGTGCGGCCATGTCATCTATTCCCAAATCCATTCTTTTTCACCTTGTTCTATCTCGCGCAATAAACCGTCACCACTATTGGCGTTGTCTTCTCCAGCACTGTCTTCCTCTTCACTTGAATATAAAATGTTCTCTTCAGGTTAGAATCACTCCAGATTCCATTCCCTTTACCCCAACTCTGCAAATTGTCATTATTTTCTTCAGAATCATCTTCTGACACATTATGTAAAAGACGGAGTATTTCGGGGTCGCGGTGGCTCAGTGGTAGAGCGTTCATCTCTGGTGCTTGGAGTCCCGGGTTCAAACCCTGCTCCCGCCAAGTGATTTTTGTGGTGGACAAACACCGCGTGCGTGGGCTTTTTGAGGTTATCCCGTTTCCACCCACTTTCTTCATTCCACCATTTCATTCATTACTCATCATCACCGTCTCCTTTAGCCTAGCCGGCATAACCGTGGGGCGTAAAACCCAAAAATTTCGTTTAATTTTTCGATGTATTTCATGAGGGCACATCAAAAATGTCACATATACAAGGCTCACCTCAACCAACTACACGTACAAACTAACATGCAGATATTGGCGGCATGTACTTGAACTATTTTGTTTGTCTGCGAGATATCTTGTAAGGCAATGAAAGAAATACTAGATATCACAATATAGATAACAGAAGAATAAACTATATTAATATTTTTCTGCCTCAAATCACAATCAATAAAGGTTTTAATTTTCTTTTGCCTAGCAACACGAAGTATTTAATGCTGCATTTCGTAAATCACAAACAGAAACACTAATTTTCTATACTCTTTATAAAGCAGTCAAAATAACTGCTTCGTGCTTCTAGGTATAACTGACACTAGCGCCCCTGTAGAGAGGAACATAAACTTATCACTAATACTATCAATAAGTGAGCACAAAAATATTAAAAGTCAATGAGTTTCAGAGCTTTAGCGAAAGCATTACAGAAGTGAAACGAAAGTAAATTTCTTGAAGCAGTCAAAATGACTGCTTCGTGCTTCTATTGACAAGGAAGAAAGTTAGATAACAGACATCCTGCAACGGCATGATGTAACATCTAAGGGTAGTGTCTATGTGGCATATGGATAACGTATGGTCCGTACTGATTTCTATAGTAAGCAAGAGGATTCCGTATATTTGTACAATATACCGCTGTCCGGAGAACGGCTTTTTCTCACTGTACCTAAGCAGATCACCTTATAATTATTATTGAAGGAAAAGTTTCTTACAATACGCCCCACAATGTAGAGAACGCAAGTTAACCTCCGGTATCTGTGACATCAAATATCCAGTAAAACATCTGCTCGATTTACATTTGTAGCCCTTGAGTATCCGAAGGTTAAATGACTTGATGTCTGAGACATTGAAATAATTGAAATTTATGCACAGATCCAACAAAGCATTTCTACGAGTACCTAACGCATTATGCATTTGACTATGTAACAGGTTCTTACAAAGTTGTAGCATTATTTTTTTTTTAAAGTTTGTCAGCGATCGAGTAATCTTGGTTGGTCTACAATTAGAATTCTTGACCTAATAGTGACCCGAACTATTTCTGCTTCTTGGTTAAATTTAGATCGACTTCTCCATATCAACACTGCCTTTTGCTATCTTTATATTGAATGTTAATATGCAGACACGACATCAAAGGGAGGATGTAAATTTTTTCGCTTTTCTAGCCTTCTAAACATTTCTGAATAAATTACACTAAAAAGAATATATAAGTAAAGAATTTACATATTTTAAATTTAAAAAAATGCATCTTCTTTGGTCCGTTCCAACAACAACAAAACGTTCATAAATTCAGACAGTATATCCTTCCCAAACAAGCGTTTTTACAATGCATTTCCAAATAGTTGTGAGGAAATGCTTGCATTGATAACATGCAAGTAGAAGCCTTTTTCTTGAAGCATTCCGTTCGTTTTCTTTATTTATGAATTTCGCTTCAGCAATCTCCAGTTCATATGGCACCGTATTACTATCACATTACTTGTTTGTGCTGACAGGGTTTCCAACTAGAGAGCAGACTAAAAGCATATTAAAAGTGGTTTTAATAGATCCTAGCCCATAGAACCAGTCGTGTTTCTTGGACTTGTATTCAAGTACCTGAATATTCACTGCTGCTAACACACCTGTTCCTGTGGACGAAACCTAGCGCTGTGGCTCAGTGGTAGAGCGTTCTCCTCCGGTGCTTGGGGTCCCTGGTTCGATCCATGCTCGCGTCGTGTGGACTTTGTGGTGGACAAACACGGTGCTCGTGGATTTTCTCAGGGCTCTTCCGTTTCCTCCCACTTTCTTCATTCCGTCATTTCACTCACCTCTCATCATCACCGTCTCCTTTAGCCTAACCGGCATAATCGTAGGACGTAAAACTTAAAGATTTCATTTTTTTATGCACGAAACCCCGCTGCGCGGGCCCTCCAACTCCTCTCTGCTCTGAACCAGAATAGATGAAAAGCTAGCTTGTACTGACTACCTAGTACTTATTGGTGTGTGTTACTCGCAGTTGTTGCTTTTGTGCATATAAGTTAGCAACCATATTATTTGTAGTATTTAAACGCAGTCGATGGTTGGCAACAAAATCAAAGTGTTTACACAAAGACATGTGAGATTAAATGTTATACCAATTTGTTCTGTGTACCAAATCTGCAGTTTTTCGAAAATATATAAAAGCAATCAATGAGAAAGTAAATTAGTACAAATATTAGTCATTCATAAGCTTTATTACTAGTAATGTGAAAATGGAATTTTTCAGTTAAACGTTCCACAAGTATGCCAGTTAGGCTAAGGAAGACGGGTGATTGAGTGAATAAATGAGGATGGTAAAACCGGTGGAATAAGAAAGTGGGAGGAAACTGGAGTACCCGAGAAAACCCACGGACACCATATTATCCACCACAAACTTACTTAGTCGGGGATCAACCAGGAACCTCATAAACCGGGGTAAACGCTGCCTCAACCTCATAAACCACTGATTCCCCGTGCCAGCCTTACTAGTGATGTAAGTGATCCAGTATTATCAACTTCATAAAATTGTATGTTGTTTTGTAATTGTATTACATCCAAATATTTCAAATTCAGAAATGGGACATTATGATAATAAATAATAAAAAATATGTAGGGGAGACCGGGATATTCACGAACACTTAAGCTTTGATTATAAATAATTCTTTTGTTTTTGGAGATAAAATTAAGATTTCTTGTGTGTAGAAAGCTTAGAGGTTTTTCTGTTTACTGAAGTTCAGAGGAAAGTCAAAAGTAACATTTTTCAACAAATCAGTGAGATGTTTTAAAAGTGTACCTATGTTCGGGATTGCCTCACTGGTCGGCGGAATCCCAAACATACTGTTTACTTGATAAAGATGTGAAATGCATTAAAATACATTAAAATACAACGTAATTTAGTATTTAAATTTTACATAAGAATTATAATTACAAAGATAACTCAATTTAACGAGAAACATGACCAGACCTCATCTTCTTTGAAACTATCACAAATGAAAGCTAATTAGTAAAAGACTAAGCAAAATGTATTCTTATGAAATACACTCAGAAATAACGGAGCAGCAAGTAAAATATTCATGAAAATATTATTTGGAGTTGTTGATATGACTGATAAATGCATTAATGTTTCGCTCTCAAGGGCAATATTCTATATTAGTCCAATGTTCAAATGCTGTTAATAGGCTGAAGAAAATTGGTCAACTGTTAATCTACGCTACTAGGCTAAATAAATTTGTAAAACACTCTTCTGAATCACACACAGAAGAAAAATTGCATGGAATTCTTTCACAGAGATGAAAACATTATTTTGAAGTAGCCCTACAAAAATCACATAAATATGCATTAGCTTTTCATTCCCAAGAACTACAAGTTTTATGAGTCCAATTTATACAATAGTCCTTTGAACATTGTCTACTTTGGGGACCTTCGAACATTGGGAACTTTGTATCTTTCCCGAACTCGCCACAAATACAACAAACTTCGTTATTCTTCTCTACTCCATCTAAACTCCAAATGTCCTCGAGGTTGCTTTCCTCGTCACTGACTTCTGTTGTAGACATATTCTGTTTTTTTTTTTTTTCGAAAAAGTGTCGTGTGACACCAGAGAGGGCTTGAACAGCGATTGACAGTCTTCGTGTTTTTCAATGCAGGAGCTGATTTCGCCAAACTCTTGAATTGTTTCTTCATCTCCTTTTCTTCTAAAGCTTTTTGCATGGGTGTTGCAGTTAAAACCTGTGAATGCTGTGTTTTCCAGCCTATGTGTGAAGTGATCATAGCTTAAGAATAAGCAATTGGAGAAATATGTGCTACGGGGAATCACCTGAAGTATTCATTGAAGAATCAACTGCAGTGGGCGGACTATCTGCTACATACGTGAATGTGGCGGCTGTTACAGATGAGGTATCTGGTTCATGTGAACTTACTACCGTTGCGGCAGGCGAACTTCCTGTTGCTGCAATACATGAACTTTCTGTTGCTACGACGGATGAACTTGCGCTTGTTCCAATAGCGTCAAGTTCCTCATGCTGAATGTCTGGCTTCAGAGAGTAAATTCCAGTGGTCCTAAATTCTGAAACTGCCTTCTCGACGTTAAGCTTTCTTAATAATTGTTGGTACATCTGAAGTCAAAACCTTTGGGAACTCCCTTATGTGAACATCACACTCTTTGTTATATACCGCTTTAAGGGAGATTGGGCTAATATTAGTTTATGTAAATATAAATAGTGAATCGTAGCTATAATACACCTAATAAAAGTTATAAAATCCCAGATAAGAGTCTACACCTATTTTGAATTTATTGTCTGAGTGTTCCACTTAAAGGATGATTCTTGCTCAGTTTCGCAACTAAGTCAGACGAGGTAAGTGAGGCAGTAGAGCAAGCAAGGAGTGATTAGTGACTTTCGTCTTTAAGTCAATAGAAATATAAAGATCAAAAATTAAGAAACTGAAATAAAGGAATAAGTAGGACTATATAAAGGATATTGTGTGAGCCTAGATCTAGGCTAAGCTAAGCTAAAGATAATCTTGTTACAAATATATCCAGTTGTGTGCATGCATGCATATTAACCCATTCATCCTCCATTGACAAGAAGAAACTCCTTATAGCAGCCTATGATGAAAGATCAGATATCTAAAATAGGGTTACTGACTATAGAACAGTGAAGTATGCTACTAATGGCCTAAAATAATAAATATAGCAAACTATTCTAATTAATAAAGCTAATAATGCTTATTAACAAAGACATAATCTATTTCCTAAACCAATTTCTTTAACTTATTAATTACTTTCCAATTAAATAACTATTTATTTTTTTGATAATTTATTTCACACCATGTGGTAATCTCGAACACTTCGGGGTAATGGCAAACATTCTGTCTGGCATTTCGCCATGAGACGCCATTTTATTGTTATAGTTGATACTAGTTGTTGACTGCATACAGACTAGTAAGATTACAAAGAACTAATGCTCAAATATAGCGGAATATATAGTCTTATCTGTAACAATATAGATAAGAGCCAACTTACCTTGCCCACATTGTTGATTCAACGTTATAAGTGAATCGGCAAAAACAACAAAATGTCTTCTTTTTGGCAATCCACTCACAAAATTTATGCTACACTTTTCAAGGTCTCTCCGCTAGCATGCAGCAAAATCGTGTGCTTTCTAACAAGCTTTCTTGGCTATAAATTTGGGTGTTCGACATTACCTCAGTGTTCACGAATACCCTGGTTTCCCTTAACATAGTGTGCACACAAAACAACTCCTTGATTCAAAATGGCTATAAATTTAAAGTTTATTAGAATGTTCTTTTATTTTTATAGATAAAGTTTCATACGATAACAGTTCATTACAACCACTCGATGTACAGTCCACGTCTTACGCGGAAATATCGGTGCGATAATCGAGTTCGGACTACACTCTTCGAAGTATATTCAACGTGATCGTGTTGCGAGCTTCAGAGATATATTTCTGCAGATCAGCCATAGTTAGAGGTAGTGGAGAGGCACGTGTACTTGATCTTTAGCATATTTCCAAAGGAAGAAGTCACAAAATTAACGTTCGGCAGCCTCGATGGCCATTTGATAAACACCTTGCCGGTTGATTTGACACGGTCAATTTTACTTGATATTGGTGGTCGGCCTGAGTGTTTCTTTTTCTGGTCAAAGGTTAGGTAAAGTTAGGTTACTTTGTTTAAGTGTGATAAAATACACCTATTTATGATTTGATAAATGTGATTTAGTGACACTTTGTCCATCGTACGTAAGAAAACAGAATTCTTACCGTTTTATAAAATTTTCTTGATCCTTGCGAAAGTTTACATCATAACCGGCCTTTTACTAGTTATGCACAATTCACTTAAACAAACTAACTTAACCTAACGTAATTTCCATAATCGGAAGTCCAGCTAAGATTTATTTGTCTAATATGATAAAAGTGTATTGAATCTATATTAACAAAGTATTTAGGTTAGTTTGCTATTTCTTAGTAAAATGAACGTAATTTTAATTGACCTGGAGAGAAATTACGGGAAGTGCAGGTCAGTCGGCCACTATCTTTCCAATCTAACACGAAATTAGTGATATTTGTGGTTATTATTTATTAGTCATTAAGCAACTTTATGTTACACGTTATGTTACACACTCGTCGTTATACGGAAAATCCCTCCTATTCTCCCAAAATGGGAATAAACTTTAGTTTAAACCCAGGGAAAACACCCAAAAATATTTTCCCGGGTTTTTGCCCATCACTACTTGTAACAGACAAGCGAACATTCCAATTTGGTGAATTCAATTGCTGAAAATGAATGCTAGGACTGGATTCAGCATCAAAAGAAACAGATAAAAAGAGAATGTTTAGTGGCAGATCGTATACAGGGTGGGAGATAAGTGAGGGCAAAGTACAAAGGTAGACCATATGACATGTCTAGAAATGCCATGTTAATTTTGAAACGAGTAGAGGGATTGAGATCAAATGTTAGATGTGAGGAATACAAGTAGAGCTGCACTGAATAGGCGTAATGCGAATCAGGGGGTATATCTGAGAAGTCGACATGTTGGAATTAGTGCAAGAAGAATATACGGAAAAGGGGTCATGTGACATATGACATTTGAAGCGCACCATCTATTGAAATCATTAGTGGCCAATTCAGTTTGAAACCTCTGTAACAGGAAGCGTTTTAAGCTATGGCAATATAGCAATACTGTCGTAAACGTGACATGAATGAGAAACAACCAGGAACGTGAAAGAGGCCACTTTCCAGCCAACAAACATCGCGATCCACCCAATATTCGTTCACATGCTGGTATGACAAAGGACAAGCTGAAAGAGTTTATGACTGATATTTTCTGGCCTACTGGATGAAACTGCTGGTCCTCGTTGATTTATGGAGAACCAATAAAGCTGAAGAGTTGGTGCAGAAATCGGACAATATTGAACATACCGACCCCGACTCCTTATCCCTGATGGTTGCACGTCATTCATACAACCTTTGGATATGTCCTTCTTCCGCCCGCATAAGAATTTCGTAAAATATATAACAGACACCGTTATTCTGTCATCTGACTTCAAAATGTTACTTCATTAACTTGCAATCACTCACCCACTTCCAGTTTACAGCACCAAGGTTCCAACCTATGATTAGATATGGTTTCTACAAAACTGGATATTTGCAAACAGCATCTGGCGCATTCATGACACCTGTCGATTACTGCTTCAATTTCAATACTGGTGACAGCTGTGACGAGCCCGATTTGTCCATCTTTATTGATTTTTAAATGTGCCCACTCTGTTGTCTCCATTTTTGTATCAACCACACAACCATCCTTCAGTTCCGTAACAGTTGCAATTAAACAAACTGTATTGGCTACTATTTATTTCAATAGACGGTGTGCGTCAAGAGCCATATGTCACATGACCCCTTTCCCGTATATTTTTTTTGCGCTAATTCCAACATGGCGGCTTTCCAGAGGTTCCCCCATGATTTAAATTGTGTCTATTCAGTGGAACTCTACTTGTATTTCTCATACCCAACATTTGACCTCAATTCATCTACTCATTTCAAAATTAACATGGCATTTGTAGACATTTTCTACGTTCTATTTTTGCACTTTGCCCTCACTTACCTCCTACCCTGTATACAGTCTGCCACTAATCACCCTACGCTGAGGAAATATTTATCTCGGACATACATAGTTCGAGAGCAAGTCAACGCATCTTGAGCCAAATCACTTTGCGTTTCCGCAGCGACGTGACGTGATTTGATAATATTATCGATGCCCTCATCCCCAAGAAAGAAAGCTAATAGTAGTTCTCCTATGTTACCGGATGAATTTGAGCTGGGTACGCATAGTTATGACTAGAGACCGGATGTTTAGGCACTAAAAAGTTGCAAAATAGGCAGGCAAATAGGCACTTAAAATTTCAAAAATAGGCAGTAAAATAGGCACTAAAATGTAACACGAAATAATGGAGGTAAATACAGTTTAAAAAATAAATTCAAGTTTTAGATAATCTCAAAGAATATAGAAACATATCTGTTTGTAAATATCTTCTTTTACTCTGTATATGACAAGAATTTTAGAAATGATCCAAAAAATGGATCAAAAGATTGCGATCTTGGCCAAGAATTTTAGAAATAATAAAAAAGTGCATCAAAAGATTGCAATCTTGGTCAATAACTAGTTTTTGGATCAGAAACCACAAAATTTGTGAACGGACCCTAAATTGAGTGTTATTTTTTACGGAATAAGCACATCATACTGAGTTCAGTGATAGTTCGAGTTTGGCTATACTATATGTAGTTCTCCAGATATAAGAAAATTTTTGATTGAATGAAATATATTGGATTTCTTGGATAAGAGGTCACAAAATTTTTGAATGGCCTTTAAATTAAGTTTTCGTATTTTTTTACGGAATAAGCATATCATACTGAGTTAAGTGATATTTTGGGATTGGCTACTCTATATGTAGTTCTCCATATATGGGGCGTACAAGAAAATTTTTGAGTGAATGAAATATATAGAATTTTTTGAATGAGGGCACAAAAATTGTGAACGGCCCCTAGGTCGAGTTTTCCTATTTTTACGGAATAAATGCATCATACTGAGTTAAGTGGTAGTTTAGGTTTGGGTACACTATATGTAGTTCTGCAGATATATGCCCTATAAGGAATTTTTTTGCCTAAAAATATTGGATCTTTTGTTCCAGAAACGAAGTTTGGCATGCATTCCATGTATATATATATATATATATATATATATATATATATATATATATATATATATATATATTATGTACCGTATTATTTGTGGTATATATTTTTCCAGTGAAGTCTTATTTTGAAGAAAATGCATAAAATAGGCAACATTAGGCACTAAAGCAATTATTTAGGCAGTAAGGGGCGAAGTAGGCAAAATAGGCAAAATAAAATTGACTTATATTGAAACTATAATTTCCCATATAAACTTTAAAACGTTATTTTTGATCATATCTTTAATATTAAAGAATAGGCATTTTGCCTAACATCCGGTCTCTAGTTATGACAGGTTTTAAGGCAATCTACCATAAATAAAACAAGAAATGGATATCAAATTTTATGAAGAGCAAGTTCTAATAAAAGTTCGAAGAGATACAAGGTTGATAGGTAAAATAAATGTTTAATAATACCACAGTCTTTCCTAAATGTTGAATTCAGATGGAACTCCGAACATCTCAGTGACGATATTTGTTCTGCATCCGTGATATTTCCTTTATGTTTGTCTGGTTTGCTCTAATAGTTTCTAGAATTACGTGGCATGTAAATCTTTGGTCTTCCTCCTTGTGTCCACCCTGGACCTCGTGGGTAGAATTAGCAATTGTGACTTTCTTTCTTCTCTGCATTTAGAAGAACAAACATCTTTGAAACATAACACCTCTGAGGACTGCACTCTGATGAAATGTCATGGAGGGCCCTCAGTTTTGAAGTCCGTCGATATTTTATGTTTTGTTAGATGGGTTGTAGTTTAGCAACTGTTTCATCATGGATGCTACAAAGAGAAGAAACGTATATGTGAGGTACGTAAAACGTAGATTATACACGTAAATCCTGTAGTTTTGGACTTAACGTGCGATTATATGCAGCATCTTGCAGCAAATGTATAACTTAAAACGTATATTTTATAATACTTTGAGTATAATGGTTTCATCTGTAAGTACTTCCCGCATGGAAGAAAGAACTGTATATAGGCGGAAATGATCTTACATACAGGTGGACGTATATAACATACAGTTGAGGTATGTAATGCGTATGTAATACATATACGTATATGGATGTAATACACGGAAGACTTTTAGATGTCAGACATCCTGAAGCGGCATAATGTAACATCTAAGCGGGGAAAAAGGCAGTACATATGTAGCATATGAATAGCATATTCTCCGTACAGATTTCCGTAGTAAACATACGGATCTCATATATTTGTGCAACATACTGCTGTATGGATTTTTCTCAATGTATATATGAGATGTCCTGGAGTTCCAGCCTATCCAAGGCAGTTTTCAAGACCTCAGACCGACCAGCAGTATCTACTCGACATCTGTCGGGCTGTCGCAACCGGACAATTCTCGCAAGGGCTGGGTGGAAGAAGTCCTGGCATGTTGTCCCATTCACGATGTTCATCCCATGGACTACTGCAAATCGAATCTTGCGGCTGTATGTGGCGAGTGAAATCCCATCTGAAAACCTAGTCATCCTGTCCACGTTCGTGGTCCGCGTGTACGCTCCAATGTGGTTCAATATCAAGCGCCATTAGAAGATCACGGATGCACCAAAGAATCTATGGCATTCCATGCAGTTGTCGCAGTACCTCGATCCGGAACTGAAGAAGGTCGTTTACGACACCATGCAGAGAAACACCTTCGTCGCACGTCCCGAAAACCTCCTACTGGCGATGCTGCATGACGAGAGACCTCATATTTGTACTTTGGCCAAGAAACGAATCCTGAAGGCAAGAGAGACTCATCCTGGTCCTGGCGGTTCGATTCGAACCTTCGAAGTTCCGCCGTTGAACTTCAGCGCCAAGGATTACACAGACATCATCTTTTGACAAGACCTCGCTGTCACCGAACCGCCACTCGTTATTGGACTGCCAGAAGATAGCCTGGATCAAGATCAACTTCAAAATCTGTGGTGGAAGGATCTACCGTGCCATACGCAAGCAGTCGAACGATGCATTCGTGTGGTGACAGAAGCTGCAACTCAAGTCTGTGGACAGGACAGGCGCGATGGTTTCATCCGGGCGCGTCTTCTGAATCGGCTCGTGATGCCGAAGTTTGAAACTAAGAAAGACTTTCGCCCCTGATAATCATTAATTAATTAATGAATAATTACCTAATTGCTTCTTAACTTACTCTTACAAACAATACATGAATGTTGCTAACAGAACTTCAGTGGACGAATTGGGCTTAATGGAATAATAGCATTTATTGGTAAAGCAAAAATGGATGTTTTTTCAGTGCGCATGCGCAACCTGAAAATATCAACCAATCAAGGAAATATTTTACACCCGTTGTCAACTTTTTGTACCCCAGGCGTTTTGCTTGGTGACAAAAAAATTTTAAAAAAATAAATTAAAATATCCTATATTTTCAAATTTTCCTCATTTTCGCCAAACTTCAGTGTGCATGCGCAACCTGAAGATATCAACCGATCAAGGAAATATTTTACACCCGTTGACACCAGGCCACTACGCAACTTTTTGGACTCCAGGCGTTTTGCTTGGTGAAAAAAAGTTTTTTCGCTCCACCCTAATGTAGATCTGCAGTTTTAAATGATAACCGAACCACCGTATGGATCTTAAATTTCAAGACTGTCCCACAGGAAATCCTAGTCGAAGCTTTGTAAAGACAACCATGCTAACCACTAGATTATCATAGAGATTTTAAAGTATTCTTTCTTGGCTACTTCGGTGTAACACCCTTCTATTAGTCTTAGTCCTGATGTAACACTGTTCCTTGAGTTCCTGCAAGTAGAGGCGTTCTATACACATCGATGTAAGTTCCTCTTCCGTGAACAGGTCAACGAGATATTCCAGTACACAAAGAGAAAATGTAGTATTTTCCCTGCGCTCATATAAAACCTGAGGCCAGTGTTTGATAGACAAACAGAAAATAAAAAAAAAAAGTTATCGAGATTTACAAATATGAGGAAAAGAAGAATGAAAAAGTTTACTGTATTTACCTTATACATAGAACTGAAGGTTTGCTTTTTCGATTTCCTTGTTTGTCCTTTACAAAGGAGGTCTTTTCAAGTTCATGGTAACGAATTCAATTTCTAGATACCAGTAGAAGTTATCAGTCCTGAGAAGTTATTGCGGGTAGTTGGAAAGCGTTGTGTGTTGACTTGCAGGAAGGATGGGTATTGTGTGTGAGAGAAGTAATATGTGTCTAAACTTTACGGATTTTTGGCCATTATAGGCCGTTAGATTGGGGGTTGGATTTGTTAACATTTTCGCAAAAAGATTACTAATTGCTATTTACAACAGGAATTTGCGGAAAATACATAGACCAAACACGTTAGATGTTAATTTGAAGTTAAACCCGTTTAATGTTAAGTAAATCAGAGTGTAAGTATAATACATATTTGATAAAATCAATTCAGAAACTCATTAGTTGTTTCCTAATCATACACTAAAATTTAAATAATGATAAGTAGTGTGTCTATGAGGAATCTAATCCTAATTTCTTGAGTCAGTCACAACACTAATCCTGAAAAATGTTTAACATTGATTTCTCATTTGGTTAGTTAGATAGGACTTCAGTGCCACCTTTAGCAGCGAGGCTATGCGAACTGTATGAGCCGTGGATCTACAGCTTAACGTGGAATCCCAACCACATGAACTACCGCGAGGAATTGAAACCGGGTCTTACGCACTAAAGACGCGTACAGTAAATCATTTTTCATAATTAACATATGATTAACTACTAATTTATTCTGCTAAATACAGTAAAGATTATGATATGGAACATACATGTACAGGAAATGGGATATATACAGTCAACGTTAAAGTCACCACCAATTAAAATGTTAAGGGATTGATTCCGTCAACAAATTAAGCCAACATAATCTTTCTAGCTGTCTATTCCTAACTATTAATAACTAATTAACTAAATAACTCTATGATATATGGAACCCGGAGGTTCAATTGCCGCGTTTCCAAAAGTTCTCCATTGACTTCTATCCTTAGCCAACTGGATCCAGTTTCTACTTTGTATTCCTATTTCTGAGAACCAGATTAATAATGTCCTCCCATCTGCGCGTAGATCTCCCTAATGATCGTTTCCCGATTAGATTTCCGGTTAAAATTTTGAAAGCGTTCTTACTTTCTTCCATTCTGGCTACATGACATACCCACCTCAGCGTCCTGAGTTAGACTTGATGACCCTAACAATGTTTGGCAAACGGTGTAAACTATGCAATTCCTCGTTATTAAGTTTCCACCATTTTCCATTCCCGTTCCTCTTGGGTCCGAATTTTCGTCTCAGAATTTATTTCTCAAACATTTTCAGTTTGCATTCTTCCCTTAAAGTAAGCGACAATGTTTCGTAACCATATAGCACAACAGTTATGATAATCGTTTTATATGTTTTAAGATTAAAATTTCTCGATAGAATTCGCGGTAATAATTTCAAAATTTGCTTCCATTTCAAGTATTATCATGTGAAGTATTAGAATGTTAAGGTCATCGTTATCTATTAAGATATTAATGAACTGACTTCATTAACGAACTGGACAAACTGAAGTAAAAAATTCACTTTCGTTCAAGACTTATGGTGTGGAGTAACGACGTTAAAGTCACTCTTACCTTTTTAAATATTGTTACTGTTACCTGTTCACAGGGCGAAGTAGCTTGATTAGTAGTACATTGGCTTCACATTCGGCAGGACGTGGGTTCGATTCCCGCTGCAAACCATCCTGACTAAGGTTTTCCGGGGATTTTCTCAGTACTACTAGGCAAATGCTGGGATGATACCTACTAAAAATGCCTTGGCTGATATCTTTCTAAATCCGTTCCATTGTTATTTTTGTTGTTAGATATCCAGTATGAAATGGCATCTGAGCTGTTTCTGATGATTGCTATTTAAAAAGAAATAAAACAAATAAATGATAATGAATTAAGTCTATTAACAAGGTAGACCAAGATGATCTCTGGCTGCCTGCTGCAAATAGTATGTCTCCGGCGTGTCTCTAGCTGTCTGACTTTAGCATGTATATCCTCAAAACAAAATGTGAAAAACACTTTTGCTCAAAAGTTACCGTGGGAGTAGCAAGCGAACTGACTGACGTAGTAACGTTTTAATCCTATAAGATACACTAGCGTGGTCCGAATGAAGGAAGACCTTAAATAAAATAAGACATTCAAAGAACTACTTAAAGAATAAAAGTAATATTTATGTTCTTCGGAACACATTTTTATATTAAACGTAATTTATAAAGTTATATTTTCGTGACGTTGCAACACCCGAAATGATTGCTTTGTAGAAATACAATTAAACTTTCATAACAACATACAGTTCAGAAGAATACAACAAAACAAACTTGAAATGAATTTCGTGATTCTCTTAAATTCAAATAGAAATAACAAGAGAAACAACAGCTAGCACTGCGTTTCGTGCTGTGGTGAATTGACTAAACCTACAGTTCGTTCTCATATAGACAAGATTATTAACATTAATACAATGAATGAAGTTTTCTGCCGATAATTGCAATACAAACTTTATTGCAGAAGGCTTGATTATGTAAAATAAATATAGCCTAGTGTTGCCATGTTTTGGAAACAAACTATTTTTTGTTATAAGATCCTCAGATGTTGTCATGTATCTTGGATCAATTGCAATTTCCAGACCTATTAGTAAAAATTTTAAACATTATAAATTTCCTCAATATAGATTTCTTTTTACAAAAGTTATCGTGAAATATTAACTTGATTTAAAAAAATGAATATTCTCAAATTTCTTACTTAGAGGTATTATTACCAATTTTACTCCTTATTTTTCAGATATAAATTGAAGCAAAGGATTTACGTTTTTTAGTATACTCCTGAAAGAAAGCCAAGTTTCCTTAAAATTGGATAAATTGTACAGAAGTTATGGTAACATAGTTACAAAGACTTACATGGCGTGTATAAAAATGTACTATTATAAAAAAGGGAAGTAAATCGTAGGTATTTTCATACAACCATTTGTGTACACTCATATACTTAAAGCATGTTTTAGAGCAGGCCTGTCCATGAATTGGGTCCCGGAGCCAAAGCGTGAGCAAGCACGAGCGAAGATAAGAACAGGTGAGCACAGGTGCTGCTAGCTTCGCTTCTTCCACTGCATCCGATAAGTGTTGCCAACCACACATGATGGCAAAAAACCTATGGCCAAGCCTGGCCAGAAATTCGCACGATGATAAGCATTGAGCAGACGCAAGCGTGAAATGTGCAGGTGTGCTCACCCCCTCCCCATTTCGAAAGCAGTGACGCGAAAACACTGCAGGAAATAAAATTGGTGCGTTTTTTGGTCGAGGAAGACGCATGATAGAGGTTACAGTTAGCGTTCAAGTAACTAACAAATGAACAAGAAAGAAAGAAAGAAAGAAACTAATATTAAACATGTCATCTTACAGACGTAAAAACGACTGCAAAAATCGGAAACGAATTGTTTCAGACCTTTTTAGCTTGCTTACACAATTCGTGACGTTGTATTACATTATCACTCGGTCTGTAACTTGTCACTCGCTTCACGTTTGCTAAGTTGTAAACGCCTTTCGTTGCTAGATTGATAGGAGAACGACGGGAGGTTGAAAATACTACTACTACTACTACTACTACTACCACCACTACTACTACTAATAATAATAATAATAATAACAATAATAACAATGCGTATTATTATTATTATTATTATTATTATTATTATTATTATTATTATTATTATTATTATTATTATTATTATTCGGACCAAAGAGGGATGAAAATGGGGATTGGAGGAAATTCATAACTAGGAATTGAATAGTTTATACCGCTCGCCTAACATTATTAGGGTTATTAAGTGTAGAAGGCTCAGGTGGGCAGGCCATGTAGCCAGAATGGAAGAAATTAGAAACGCTTTCATAATTTTAACTGAAAACCCAATTGGAAGAAGACCACTAGGAAGACCTAGGCGTAGATGGGAAGACAATATTAAGATGGATCTTGCAGAAATAAGAGTACAGAGTAGAAACTGGATCCAGTTGGCTAAGGACAGAAGTTAGTGGAAATATTTTGTAAACGCGGCATTGAACCTTCGGGTTCCATAGGCCATAGAGTTAGTTAGTTATTATTATCTAAAAGAAATGTTCAAATGTTGTTAAGAGACAATTACACAGAAGAACTGAGTTCCGACCAAACACTAATTTGCCGGAAGGAAATTCCAGTGCAGTCCAGCCTAGTTTACCCACGTTTCGTGTTCAAGACATTGGGAATAATTGTTCGTATCATTCAGTTGGAACGTTTCCTTACGAATTTACGCTATTACAGTAGACCTACGCTATTACAGTAGGCATACGCTATTACAGTAGGCCTACAACATTGTGACTTTCAAAATCAGTCAGTAACTATCGAAGAAAGACAAGCGTGTAGCTTCAGTCGTTGAAATGATTTAACATTCTTTTTCACTTTTAACAAGCCACCGGCAAGCAACCAGCCAGGGACAATACATTTTTCCTTATTAAAAAGACACTCCTTGTTAAAAAAAAAAAACTAATTGCAGTCACTAACGGTCACTCTTAAAAATGGAAAATCTCTTTGGCTCTCTTAATATTTTGTTTGATTCTTTGCGATCAAAGTAACTTTAAAAGTGGAGTAAGAAATACTATTATTCTTCCTATTGATAGTGTAACAGTGGCTTCTAATCTCCACAACCAACCCCTTGCTAAGCCTATTCGTACACACATACATGCATAAGCTAATTTTCTGGAGATAATACTTAGATAATTACAAACAAGTGCTACAGTTTTTTTTTCGTATCAACAGATTATCTCTTTTTCTAAAAAGCGAAACAACATAATATAACAAACCCACACTCGGATATAACAAACCCACATCCTTCTTTAACAAAAGGAAAGAAAAAAGAAGAAAAGGAACGTACATAGTTTATCATTTGATTGCTGTTACAAGTTTGTATTGTCTATAGTTAACGGTTACCACATTGTAAAAAAACACTTTACACTAAATGACAATCAGTTACCATACATACTTTTTTTTGGTAAGCTAGTGATTACCGGCAAGGTTGACAACACTTCCGCTCCTCTAAGGACGAAACCCGAAGATCCACGAAGCACGAACAATGGTATTTGCCCGTAGAATGCTCGTGAGCGTTCACGAGGAGAGTTTCCACTATCTGCTCGCCGTGGGCAGGGCTTTTTTAGAGTATTGAAGACAACTCACTTACAATTAGTACAGCAGTGAATCATTTACTAGGAACCGTAATTGCAGATGCAATTTCAGGTATTGAGAAAGGTTAGACCTCTGAAATCAAATGTTCTTCATCATTCCAAAATTCCTATTTCGAACCTCAAAGTTCAGTTGAGGAAAGAGAAAGAAGTTACTGGTAGCCAGGTAGGGTAAATATGATGCGCGAGGCAGAATATCTTAGCTAAAAGAGCTATTTAGTGTCACTATCTCTTCAGCAAAATGTATTATTTCCTCCAAGATGTGCCTTTTCTCAGGACTTCAGGAACGCTCATAGCCACCTCTCTTAAGAATATTCAGATTGAGTACAATGCAATATTTTTTCAGGTAGTAATTTGGATTTTCTGAACATAATACGCCTTGATAACACCATGGTGGTCCCAGGAAACGCTGGAGATCACCTTCTCATATTTTTGGTGCAATTGTACCTTCTTTGGAAGCGTAAAAAATGTGTGTTTCCAGAGAGGAGATGCAAAATTTATTTTCTCACTTAGAAACACAAGTCAACCTAGCAGAATTTTATTAGCACTTTCATGTCGATCTCCTCCCTCCCTAACAACGTACACAAATAATTACTATTACGAATGAATGCCAGAAAGTTCATGATTTGATTGGTTTAAATTTTAAGTTTCCGTTTCAGTATTGAGACCGTAAAATGTGGACCTACAGCCTAATGTAGGTTACGAAGCACATGAGCTCCCTGAGGGAATGCAACGAGTTTTCCATGCCAAAGACACTTATGCTAATCACTCAGCCATGAAGACAAGGGCGCCGATCCTGGGGAGGCCAAGGGGGCTCAGGCCCTCCCCCCATATATTTTTATGAATGTGTATTTTTGTATTTGTCATTGTAATATGTATTGTTATGTGTATTTTTATTGATATGCGTATTTTATATACAGTAATACCATATTTGGCATAATTTGAGTTGAATTTTTCTTAAAATCCTTATAGATGCCTTCTTAGACCCTTATCTGCAACCACAGATATCTGAATGCCCCCCCTTCCCCATGTTACAGAGAAATCTGCGCCCTTGCATGAAGGAACTCCAAAATTATTTTTCTCACCATAGTAGTGATGTGATTGTAATGTAAAACTTGACATAGGTTGGCACAGCAGTGATGCGTGCACAATTTTGAGGTTTACAGATTCTGTTGAATTGATGTTGCAGCCAGAAAACTAGCCAGTAGCAACGTAAACTAAATCGAATTTGGATTGTGATTAAATTCCTCAACCTTCAAGGAAAATCACTGCAAACGATATATAAAGAGATGGCAGCTGGTTATGAGAGGAATATCTACCTTTTAACACAATGAAGCGCTGTAAAAGAGAACTTAAGTGTTGAGACACAAGTTAAGAAATAACCCAAGAGAAGGTCGTTCCTCAACGGCTACAAAACCAACCCTGATGGCAAATGTTGAACAGTTAAAGCTTGAAGATAAACGTAAGCCGATTATTTGTCTAGCTAGGGAGGTAAATATTAATATTAAAGGCGTGAGGATTCAAATCATATTACAAGATATTCTGTATATAATCAAGGTTGCAGAACGATGAGTTGATAATTTTAAAAAAAAACAATAAAATGTAAAATGTGCACAAATAATTTTCAACCTATACACAAAAGACAAGTCTACTTTTGCAAAAATAATAGTGACTATGAATGAATCTGGATGTATTTATTTGACCCTAAAATTAAAGGAATGAGTAAATATGTAAATATACTTCGTCTCCCGACTCTAGAGAGGTTGATGTGAAGCTTTTATTGAATAAGACCATGTTGTTGCGTGTTTTGGGACTATAAAGGTATGATCTTGACCGATTACTTACAAAAATAGGGTATCATCACAGGAATCTGCTGCAAAAATTACAGGATGCTATCAAAGTGACCAGACGGGATTTGTTCTCGAAAGTTGTGTTGCTGCTAGCGGATAATGATCCAGTACAAGGAGCAGTAAAAACATTGACTTTATTGCGTAAATGTAGCTATCGAACTTTTACTCCACCTATCACATTCAATTATTCTGGCTCAGTATGATTGGTATTTCCAAATATGAAGAAATATTTGCAAGGTAGGCGGATGATAAGAAGTTCATTAATCTGGTGGAAGTCTGGTTTCCCTCTAACTCTGCATATTTTTATGTAGATGGTATTAACGGTCTGATTCATAAATGCATAGATGTGAGGGATGTAGGACAATACAGGTGAATATATAGCTAAGGACGCTTCTGCGAATCAAATTTCTGATCCATAGCTCATTTCTACCACGCCAGGGATAAGAATTTTCTGGCCTGAGTGAGAAGAAGTGTTATAAATAATATCCCTTTTCATGGTACTAAATAGCTGACAAGACTGTTTAGTCCACTTAAATTACTCTTACTACAAAGACCGCTCCCTATCTCAGCGTATTTTACACGATTAAATATAATATATGTAGGCAATACCGTTGTTACGTAGGATATATACTCTATAAAATGATTCAGCAAAATTATAATGAATTGCAACCAATCCATTCTTTGCAATTAAAGCATAGCATAACAAACAAACAGTTCCTACTTTGTATTCCTATTTTTGCGAGATCCATCTTGATGTTGTCCTCCCATTTACGCCTAGGTTTTCCTGAGGGTCGTTTCACGATAGGACTTCCAGTTAAAACTTTGAAAGCGTTTTTATTTTCTTGACCCCCAACAATGTTTGGCAAAGGTATAAATTATGCAGTTCCTCTTTATGAAGTTTCCACCATTCCTCATTGCCGTTTTTCTTGGGTCTGAATATTCGTCTCAGCATCTTGTTCCCAAATACTTTCAGTCTACATTCTTTTCTCAGAATAAGTTACCATGTTTCGCAACCATACAGCACAATAGGCGTGATTATCATTTTATATATTTTAAGCTTCAAGTTCCTCAACAGACTTTGGGACAACAACAGATTTTGAATGAATAATAACAATAATACTATTTAAAATACTATACTATTATATATTATAGATAAATACTATTTAAATTTAAATAATACCCATAACGAAACAAAAATCATGGTTATTATATATAAATCTTTATCCTAGTGGTTTTTACCAATGTAAATAAAACAAGGGTAATCGATATGTTTGTCAGTGGTATATTCCACTTCTCTTGAAAGAAAACGTTGAAGTTTTATAAATATAAAGGTAGGGCTTGAAATATGGTTGAAACGTGGTGTCTTCTATATGCTGCTGTATATTATTGTTAAATACAAAGCAAATGCCAAAAAAGAAAGTAATATTTTACCTTCCGAAACTTTACAAGTAGCCTATAGGCGTCAAATGTTGAAATTAGAGATCTTAGACCTATCACTTCCTGTTACAATACAGAGACGAGGATGACCAGACAAGATATACACACAGAGGTATGCACAAACTGTAGGAAGTAATTCGTGAAGTCAAAATTAGTTAAATGTGGCTATGAACATCAGCAAAATTGTACATTCGGCAGTTGTGCAGACACAGATTGTTTGTGCATATCTTTCTGTTTTGTTCCAATTATCAGAATATATATGAATTAAACATCATTATTGTGGGCTGAATTTGGATTTAAACGGCATCAGAAGTGTCACTGTTATTTCAGCGACCCCGAAATCTATTGGTTCGACACTAACATCAGTCATATCGGATTATTTTTTTTTATAAATCTTCTGTCTCCTTCTTCCGCAAATTGCGAGGCTGAATTTGGATTTAAGCGGCATCCGAAGTAGGGGAAAATAGGGGAATGATGGTCACCTAAGCAAAAATCGTTATAATCTAGCTCGTAAAGCACGAAAAGTTTACGCGATAAGTCAATCCTATAGGTAATTCTGTCTAGTTTATTGTGACCAATTTCAAAATATATCTCTTATTTCATTTCCAAGCTAAAGACGAAAATATGAAACATACTCAATTGATCGTTATTTCCCACACGGTTGGGTAATGGCAGTCAGGGATTTCCCCTGCTTTACATATGGAAAAAACGTCAACACCATTAAGATTTCCAACTTATTCATTAACTTTAGAAGAGTTGGGTATCTACAGGGACAGATAATAAACGGCAGTTTCGTGTAAAGAAGATTTGAAAAACTACTTATTCATTAAAGTTACATATATTTTTCGCCAACACCTTAATATATTTGCAATGTAAATCTGTTGGTATTGGTAAAAATCATCAAATAAATATATACGTCTGGATCCAGTGGAAGCTCGTTCAACTTCATCATCTCTGGCCTCTGAGTTAGATTACTCTTGAAGAGCTTTGTTTGGGGGTACACTGTCAAGATTTATTTATTATCGTTTATTTTAATGTCGGGGAGCCCCGGTCAATGACTGCCATTACTCCATTCGTTTGACCGCGGCTACCCAAAACGCATGATTTGAACAAAACACGGTCAAAACAACATACAAACAAATGAATGCATTAATTTATAGATTGCTTTAGAACTATATAAGCATAGTGTCTACCTTAAAAAGTCACTTAATAAAATTATCAAATGGAATAGTATTTACAGTGTCGAATATTTTGCCTAATATTACATCAAACGCAGTGTAAAAAAAACAACACGCCTTCATTTAACACCTATCACTCCTACAATGGCGTCGCTCTCAAAATTATTTTATCCGACAGTAAGGCGCCATCATCTGCTTCTATTTACGACAAGTTTTTCACGCTATATCGAACTGACCGGGGCTGTCTCTCTCTCTCCTATCATTGTTCGTTTCAGCAACCCCGAAAACTATGAATTCCACTCTAATATCGGTCATTTCGATCATTATATATAAAACGATTGTCCCCCAAGTTGGGGAAGGGGGCTGAATTTGAATTGAAAGACATCGAAAGGGTCACTATGCACTCAACGGCCCCAAAAACTATGGATTCGACAGTAATATCGGTAATTTTAGATCACTTTTATATATTTCCCCCTTTCCTCCCCTAAGTTGCTGTGTTAAAGTGAAATGATAAAAGTCATCCGAGATTCTAACCTCATCTATGTTGAAAATTTGATCGAGATCGATTGGGTGGTTCAAGAATTACTAAATCACAAACATAGTCATTTTCATTTATATACAAGGTGTCTCAAAAGTCCCCTGACATAGGTAACTCTGTTATTATCAGAGTTACAAGAAAATGTAAGGTAGGAAATCATCCCCAAATATGATGTTTTCAATCTAAAGTGAAGATTTTTTTTTAATTGGACGAGCCGTTTGGGCTGTACACTCTTTATGCACCAAATGTTAAATGAAAATGCAACGTTGCCATTTATCTTAACCCACAAAATGAGTGAATGAAGTTAGTGTTTGAAATAGGGGCTGGCTATCGACACGTTAGCATAAACTTTAAACATCTACCACTTCTGGTGTTAATAAAAGGAGGTGAAGATGAAGCGAATTGGTGAGACACAAGCCTTCATTATCATGCATCATATATATCTGCTGAAAAGCCATACTTCATATTTTTATGTGAAGTTATCAGTATAAAACAAAGTCAAACACATCTATAAAACATTAATCTACAAAGCATAATAATTCGATAGTAACAAAAGGAACTAAACCAAGTATACTTTTTAGGAAGTTGGCTTATGTATATGAAACTACTGATAATAGTCTGGCTTTTATATGTCAAAGTAGACGAGCTGTCCTATTAATTAAATAGTCACAATTGGATAGAATTTATTCTGCCAAATTAACTTTTGTAAGTTTCTGAAAGATCATAGATCAAAACACTACTGGTCTACTCTGCCGTTTATACATACTTGGTCTAGTCTGCCTTCCTGCTAAATAATTATTTTAAAATATAAGTAATTGCCCTGGCAACCAACATACTTCTGCCAACCTATGACCGGTTTCATAGCACATAAAATTGTCGTGACAATGGAATCACAGCGTGATTCCCTGCTTCACTGCATCGTCACAATCAAAATTGTCCTCTTATTTATTTCTAAAATTTAAAAACAGATTAAAATCTGATGGAGAGATATCTGCACTGTATACAGGATGAGGTATGACAGTGAAACTTTAGGCGCTGAATCTTCTCAGTTGTCATTGTATTTGTTTGAGAGTTCGTAGCATTGTAGTGCTGAATAAGAGGCTCCACTTGTGGACAAAATGGTCGAATCTGTGCTTTCAGCTTTATGAGAGTATTCCAGAACTGATCTGAATCGATGGTAGTACCCTTAGGAAGGAACTCCATGCATTATACCATAAACGTATTAGAAGACTGTCAAAATGGTTGCTGATGCTGATGTCTCAGTCTTCACTTATTTTGATGGATGGAATACGACATGGATAAGGTGGTGTTTTGGGGCTCACATCCATGGCGCTGAAGCAACTGTTCTCAAACGTCCATTAAATTCTGTTTCATGTCAGAGTTTGCGCTTGCCTCGGTGATATGACACATTTCATAATAAACTATGTCTGGGTGATGGGCCGTTTCTCTCGAATCAGTGCATCAATAAGATCTGATTCATCCGTTCAAGTGAATAATCTTTCGATTTAATGTGTCGACTGAGACAAGATTGCTGCCGTGTGGTTTTCTGTAAGAATATAGAAGACTAATGTCTTGCTACACAGATGTCTACACAGTCTTCCACGTAAAACAACCGCCAGATTCCGATACATATTAATGGTACACACCTTTTGCTCCGAGAAATTCGATCATCACAAGGTAATTGAGCCCCACCATCATAGTGTTATTACATGCCGTCGCGGTTTTTGGTATAGCACTTCAAAAACAGTGGTAACCAGTTTGAAACCTGTAATATATCAAAAGAATAGTTTCATTACTGGAATGCAATGGCACTCACGATCAAATATTTGTATACATCCGGGAACATGGGTTAAGTTTCAAAGTCCTTTTCGAGCAAAATTTTGAAAATTTACCGGAAAGAAATGGAAATTTGTTCGTTTATGTACTTTATAATATGTAAGGAGAACGGATGTTCTGTTTATTATATTTTATAAGCGGTTATAAACATGGAACTATTTGGCAAGAAGAAGGAACTACGTACTGCAAGGTTACCGCATGGTTGGATTGTGGAGAGGTAACGAGCAATTGTATTCTGAACATGGCAGCAGGTGAAAGAGACGCTCCAAATGATAACGTTACGTAGAGGCGAGAAATTATACTCTATTAATTTTAACAAAATGGATCAAAACTTTCTTAACCCTAAGCTAATCCTACCCTACCCTACCATACTTATCCCTACCTCAATCTACTCTACCATATTCTACTGTATTGTACAATTTTAAAGCGTGCTTAAAAATTGATTATTGTTAAATTTTTGTAGCTGTTATTACGCTATTTGTCGAAAACCAGGGGGACTACCAACTTCGGAATACATGCCTGGAAAATAAATAGAAGGAATTACATTTTTAGCATAGATTTATATATCTCGGTATATAGATGAGTCGAGCAAGATTTCAAAATGAGAAATCGATGTAATTCCAAACGCACGCAATATGACTGAATGTCGTAAAAGTCAATTTTTGTTTGGTCGCTAATTTCACCTCATCTTACGTTTGTGTACATGTGTAGTTAAAGTTCGGCTAAAGAGTGCAGCATAGTTGCGGGCTAATATGTTTATTTTGAGAAATTATTCTTTGATTTTCAACATGCATATTTAATAACAAAAATAAGTACTAGTACAGATGATTGCTCAAAGTGAGGTAAAAATCAAAAGTCATCTTTTTTTCTGAAAGAAAATAGGAAATTTAAACATACGAGGTAAATCATTTGATGATAATAGTGGATTTACAAACATCTACGAGGTGTTTTAAAACAACGTTTGGGAGGCGACTCCTGACACCAAGATAAGACAAAATGTATAGACCGATCTGAGTATAGAGATGTTTCCTTTCCACACTATGCCGAGCCGAAAATTTATCGGAGAAATGCAAAAGCAACCATAACGTGGAAGCAACGTGTTGGGTCGAAGTCAGCTGAAAGGGAATGTTCATTATTTTTAGTTATAGATTTCATTAATGCACAATTGGATATGATGCAGGGGCGGTGAAAGAGTGACCTCCAATAAAGCTGGAAAATTCCTGGGGCATTTTATCAAAAGTTGAATGAGGAAAAGAAAGAAAAATTAAATACGGTGTTTAAACGAAAAAATGTCATAGTACATCGATGAAGTTAGAACACTGTTAGAATTCGAAAGGAGAGAGATATACTTGTTTGATTTATCTACTTTGTCTCAGTACATAATATAATTTTAGAGGAAGAACTGTTCTTCCGCTGGATACACATCCTTTGAGTGTGTGTGATATATAATATATGAAAAGTATTGAATTGTGTATGTTACCTGGGAGTTCGCAACTTTTGTAACCGTAGTTAGTAAGAATGTCTTGTACTTTACGAACAATTTGCAACTTCAATTTCTCTCTTCTCATTTTTATTAAATTGTAGAATCTATGGAAATGAGTTTGCATTACTGAATTAATGCACTATTTCTCTTTCTATTATACTACATGTTCACCTTCTCAATTACATATGTTACGTGACTGTCTTTTCCTATCTCACTCTTGAAGTTTCCCCTAGTTGAAGCTTCATAACCACATGTCCTTCGCAATGGGCTTTTACTTTTTATTCTTTAATATGTTTGCGATTCCATGACTTATGTAATAGCTAGGAATCAGTGACAATGATAGAATAGGAGGTGTAGAGCAGTCCATAAGATTCCGTACTGCTTGTATTTGAAACTAAACTTTCCTCATAGCTGCTAAATATAAATCACTGATACTCTCAGTAATTACAGAAGAAGCTTGATAAAATATACTGAAACAATAAGGTAAAAGTAGACATATTGACGCATGCGTCACTACTATTTGAAAGGCCATATAAATATATCCTTAGTTAGAGTATTTTGGGCTTAGAGTTGGCAACAGTGATTTAGAAGAAATTGATGTTGAAGAGCGAGTCAGAGAGAGAGAGAGAGAGAGAGAGAGAGAGAGAGAGAGTTTGTGTCATCTTCTTCAGCTCTTCCATCTTCTGTTTCCGTCTCTGTTTCTCCTTAAAACCCATCCAAAGGCAACGTTACGACCATCTGAATGGTTTACGACTTTCTGAAGGAGAGCAAATATAGAAACTCTTAAAAACCGTCTCTCATTTTACGATGGTATTTAAGAATCGAGTAACGAATATGGAATGGTTTCCAAATATCAACCACTAGTGCCATCACCACAGCACATAGACATTTGCGGTGGGTTATATACATACATGAGGTCGAAACTGTAAACGATTACAATGTGAAATTTACCGGGAAGATTAGTTTTCGTTCAAATTGGCTTTAAGATCGGAAATTATAAGGTGAACAATCACAAATACAAAATGTAATTAACGGCTCTTTCAATTAAGCCACTAGAATTTTACTAAGACTAACTCTTAATTTACTGTTAACACTTTGCATCATTCATTCAATGAATCGATACCTGCAAGTTTTCCTTTAGCGAAAAAAAGAAATTCCTCTTCATTGGTTATTAGTAAATCTTTATTATTAGTATGTATTGCTTTTACTTGAGATTTAACAGGCTCTTAACTCCAAATCCCGAGTTCGATAGACTATAACTCGGCAATCAAGGGTCCCCATTTAACGAAATCTGACAGGCTGATAGATCTTTAAAAACTCTGCAAAAGTATGCAATATGGTGATGTAAAGAGTTTTGATCTCACACACACACACACACACACACACACACATATATATATATATATATATATATATATATATATATATATATATATATATATATATATATATATATATATATATATATAGGCGCGGATCCAAGGGGGCTATAGAAGCTGTAGCCCCCCTTGACGATCAGGTATACACTGAATTTAGGTGTGAAAGCGAGTGGACGTGTGTTTATTCGCTCCGCGAATGTGCGTTCGAATTTGTGGAGAAACGCGTCGGACGATCACTGAGCCTTGTGTACGGGATGATTTTAGTGCATATGTGTAGTGTACAAAAATAAATTGTGGTATATTCCCCAAAGGTGGCTTATCACATCTCCGAAATGAAGGAAGATAGAGGACCAGGCACAACTGTAAATTTAAGAAGAGGATTAAATAATACAAGGTACACAAGTTTAGTTTAATTCCTTCAAGAAATATAGACGCTATAAATTTTGAAACTTTGACGTTATTTTAAACAATTAACTGCATGCTTAAAGTGATCAGCCCCTTGATCCACAAGACAGGTTTGTTGCATAACATTTGAGGATTTGAGGCGTTTATTTAAGCAGGATACCTTTGTCTGTTGAAATCTCCATACAAGTATTAGTGATAGATGCTTTTTCACTGAACGTTAGGCAACCCCTTCAACTTCGAAGTAAGGGAGGTTGCATAACGCTCCGGGCGTTTTGCTGAGGACAATTAGAAACAATTATCCAAGACTTACAAATTGGTACATATTCTGAGAATAAACGAAAGGCAACCCACCACACGTGAGTGCTGGGAAGGTTATCCGTAAAATTAAGGCGCAGAGTCTTTTAGGATGGAGAGGGATAGAAACCGACTTCGTAATAGGGAGGAGAGAACACCTAGAGGAAGCAACTCTCGCAACTAGGGAATAAATCTCCGAGAAAGAGAAAGATACGGTACTCCCTGTTGAACCAGAAGAAGAAGAAGAAGAAGAGGTAGAAACCTGGAAGTCGCATAAAGAAGCACTAAGGTCTATAGACAGCACACTTGAATCCAGCAAAGTAGAAAGAAATAAAATAGAGATTCTAAAAAAGAAGTTCACGGAATGGTTGGTGATTCAGTCGACACTGGGGGGGCCGCGGTGGCTCAGTGGTAGAGCGTTCACCTCTGGTGCTAGGGGTCTCGGGTTCAAACCCTGCTCCCGCCAAGTGAACTTTGTGGTGGACAAACACCGTGTGCGTGGGTTTTCTCGGGGTTCTCCCGTTTCCTCCCACTTTCTTCATTCCACCATTTCATTCATTACTCATTATCACCGTCTCCTTTAGCCTAACCGGCATATCCGTGGGACGTAAAACTCAAAATTTCATTTCATTTCATTTCATTTCAGTCGACACTGGAAGTAAAAGTTGCTACTCTAAAGAGTCAAGTAAAAGATTTAAAGGAGGAAAACAAAAAACTAAGTGAACAAAATTTCGAACTAAAAGAAAAGCAAAATATCAGTCAAACAATGCGCTAATGTCGAGCAGTTTCCTACCCTGACATACGCAGAAGGTATCAAACAAGACGACAGGATGAGAGCGAAGTCAGTTAAGGAAGCAGTCAAAAACAGCGAGAGGCAATCTTTGTAAAATGAGCCAAGAAAGATATGGATGCTAAAGAAATAGAGAGGAAACTGGCTTCTACTTTCAAACCTGCAAAGAAAACGGTTAAAATAATAGCAACAACACCAGCAGGAAAGACCTTAATAATAGAAACAGCAATCAAAGAGAACCTTCAGAAATTGCACTGAAATAAACAGCTCCAAGACGAATTCTCAATGGAGCAAAAAAGAGGAACTACAGCTTATTATTTACAACATTCCTTCCACATACTGAGACGAATTTCTAATTGACACTATGGTGGAACAAAACTTAGAAGAAGCGGAACAAGTACAGGCAAGAAAAGAGATAAAGGCCAAATTTAGAACAGGGCTAAAAATACATCAAGATTTCATCTGGTCCTGGAGGCTCCGTTCAATATATATCGAAAACTAGTAAATGGAAGGAAGATTATCATCATGTATGAGTCATTGTCATACAAGAAATTTCTAAGCATAGCCAAATGTTCCAAATGTAAGGACTTTGGTCACGTGGCGAAATTCTGCAAATTAGAGGAAACAAGATGTGGCCACTATAGCAAAGAGAAAGCAAAGAGAAACATGAGAAAAAACATCTGCAAAATCTAGAAAAGCCTAAAATATGTATTCCGTGTTATACCAGGAAGAAGTGCAGAGCTAGAAATGAGAAAGATTGCCTGACATACAAGTGCTTCTATGATAGGGAAGTCGCTAAATTTGACTATGGCTGCAGTAACTAACGACTCTAATAGAAGAACACACCAATGCGGCAAAAATTCTTACGAATGTAGGTATTTCAGGCAATGGTAGTGGAAAAAATATGCGTACTGGAGGTAATCTTTCGAAATGCGAATGAAGAGATTATAAGAGGATGAGAGAATACAATTTAGTCAAAGGCAGTGAAAAGTTTCTAATCTGGGCTAAGAGTAATATACCGGACTTAATCGAGCAGGAGAACTCCCAAGAACCATTAACTGTGGAACCAGGGACGATAGATGTAAAAGTAAGAAGACAATGCATCTTACATTTTATAAACCCAAAGTTTGAAACCTTTCCAGCAGGATTTGCGAAACTTGTGGCAAATTCTCACGAAGAATTAGATATTACAAAATTTAAAGACTTAGAAATGTCAAATGGTAGTGACAAGATAGTTAGAGCATCCTACTCCATCAACAAATTTAATTGTAGTTTCATACATATTATCTCAAGAAAAGAAGAGTCCTTTGAAGATCTGGGAATCACCTTGAACTTTTTTCAAAATAAAAATAAAAACCTAAACTATAAAGCGATCGTTATGCCGACAATTGGTATGGAAACAGCAATCGAAAATTTAAATTCAAAATGTACATAGAAAATACGCATTTATACACAGAAGTCGATTGGCAAATACGGAAATTTGATTATAAACTAAGGAAAGCCGACAATACTATACAGGAAGAAATGAAAAACATGTCCTTAAAAAACACATCTCATAGGAATACGAAGAAACTCAAAGAAGCTATGACTCATAAGGCGGACTTAAACGGAGTAAAGGAGGAGGAACAGAACAATGGTGTATTTACTGCTAACACACAAATTAGTTAATGGAAATACAGAAAATAACAAGATTGACAACATAGAAGCAATTATACATAAAAGTGTAGGTAAAGATCCTGATTTAGGAGTTGAAAGAGAAACTACGGGATTTCTGAGCCTACTTGGGAAGAATTTGATAAAAAGAAAGAAAGATAGTAAAACCAGCAGAACAGATTGCACTAATGACTGTTATAAATCGGACAACCCAGAAGCAAGTTTGCCAGTTGAAAGGATAGAGGAAAATCATAAGATCAAAAATCGTGAATTGCCAACAGGAAATACGAAAGAAGGGAGAAATGGTGATTAAATGGAATTTGAACAGAACAATATCTATGAAAACTTTGAATTAACATTAAGACTTTCAAGATTGGAACAATCTACTACCTTGAGACTGGTTTAAGGCATATAATCAGGAAATTAAAGGAAAATGGTAAACAAGTAGTCTTTCTTTCCTCAGGAGGAAGAAGACAATATAGAATTAAATATAAATAATCTACCCACAGGACCAAAGGAACTACTGGATTTGGTTGACTTGCGTAGGCAAGACGGAACTTAAATCTGAATTTAAATAGAATTTATACACATTTTGTACGACTTTACGGCCGCATAGTATATAACCATAAGAATGAGTGGCCCAATTGTTGGGTCAAAACCTACCATACTTAAGAAAATGGATGGTAAGTTAAATATTTTGTAATTGAACCTGATGCGGTCGGAGGCTGTCATGGAAGAAATTATACAAACGAGTATCAAATGGGAAATCGATATTTTATGTCTTTATTTTTAAGAACCGTATTTTAACAAGGACAAATTTGGAATATCAATCAATAATTTTAGAATTATAAAAGAAGAAAATCAACCACTAGCTTCAATAATAATTTTAAATACTGACATTCAATTTTAAATATAGCATATTTTTCTAACAGAAGGACTAACTGCTTACAAATAAAAACTGCTCTATTAGATTTTATTTTGATAAATTGTTATTTTCAATATTCACACCCGATTGATGCTTATATAGATTATATTGTAGAAATATGTAATACTTATTCAGGGAAAAACTCTTAATATCTGCAGACGTAAGCGCAAATTCACCGTCCTGGAATTTGGGACTGTTAGATGAAAGAGGAGAGACTCTTAAACATATGGTCAGCGAGCTTAATTTAATAGTAATAAACCAGCCAGACAATCCGCCCACGTATAGAAATAGAAACGGTAACGAAGCTAATATAGATGTAACCATTGTAACTTTAAATTTCACATATGTAATAAAGAATTTGGAAGTGACGGATGATGAAACTTTAAGCAAACATCAAACAATTAGATTTAATATAGTTCTAAATAGGAATAATAATATAAATTAAATTAAAGATAAAATACCGTATAATGCAAATGGATTGATGGGATAAAACTAGTAGAATAACTCCGTCTACCAGAAATTAAATGCAAGGATGAAGAAGAACTAAATCAAATAATATTTAAAATAGAAAAGGCTAAAATGGATGCTGTGAATAAATCAATCACAAAGAGAAAAATCAAAATCAATAAACAAAGCTGGACAGCTAAATTTTGGAATACTGCATTACAACTGTTAAGGAAGAAATTACGAGCTAAAAAAACAGTATCAAAGGACTCAAGACCCATGCCTAAAAGAAATAAGACTTATGCAATATATTCAAATCAAAAATGAGTATAAAGAGAAGATTCAGAAAAGGTAAAGCAAGGGCTAATTTCGCATAAGAAAAACTATGTACAGACCCATGCGGTATACCTTATAAACTCGCTACAGAGAAGGTGCAACCGTCCCTGGTGTTGTCCACCATGGTTAAACATGATGGCACTTATACGAGGGACATAGACGAAACAATGGAATACATGATAAATCAATTACTTCCTGACGATGACCCGTCTACAGACAGAGCCGAAAACAGGATGCGTGGGAAAAGTTATACGAATCATACAGTAAGACCGATTTTGGATATACAGGGTATTAAAGCAACAAACGAGGAAGTGGAGCAGATAATCAGCAATTTAAAAAATAATAAAGCGCCTGGTCCGGATGGCATCAAATCAGAAATTTGTAAATATAGTAAAAATATATGGATCCCGTATTTGGTAAGGCTATACAACAAATGTATTGAATTGGGAGTATTTCCACAGCAATGGAAAAAGGCGAAGTTAATTATTCTACAAAAACGTAAACCAGGTACGATCAACTCACCAAAGTACTATAGACCCATCTGCTTCTTAAATATATTGGTAAAGATGCTAGAAAAAATAATAACCAACAGGATAAATGCCAAAAGAGGGGACTTAGGCACTTACACATTACAGTACGGTTTTAGGGAGAAGAAAGGCACCGCAGATGCAATAAACAAATTAATCAATATTATAGATACCTCCAAGGACATAGGAGAGAAATACACAGTAGTGATTTTTGTGGACATAGCAGGCGCTTTCGATAATTTATGGTGCCCTGCTATGTTTAAAGAATTACGGATTTTACGAATTGACGAAAGGATTTTAAATATGATCAAAAGCTACTGTTCTACTGTTAATATAGATTACACAAGGGATGTTACTAAAGGGTGCCCATAAGGTTCTATGTTAGGGCCACTGTTATGGGACATCATGTTACTACCCGGATTAAATCATAACTACCTGTGCAGAGATATTAGGGACCGTCGCATATGCGTATTATTTAGCTCTGATAATAAACGCAAACAGTAGAAGGTAATTGGAAAATGAAGCAAATACGGCTATGAAATTACTTTCAAATGTGTGGAAATCTGCCAAACTAAACATTTCTTCAAACAAAACCAAGTACACCCATGTTCAAAATTACTGTCGCTTGTCTATAAACATATCATTGTAGGCATATAATTTGTTAACGAGTTCGCCCGGTATTTCTTATAATGTTAGTAGTGTATAATCGGCAAAGACATTTATGTGGAAAATTTCATGTCAAAAGAGCAATAAATAAGAACAATAAAACTTTTCTTGCTCATTTAGTAACATTTTATTTTACTCATTCTAATTTTCGCATTTATCATTCTTTTCCTATGAAAATTACCACAAATGTACATTTTCCGATTATACACATAGTATCATTATTAAAGGTACTCTGCAAAATCATTTTCAAATTATATTCTTACAAGAAGACAGTTATAGATATGCGACAATCATATTGGACATGAGTGTACATTCTTGTAAAAGGAAAGCTAAATAGAAATCCCATAATCAAAATTGAAATAAACAATTTCAAGAGTTGAAACTTTTAAATATCTGGGACTTTGGATGGACGAATCATTTAGCTCTGACAAACATATAACCAAATTAAAAGAGAAGATGACCGATGTAGCCAATAAAATTTTCTATATAATGGCGAAAGATTTTAAACTATTACCTAGACATTGCCAGTTGTACTACAAGACCATCTTTATTGCAATTGCGGCCTACGGCTCAAGTGCCTGGGGCCACAGAATAATGGAAAATACTAAATTAAGAACTAAGATAGACAGTATACAAAGATTAATTTTATTAAGAATGTCTGGAGCAATGGCGACCGGTTAATACCTTACAAGGTTCATTGGGTATTGAGCCACTGCACCTTGCTGTTTTAAGACAAGCTGCAAAGTATTGGATACAAAGAGGTGACAATGAAAAAGTGGAAAAAAGTTAAAATACGATTGAGGAAATTGATACTTTTATAAAAAAAAAATGGCAAGAGGACTGGAGTAAAAGTACAAAAGTTAGAAGAGTGTATGAGATATTCCCGGATATAGAACAAAGACTGGAAATGGGGGATTTAGAGCTAAACAAACAAGCAGTACAGCTTCTGAGTGGAGACGGTCCATTTAGAACTACTTCTAACAAACTAGGTCTTTTAAACCATGGCGAATGTGAATGCGGATAAATTCAAACTCCGGATCACATACTTTCTACTGCAATAACTTAGTTTTAACCGATGAGATTTCGACTTTGAGAACTGATTTAAGACACGATATGATGCAAGATGGGATAAGGACATTATTACAAGATAAAGATAAAAGATCAAATTTAAATAAAATTCTAGAAATTAGTAGGGTACAGATAAGACTGGACGTAGCCAGAAAAAGAAAACAAGTCAAGAAGTGAAGTCATTATGTGTGTGGTGTGTTATGTGTTGTGTTGTTGTGGAGATTTTGTGTTTTACAGTGTAGTTACGTAACGTAGTGTAGTGTAATGTAATGTTGAAAAATATATTAGTTTTGGGAATTAGTGCGGAGGATCGTGTAGTGAATTTGCAGTTATCTAATAGTATTACGGAGGACCGTCGGACGCCAGCCAAAGCAATCTTCCAAGTGAAAAATCATTTTACCTGTGATTTTATTCATGATTTTATCATTGCTAACAATGCAGTGTTTTAATAATACAGGTAAAAACCATTTTATCAGTTTTCTTTTAAATTACTATTTATTTTAGCAATAATGCGGTGCTTTAACCAGAAACTGTTAATAAAGAAATATCTAACAAGCACAGAGGAGAACCCTAACTAATGGTAAAATGGAAGAAACAGGAACCCTTAAAATTTATATATAGGGTTTAAAATTAACAACACAGGCTAGGTAAGCTGGTGAGGTAACAGATATATGTGAATTGTCTTTGTTGTAGCAGTTTTTGTTTGTATTGTATTTATGTATTATGTAAATGTTATTTACTAACTTTTTTCTTTATGTTTCAGAATAAAGGAATAAGATACTCCATTGAAGAAATAAAGACCCGAGATTAATATTAGGACTCGGATCATAAAATAAGCCCCACCCCCAGTACCTTGGGTAACATTAAAAACGAAAGAGGGAGAGAATCATTTTTGGTAGAGAAATTAAAAAAGAGTTAAGTGCAGTTGCGACTGCCGGTAAGGCAAAACTAATTGGCAAATGCAGGGATAGTGGTGGATGTTTAAAAACAAATAAAAGTATACACTGGACAAAATGTGCGTTAATCCTGCTTTACTCAGGATAAAGCGGCAAACTATGGTTTAGCCCCTCCCTTGATCATATCCTAGATCCGCCACTGAATATATATATATATATATATATATATATATATATATATATATATATATATATATATATATATATATATATACTGGCGTTATAAATTTCTACTACCATGACAACCTTGGTTAAAATCGGACGACTTACATCCTTTGCGTATAAAAAAAATTAGTGTTTCTTTTTCGAAAATTTTAACTAAGTAAACACACTAACGTTGACGGACAATATTTCAGGAACCAAAAAGTTTGACTTGATCACGTTTGAAATTATGATTGACCTTGACAAGGTCGATGAAATGTTTATACTTTTGCTTCCCGAGTTATTTGTTATTGAATATAGTTTTTCGTCTTAGTGAGGAAAATAAAATAAGTCAAAATTCTAAATTTGATAGCAAAGTAGAGAACCAAAGACATGCATACCATGATGTTTCATATATGTAGCAATACCGTTCAGACATACTACCATGTATAATTTGCTAAAAGTGGGATTAGTTCCATCTTTTGCATCTAAATAGCAATTACGTTAATTATTTTCCGAAACTTTGATAAAGCAAAAATTTCAATTTTGATCGTCAATGTATCAGAAACTAGTGGGAATTCTTCCACTTGATTGTTTCAAATGGCGATAAACTTTTACAAGCTCAGTAGACATATGAAATATTTTCATGAGAAGAATTTTGGTTTCCGAGATAATGACCATTAATTTTGGAGTATGGACTAAAATTCCCACTTTAGTGATCAATAACTTATACATCAAAGGTCTGCACATTACAATTTGCAGAGGTTGAGATCGTTAAGGTCTAGTGCCTTTCCAATTTTAAGTGTGACACGCATGCTCCTAACTGTGTCACGCATAATCAGAAGAGTGACTTACATACTTCTAACACTGACACGTATAATCGTAATATTGACTTTCACACTGATAATAGTGATACGAATAATCCTAAGAATAATGCATAAGCTTCTGACAGTGACACGCTTCATCCTAAGAGCAATGGACATGCTTCTGACGGGACTCCTAAGAGTGACGGACATGCTCCGAACATCATCACGTATAGTCCTAAGAGTGACGGATATGCTCCGAACTATGACACGCATAATCCTAACAAGGACACAATACACTTGTAAAATACGCAGTAAAATACATGTTTGTATGCCAACAAAATGAAACACAATTAATTTAGAACATATTTTACTACATAGAAATATTATCAACCATGTTCAGAAACGTTTTCACATGTGAAGAGCGTCGTTCAAAGAGCTTGACTAACGTGTGATGCTAACTTCCATATTTAGGAACTCAATAATGATCTTACCACGATTTATATCTACGACTTTTCCGTACGGTTGTTCAAAATCATTAAAACAAATGAAGGTAAAGGAGAATAATTCTCTTTTACCTTGATATCTCATAATGCGTGTGAACAATCCTACGAAAAAGTTGTCGAGGACCTTTTCCGATATAAATCATCGATAAACAATGTGTTTCTAAGTACGTAAGTTAATATCATGTGTTAGTCAAACTCTTAGTATAACGTTAATCACACATTGAAACGATTCTGAATACGGCTTAGTTTAGGTAAAAACATAAGCATTAACAGTGACACGCATAATACTAAGAGTGACAAACATGCTCATAATAGTGACACACTTAATCCTAGGAGTGATTCTAGCAGTTACACGGACAATCCTAAGACTGCAGACATGCTCACGAGTGACTCTCATACTCCTAACAGTGACGCGAAAAATCATACGAGTGATACACATGCTCTTAACAGTGACACACCTAATCTTAAGAGTGACTCACATGCTCCTAAAAGTGACTGGTAACAGTGATACGCATAATCCTAAAAATGACGGACATGCTTCTAATGACAGACAGTGACACGTCAATACTAGAGGCATATCCTTTAATGTTGAAGAGGAAAAAATAAATACCGTAGAGGAAAATTCGTGAGGATAAATAGCACGTAATAATTATTTACTATTCCAAGAAAGTAATTTGATGCTTCGGGGAAAACTGACACAGGTAGTTAGACTGCTAATGCTGCTACAAGGAAGTTATACAATTTAATGAAGAGGGAAAGCAAAAGCTGAATTGAGATAAGTAGAAAAAATGAAAACGTAATTTAGAACTTTTGGGGGGTTAAAGATGAGATTATGCAGAATAACAAACGAATGCAACAATACACGAGGAGAGAGTTGGAAAGGAATAAAGGCATATCTGGCTTCAATTGTTTCTCGTGCTAAAATGACATGTGTAGTGTCCACACACAATAGCGGTTGCAGGAGACCCGTAGAAGAGCTCTTCATGAATTGTTGATGAAGTTTCATTCACTGCTCTCCAAAGGCTCGTTTGCTGCTGTAATTAACATGCCTTAGCGTTGTCGGCCATAAACAAGTGGTACAAAAACGACAAAATGAACTCGACAAGGTTTTAAAAATAATGAACGTGGTTGAATTGTTAGACCAAAAACCATAAAGTATTTTGTAACTCTTTAGATGTGAAGTAATAGGAAAGCGTCCATTTATAAATCTGTGGTACACAAAATAAAAAAGCCACAAGAAATTTATAGCCTTAAGTGCAATATTCTGTTAATGAAGTAGCCCAGAGTTATTTGTCTACGCTCGTCATTTAACTAAATGGGCCAAATCACTTATTCTATTAGAAGATAAATTCAGGGATATTACAAATACTTTAATGGGTTTTAGAAATTGTATCTCATGAAGTATTAACGATGTGCAATAAGATAGTAACACTCCGATTAGACAAAATAATATACTGAAGTCCATGTAGAAAGCAATTAATTTATCGTGAAAATAACGATGAAACTTTGTACGTATAGGTGATATGAATTTGTAGTTGGAGGTACTAAGGGGAACACGTGTATACATCTGTATACCTCTTTATTGCTTATAAGTAGAGACCGGATGTTAGGCAAAATGCCTATTCTTTAATATTAAAGATATGATCAAAAATAACGTTTTAAAGTTTATATGGGGGGTTATAGTTTCGATTTAAGCTAATTTTATTTTGCCTATTTTGCCTATTTCGATCTTTACTGCCTATTAATTGCTTTAGTGCCTAATATTGCCTATTGTATGCATTTTCCTCAAATTAAGCCTTCATTGGGAAAAATGTAATTTATATAACATAAATAATACACACATATATATGTGTATATTAGGTGTTTGTTAACACAAGCACGTGGTACGTTGCAATATATATACAGAGTGAACTTCAAAGATGTGCACATACTTCGGGAAGTGATTAATGATATCAAAAGAAGACAAAAAGTCCTCGTGTATTTTGTCTAATTCCGTGTCGTGTACCTGTGAAACATGCCAACTTGGAATCGAAAATCGAATCCTGACAATTGAAATGAAACCGAAAGATGTACGCATACTTCGAGAGGTGAATCGTGACATGAAAAGGAGACAAGAAGTCCTCTTGAATGTCACGAATCACCTCCCGAAGTATGTGCACGCCTTTATGTCTCGTTCCAATTGTCAGGATCTGATTTTGGATTCCAAGTTCGCCCTCCTGTCACTCCTACACGACGTGGAATTTGATAACATGCAAAAGGACTGTTTGTCTTCTTTTGATGTCATGAATTACCTCCTGACGTATGTGCACATCTTTCAGGCTCTCCCAGTATATATGGAATGCATAACAAGCTTCGTTTTTATATAAACAATAAAAGAAGATATTAACAAAGAAGTATGTTTCTATATATTCTTTGAACATTATCTATGACTTGAATCTATTTTTTAATTATATTGAGTATTTATCTTCATTATTTCGAGTTACATTTTAATGCCTATTTTACGGCCTATTTTTAAAATTTTTAGTGCCTATTTGCCTGCCTATTTTTCAGGTTTTTAGTGCCTAAACATCCGGTCTCTACTTATAAGTAATTTAAATAATAACATTATTGACTGGCAGAACGTCAAGTCGTAAATTGAAGAATAAAAGTATCTGCTACTTGTGTAGTTCATTAAGTGTTTGGAAGTGACATAAAGGCTGATTTCATACCAGCCTTCGCAAAACTTGCGGAGTGTAACGCAACGTAATTGATGCAAAACATAAAAAAATCAAATATATGTAACTGCTATGCTTATTGTCGCAAACCAAAAGGTAGCTTTTGCGTTGTGTTGACGCAAACTCTTACGGAATGAGCCCTATAGTCTCTTTTCGGTAAAGAGGCTCTATGAGAAGTGTATGAAAGTTATTCGAACATGATTTGATACCGTGAATCTATCCCGTTTTTCCTCGTATCAAACCCTATAATACTAATCGTTTCAACACAAGCATGTTCCTAAAAGGAATATAATTATAATTTCCATTAGACAACCATTATTCATTTAGGATGACTTATAAAGTGACAAGTTACTTTTAAAATTATATTGTTGACGGGAGTTTCAGTAGAGCCTATATAGTAGGATTTCAACCACTATTCGAAATGTTGTTCAAAATTGGGACTTCGACCCTTGATCCCGTATACACGAAGAACGTGAGCTAGCCCCTTTGACCATGAAGGGACACACTTTTGAATATAATGGGAAATCTGACTGATGTATTCTAAGCTCTACTATGAAAAGGTATGAAGTAGGGGGATGAAACACTCATGATATCATTGTTGTGCTTCAGTATACAAGTGGTCATATTTTCATAGCAGATTCTTCCTTCATAGCGTTTTGGCAGTTGATTGAAGCCACTTATGTTTGTACCTGTCTGCAATATAGAGAAAATTGTGACACGGGCTATAACTCATTACTTCCAGGGGTAAAAGTGGATCTGAAAAGGTATGGGGACGGATGACGTCATGCCGTGCCCCGTACCTATCTTTGCCCATTGTAATTTTTCGAGAGAGTTTGGGACGCCAGAGATATTCTTTGGAAGTGGGGTAGCTGTGTCCTCCCATGTTCCTCCTCTCTTTTGCTCCTCAATATCTCCATAAACAAGACATGACGCCGAAGTAAATAGCTATAAACATGACTTTTATCTTGGGGAATGAGGTCCCATTATTACCACTACAAAGAGATGGTTGGCAATTTGAGCGAGGTGATCGAAAATTTGAAAGTGATCCTTGAAGAACTCATTAGCCTCGATGAACCTCCACTACGGAAAAAATGGAAAAGAAAGGTGTATAAAATGGTGATGGACGGCCGACAACTCACATCCAGGAAGGTAGCTAAGACTATTGATTCTGTCAGGAACTCGTTCAGTGTATCTTCAGTACAACCTTGGGAATGAAAAAGTGACAATACTGTGAGCCCTCAGAACCTTTACCAGTGATTAGTAAAAACAACACACCTGTAACACCTCGGCAAAACTTTCAGAAGTATCAGACAGATAAAACATGGATCTCTTGCTTGAAACCCGAACACAACATCATACGGAGAGAAAGTACTGCTTTTTGAAATGGAAATCGTAGGTTCATTGCTCGGAATGTGATGGCATCCCTCTTTTGGGATTCCATTGGTGATTAGTTAGTAGATATTCCTGCAGATAGTCAAACTCCGATTCAGTAATTATCCGCAATGAAGAAAAAGAGGAGAGCAATACTGAGGAAATGTATTGATCTTACACTGACAGTGGGGCCATGGTTGAAATGGTCAATGCACATAAGGTGACTCTGAACTTCTGTTGCACCTCTTTATTATCCAGTTTTTGGCCTTTCTGGGCCAGTCCTACAATATCCTGATATTCTTTCTGATTATTATCAGTCAGAATTAGATATCAGGAAGTTGTCAGTTACTTTAACCCGTGGTTCGTTCTACAATATACTGTGCCTGATATATACTCTGTCAGATAGTCTACCCGAAGCAAGGTTTTAACGGACCATTTGATTGGTTGGTTTTCTGTTGCTCATACTGAAAACAATTGAAAGGTCAAGTGCGTTTTCAGTATGCTTGTTTAAATTATCCTATTGAAAACATGGGAAACAGAAATGAGTACCGGTATTTTTTGTTATGCGCGTTATTGTCTAGGGGTACACTATCGTAAAGGCAAACACAAACTTAAGTAATAAACACTTTTTAGGCTACACTTACATATGCATTGGTACTATATACATAGAAATATTGCTGTTCGTCCTTACAACCTGAGCTTTTAATTAATTTATTTGACCTCTAAAAATATGTAAATTAGATTAATAATTTAGATGTGTTTTTATATATCATTCAATTTCAATAATTAAACTCTAGATTTTATATAGAATATATTTCTTCATCTTCTAACTACACAAATTACATGGCGCTTATGTGCGGGCTCTTGTAGCCAAAAGGGTACTACTTATCGTTATAAATTGGCATATATTCGAGCTAAAATGGTCTTCTAGGCCTCGCTATATATTGAACAATCTCTTCATCGTCCTCGGACACCATCAACAATTCTTCGATTTCGTCCATGATTCACTACACGACAACTAACAAGTAGCTGATAGCTGTTAACAGGCAATTGAACTTCCTGTCAAAGTACCAACCAGCTGATAGGGTTTATCAGTCACCTGATTGTTATCAGGACATTGTAGAACACTTATCGGAAAAATGTCAGGAGGATATTTATATCAGACAGATATCAGAAGATGGTAGGATTGGCCCTCTGACTATTATCTGTTCCTAAAACTGGAAACATTACTGGCACCAGGGTTTCATTGGAACTGGAGTCAGGAAGTATGTGGACGCAGTTTTGAACATACAGAAACAAAGTTTTTTCCAAGGGTATCGTAATGTTGCAGAGCACTACATTAAGTATTTTCTTGTTAAAATGAATTATGCACAAGAACTTTGTTCCCAATCTCGACAAATACAAATATCATGGTTGAGTTTCGACATTTTCCGTCAGTCCTCATTTTACTTATCTCGTAAATTTATCTTAGATTTACCCTATATGTAGACTTCCCATTGGCTGATTAATATGAATCTTTTATATCTTCATTTATTTTGTTTGTGAGTTATCAACCAAAGCCAACATACAATACCAACAAGAATTTTAAAATACTCGAAATCTACTAAATCACTAGACTTTAAGCGTGAAATGAGCTTATGTGTGTCATTCTGTCTAATTAGAAACACACATTTCGAAAGAACATCTTTTCAATTAGGCTTTGCGATGGTTGTCTTTTAATGGGGAAAGCTTATATTAATGCGTAGCTTCTGGGGATTATCCGCGCAGGAGGTAGCAGGACTCATTAGAGAAAACGATCTCTCGCATGGGGAGTTTGATTGAGTGGAGGAGATTTTTAAAGGGATTTCCAGCCTTGGTAGGATTTACATTAATGGTCAATTCACGTACTGAATACGCTTTGAAAGGTGATGCGTTAGATGCGAGGCAAGCTGAATGTATTGTGTACCACACCAAAGGATAAAACAGAAGTATAAAATGGCCTTATCGTTTTATACAGAGTCGTTTAAACGAAAATAGACAAACTATTGTAGGTGAATTATGACCTTTATTTCCTTGAATACTACAGCGTGTTTATAAATGAATGGCGTGGTTTTAAAAATTAATAATAAATCTATTTATTACTTTACACAGGTAAAACATACACCGTAAGCACTGGGAAGTGTCGAAGTTTCTCATGCATTATCTGGCGTTTGGGCCACAGCGTCAGTTTCCAAGATGGCGTCGCAATAGGAAAAGGCTTTCTGTGTGCTTCGTTTTGAGGTATCCAGATCTGTGGTTACAGTGCAGCATGAGTTTCGTGTATTGTTTAGAAAAGTTCCACCACAGAAGAATAACGTAAATAGGGGATACCAACAGTTCGTGGAGACTGAATACTGTAATTGTCTAAAGGCAAGAGTTCTGGTCGACCTCGTGCGTCTGATGCTAACGTTGGAAGAGTACGCGCGGCGCTTCAGCTAAGTCCTCGCAAGTCAATTATTAAGGACGCAGGGAATTGGGCATGCCAAAGAATACGATGTGGATGGTGTTGCGTAAGGAGTTGTTTTAAACCGTACAAAGTGAGATTAGTACAGGTCCTTTTTAAATCGATGTTCTGCATTTGGCAGCGACGCGTCCTTACTATTTTATCCGCGTTTTGATTTGTTAAGCCTCGACAACAGTGGGTGGTTACAGCTAGTATTTAATAAAGTACTTTCCCAACAAGAGAGTATCTTGGCGTACTTAGCCTCTAATACAAAAAGAGGATGCAAGGAAAAATGTAAAATGAAATTTTATATTTAGTTCAACTGTGAAGGCTCAAACTGATCAATTATAAATGCAAAAGTATGATAAGAAAGAAATTACAGATTTGGAAAATAAGGAAACTGAGAATACGCAAAATCAAGATTTTGTTTATCTAATGCTCACACAAGCCGAAGCAATTATTATTGTTCTCATCAAAAATGAATACTTAATCTGCATGTTTCTCATATTAAATCTGCCTAAGAGAGAGATATAAAAAATGTAAATTATACTATATTATTGCTATGAATAAAATAAAGGAACTTGATACGTGATGAAGCTATGCACTCACTAGAAACTCAGTAAATAAGTGTTTGACTGATTCAGATTGACTGAGAAACTGATTCTCTAACAAGTGCCTCAATCATAGATATGTACACGCCTGGTTTATGTGAATCTCCTATTATAATATTGTGAAGGATCATAATACCCTTGATTCCACAGTCGACAAGAATTATTATTTTTTTTATTTCTAATGGAATACATCTATCCTGCGATACACACAGAGCGAGGTAGCCTCACATAATTTTTCTGATATAATTGTGTAGCTAACTGACATACTAGAATAATACGATCTTCTATTCCACGTGCTGTCTGCTCAATCTTATTCTTCTCATCTCATTTACAGACTTCGTGTACGATGAGCAGTAGTGATAGAACAGAGTGTGTTTACATGGCCATCCGAATACTAACTCAATACTCCAAGTAAAATCAACCAGAGAATCAGTCAGGACCCCAGACTACAGAATCTAAATTTAGTCGAACAGATTTTGACCTATCAGCTCTCGACAAGTAGCACATCTGTCTCATCCATACTTTCACTTAGAAAGGTTCTGATTGTAATCTAATTACCTTAGGTTCACAGTTTGTGCGTCTTCCTTACAATTGAATAACACCATTTCCATATCTGAAGAACTCATAAATTTGAGAAATGTTCACAATATTTTCTTTAAAAAAAGTTTCATTAATTTGAACATCCTTAACAGAACCGTAGATGCTGATACTTGCATAAATAGTACTGCATATCCTAGACTATATGCGTTGCTAGGTATTACTGAAATACAGTTAGTACATACGAAGATAAAAATATTAAGAACCACATAAAATGCGACTTCCTCCAAGTAAAAATATTGAATAGCATTGCAAATACGTATATATACATACACACAATAGGTAGAAAGATACAGAGAAAGAAAGAAAGATACAGATAAGCAACGACAGAGAAAATTGAGTTACAATGAACACGTGATGCTTTCAAGGCAAGGGACATAAAAATAACATTAAAAATAAGGCTGCTTTTATATTTTCTATCTCCAGGTAAATTCTTTGTATATTCTAGATCTAAGTTTTAGTACAAGATCTATCTTAAGCCTAGGCGCTATTGAGAAAAGAGCATTGAGGACATTTTTGATGAAACACAAAAAAATGATGCTACATGACGGAACTGTTACTAGTTTACAAAGTCATTTGTTTCGAAATAAAAGAAATGAAATGCAATTTCTAAATTAACGCCCCATGATTATGCCGTGTATCACTGAGAAAAAAAATGTATGTGGTTCATACATTGAGGACATTTTTAATGAAACACACAAAAAATGATGCTACATGAAGTAACTGTTAGAAGTTTACAAAGTCATTTGTTTCGAAATAAAAGAAATGAAATGCAATTTCTAAATTAACGTCCCATGATTATGCCGTGTATCACTGAGAAAAAAATGTATGTGGTTCATACATTGAGGACATTTTTAATGAAACAAAAAAATGATGCTACATGAAGTAACTGTTAGAAGTTTACAAAGTCATTTGTTTCGAAATAAAAGAAATGAAATGCAATTTCTAAATTAACGTCCCATGATTATGCCGTGTATCACTGAGAAAAAAATACGTGGCGTACGTAAAAAAGTAGGGTACATGCTGTAGCTCCTGTAGCTTTTGGACTTAACATACAACCGATGTAACATCCTGTAGCAAACGGCTAACTCAAAACGTGTGTTTTACACGTACTTTCCGCACAATTGTTCCGAATAAATGTATTTTCCGTATGAAAGAGAGAACTGTATATAGCCGGTCAGAATTTCACATACAGATGGACGTATATAACATATAGCTGACGTATGTAATATACAGAAGACTGTTAGATGTCAGACATCCTGCAGTAGCATGATATCTGAGCGAGAAGAGGACAGTACGTATGTACATACGGATAAAGTATGCTCCGTACAGATTTCCTTAGTAAATATAAGGATTACGTATATTTGTACAATATACCGCTGTCCGGATAACGGATGTTTCACAGCGTAGGCTGAAAGAGAAAAATCGTTTACGAAAGTGAATGATTAGGAAATAGTTTCTAAATTGCCATTTTGTGAAGAAAAGGAGAATTCCGAGAAACCCATGTATACGATGTTATACACCGCAAATTCATTTGGTCAGGGAATGAACCAAAGATTCCTTGCAGAAGAGGTAATCGTTGTGGTACTGAAGGATGTGATTCCTTGTTAGTTGCTCGGCTTTTAGATGTGTTTAAGGATAATAATGACGTTTCTTTGAATGAAGTCACAAAAAGGTGTCTGCTTACCCGAACATATCCTCTAGCTTCAAACATCCAGAAAATAAATAAATAAATTGAAATCTTTTAGTTCAACTTCCCACGATTATGCCCTTAAGACTAAGGAAGACGAATAATTAAGGCAAGTGGGTGATGATGGAAAAATTGGTAGAATGGGATTGTGGGAGGTAACTGGAGTACCTCGAGAAAACTCATGGACATTTTGTTGTCCGGTACAAACTTAGTTGGCTAGGACTGAACCAGAGACCGTACATACCAGAGGTAAGCATTCTATGACTAAACCACCCCTTCAAAAATACAGATTCTCTAAAATAACTATTTCTCTGTACAAGGTTGTTGCACTAAAACATTGTTCAATATTCACACCCACAACATCAGTACTTGTGGGAACAGTGATAGCATTACGTTGGTTTTAAGCTTACACCTACTCACACTGGAAAGGAAAATATTCCTCTGAAAGTTTGGTAGTTCCAAGGGAAACAAACAGTAAAATTGAATTTGCGTTTTGAATGAAGCACGTGTTCGAGACTTGAAAGTAGAAGCTGAATTGGTATAATGGCTTTCAATATATCTAAAAGGAACGAATATCCACAACCCATTGTTTCCGGGTAGTACGTAACGACATTCAAACTCTAAAGCACAGATGCATGCGTGCATGTTAAATAAGGATTCGCATATATAGCAGCTTGAAAACCAAACAACTCGTTACATAGAATGGTAAAGTGTCTCTTATTGTTTCTCTATAAATAACAGCTAAAAATCTAATGCTTCGCACTGTTCAACTTAAATCTTTTCTTTATTCAGCGGCAAGTAATGCGTTGCGTCCTCAGTTCTTAACAACACGGTGGAAAAGGTCTCCGAGACGTCTAGTGGCTAGTGTGACCGTCCCTAGTGCAAGAAGTTTCTGGTTCGATTCCACGTCCAAGAGCATTAAATGCATTAAAGTAGTTCAGATTCCAAATTAAATTCCATATTAATGTCTTATAATATTGTTTCATTACTGAAAAGTGACGCTAGAACAACAACAATGTACCTTACATAGTCCTTGGTGCCTTTCCTATGGTTGGTCTATTAATTTTGGTTTCCAAACTTTCACTCTTTGCAAGATATTCAATTTCACTGTCATCATTGCCTTTCTCTCATTTCGGTGACATTTGTAATATTCTTGTAAAAAGAAGCGTATTGAATTGAAGCACTTGGAGGATAAAAGTGGTATGTAACAAAATGAATATGATGGGAAAATTGACTTTCACAACTTTGTCCGTTAACATACCACCTTCATCGTTTCTAAATATCTGCACTAGGAGGAGGACTCATCAAATAATGTGTTAGGTAGCATGATTAGCATGTAACACGTGCATGAACACCCAGAATGCAACATTTCGAAAAATGTAACATAACACTTTTATCCTCTAAGCGCTTCAATTGTATAAATGTTGGGGAGATAGCCCGTAGCGCTGTAGCGGCAATCTTCTGAACTACATCTATTCGAAGTTTCGTGACGAGTTATAAGCTTCAATTTTGAAGCTGAAAAAAAATGGTCGGAAACAAATCGTGTAATATCGAGTTTATTGAAAAGTGAATAGAAAATTTTGGATATAATAGTTATTCTAAAGCAATTGTTTGCGATAGTGAAAGAAAGGCAATAATAATATTGTGGTATGATACCACTTAAGAATTGTATTTGGTGAGTGTTTTAAAGTTTAGGTAATTTTCTTGAAATTAGTGTTTAAATAGGTTGTACAAATATTGTAAATTCTTTCCTGGTTTCATGATTGAGTTTGCTTCTAATAGAGCTTACTTTAATAAGAACAATAAGTCAAATGCTCGAATATGAATCATATTACTGTTGCGAGAAGACGCGATGTTACAGTTAACACCGTACTATTTTCTTACATATATAGCACATAAGACATATAAAGAAACTGTTTCAGCAGAACTATAAATTACTATTAGCAATGAATGATATAGTTTTCAGTGCCACGAAAGTTAGTTTTTGTATTTTTTTTTATCGAAATCCACGCATTTGAATTTATTCCTAAACATAAAAGTTTATGAAGATTGATATGATCTAATTTATGTAAATACTCGTAAAAATGAAAGTGACCGTGTTTATGCCTTAATAACTCTTGAACCACCTAACCAATCTCGATGAAATATCTAACAGATGAGGTTCCGGCCTAAAATGGTTTTCATGATTTGAGTTTGATTATGTAACTTGGGGGAAGGGGAAAAATAAAAAATGACCGATATTAGTGTCGAATCCATAGTTTTCGGGGTCTCTTAGACGAACAGTGACACTTCCGATACAATTTAATTCCAAATTCAGCCCCGCAACTTGGGGAGAAGGGAAGTATATAAAAACGATCGAGAATGACCGATATCAGAGAGTGTTTCAGCAATAGTAAAAAGTGGATGGCTAACGGAACATATTACTAATTTGTTTTATTTTAACCGAGCGAAGCTGGTAATTGACCCTAGTGACTAATTGGAAAGAGACTTCAGTTAAATAGAAATTAAAGTTATTATTAGAAATCAAAAAAGTTAATCGTAATTTTGGCTATATCTCATTCACCATATTATGTACGTATTGTGGTGTTGCTAGCGTTATAATAAAGAGCTTCATGAAGGTATGCTTCGATATCAGTCTCACGTTGATAAGTGATGTGGTTCTCATCAATTTTTAGGCTTACAAAATAAATCGTTCTTCTCAATTTTGTCGGAAACGATGCATGAGATTTTACACTGTAGCATATCAGTTTGTTCAATTTAACGAGATGTGTGATTGCTAAATGTCCCATATTTAGTTATGTAGTTTTCTCGTGGCTAAACCGTTAGCGAGAGCTCATGTAATGCGGACTCCACGTTTAACTGTACGTCCACGTCTCATATAGCCTTGCTATTCAAAGGCACATTAATTTTTAAAAAAATCAAACAAATCTTTGCATATGTTTCTTCTTTAAGATGAACTCTAATAACATTGTATAATTAAAATTGTGTTTAAAGAATTAGGATTAGGAATTAGATTTCCAAGCCTTCAACTTCTATGGCCATGTTAAGCCGTGACGTATGAGGTATGACGTTCCTCGGCAATCACACTATCTAGGAAATTGGGAAGGAACAAACTAACGGAGAAGAAAGGATGCGGACTGGGACCATTATATAAGGTAACGACCTGGCATTTGCCTGGTATAAATGAGGTAAACCCAGAAAAGCGCCACTCAGGATGGCTGGTTTGAAAATGCTTTTACACCTTTTGGACCAAGTGTCTCTAACGGAAATTGAACCCGAGACCACTCGCGCCAGCACCAAACGTGAGAGCGTTAGCGACTATGATATGGCGTGAACAATTGTGCTTAAACCTGCGTGACAGTTGAGAACAACTACCAATTACCAAGCTTGTGATCATACTCGTCAAACACAAACATGCTTACCACTAGTTCATGTGGAATGTCCAAATGTTAATGTTACAAATATTTCACGAGTAATCTAGAACTCAATGAAGATGCAAGATTACAATCCGATGAACTAGACAAAAACGTCGGTCTTTAGGTTATGCACCATCGTGTTGGTTATAATCCTCGGTAAGCTGGAGCCTTAGGACGTTTACTGTTTCATACACCATGTGTGGTGGAGATAAGACATTAAAAGAAAAATTGCTGTAAGTAACACTGGATAGGTAATAAAAACAAAGAATTCACCCGCTTACAAGATTTCTGGCTACATGACCTGCGCGACGCAAAGGCATAAAAAGCTAAGATTCTGGAATGTGTTCAAGTGCGTTTCCATGTAGCAAACTAAATAAAAGAAAAGCAGAAGGTTGGAATTCTTTATTAAGAAAGAAAAAAGGAAGATGGAGCCTTAGTTTTATTTGAGATGTTCCATACAAGAAACGAAGACGAGATAAAAACACCGTGATAGCAAACGCGTGACCTTCTTTCCGTTATCTTTCACAAAGCAACCAGGAGAAAGAATAGCTATATGCATAATAAGTCTACCAGGCTACCCTGTTACCCCATAAATTCTCGTTTCTAAGAATGTCTCGTAACCTAGCTTCACTCTAGTACTTACTTCTCCGTTACGCTGTTTCACGTGTTCGTTTCTTTCTACATCTTTGTTTCATCGGGTTAAGAAGAGAGTGAAGTGCTGCAACAGAGTAGTATTTGTGTTTTTTCTGAAAGCAAACTGACAATCGGTTTTCTGTTATATAAATGTAGAAACTATATTTGTTGTTTTTATAGGAATGTTTAAGAGTTTAGCTTTACTAAAACTCTTTTACGTAATTAACCTGTCTGTTCGTTTGACGTGAGTCTATGTCCGCCTGGGAGAAAATAAAACCTAGAGAATGGATTACCATCAATCTTAACCAAAATTTACAGGGTCAAAGTTTAAAATGAGGTTCTATGTTAGAGGTGTTATTGACACTGGAAGTAAGGGGTACACGATTTCTCAGGGCTAGAGCACTACCTCTAGCGCCTGGGGTCCCTGGTTCGATCTGCGTCCAAGTAAGTTTATGGCGGACAATATCGTGTCTGTGAATTTTCTAAGGGTGCTCCCATTCCCCCCCTTCAGCAATTCTTACATCATCAATCACTTGCTTTCACATCCTTTAGTCTAAAGGGCGTAATTGTGGCACGTTTAACTGAAATATTTCATTTCATTTCATTTTCAAACCTGAGGTGGAAAATAACTATTTCTTGTTTAAACTTTAGTTATATAGAGGGGAAACGGTAATTGACACCGAGAAGTAGTTTTCTGCAATCAATTAAACTTCATCCAGTCTAGACTCTCTACTAAAACCGGAAGTGATAGAAGTTTACTACTACTTCCGGTTTCAGTATTAATTGAGAAAATATCACCCCATACAAACCACAATCCTTCAAGTGGTGTACAAGTGACATTATTACCTGTTTTGGGACAAACGTTTGTGATTTAGAATGTTTTGTATAGTTAGTAATAACAAGTTTGTGGCGATTTATGCTGAGTTTTTTTAAGTAAAACATTATCAAGTTACTTAAGCATGCGTTTCTTTTATATCATGGAATGAGTCTAATAACGGAGGGCACGGTGGCCCAGTGGCAGAGTGTTCACCTCTGGTGCAAGTGGTTACTTGTTTGGTTGCTGGACATGTCATTTTGTGGAGGACAACAGCATAGTCGTAATTTCCTCCCATGCCACATTCCTTTCATAACCATTCACTATCCTTAATCATCTGTCTCTTGTAGCCAACAGGGTATAACTATGGGACGTAAAACTAACTGGTTTCATTCATCTACTTCTAGTAGACATGTAATTTGTGTTTTATTAGTTGACGCATTTCAATGAATGTGTATAAGGCTTCAAAATATCACCCTCCTCCTCCACCTCTCGGCCACTGTCATCTTCCATGTCAAAAGGGCTGAACTTGGGGTTAAGCAGTCTAGAGTGTCACTTTTCACCTTAGCGATACCAAAAACTTTGGATTGAACACTAATATTAGTCGTCCTCCCCCTAATCCTCCCTCCATGCCACTTGGGATCATCTTAGTGACCACGGAAACTGATTTCTATACTAATACCGGTGGTTTTCTTATTATTTGTATCAATACATATAACCTTCTTCTTAACCGCAAGGAGTGCTTGGATTGTCTTAACCTCACGTCACTTTTTCCACACAGTAAGCCATATCTCTTATAAATTGGGAAAATTGTTCTAGGCGTTCCAGAGTTATGCTGAAACATACACAGATATATACATACATTTATGCTTATACATACATATGAAATGACCCCCTTAAAAGCAACAAAAATGTCAAAAGCACTGGTACACGTGATCGTTTATGTTTATAAGAAGTTCAGAGTTTCATGTTCCTTTCTTGAGAGATTCGTGATATACTTAATTTTTCGCATATATTTTTAACCCCCACTCCTTCCACTTAAGCTATACATTTTAATAAAAGTAACATGACAAATATCCAGTCCCAGATAGACGATAACTACATATATTTTAGAAATCATTTCAATCGGTTCAGCCATTTTCCCGCAAGGTCGGTTTAATATTAATATAACAGAACGATTAAAAATTAATGTTGTTTTTCAGGATAGGATATATAAGACAAGCTATTTCTTAAATGGGATCTCAATCACGACACAATCGGGGGTTCCAACAAAAATTAATATTGTAATATGTGACACGTGGTCTATATTTGTAAATACTAACACATGTTATTTTTTTATTTGTAAACAAACCCACAGACTTTCTCACTGCAATTACTACAGGAAAGACATCTCTATTATCATTAATGTATGTGATAGAAGAGGAACACTAGCGTCATCACTGCCCAAAAGAGGGTATAAAACAACTAGTAAGATCTTTATCAGCATCAGTTTTGGCTGATCATCTATGCTCCATTAGCTTGCCTGGAGCTCTGAGAGATTTAACTTAACCCAAGCCTCTTAGCTTGGCTGTACCTCTGTGAAAACTCAATCACACTCTTTCCTTGCCTAGAACACTAAGAGATTCTAACCGCAACCACTTAGCTTGCCTGAAGCTCTAACTGCAAACAATGAACATCATTAATTAACTATAAAATCCTACAGCTTCGGCATATGTCATTCAACGAATAACTCTGTGAGGTATTGTCTATTAATAAATTCTTTTATGTTCTTGTAATCAACAATGGATTCTGCAAGGTTGATAAGGAGTACAAAATAAGAGCAAAAGTAGAGCAATAGGGGGAAGGGATGAGACAACACGAATACAATGGGGGAAGACGAATTTCGATGCTTAAACGGGAAACTGGAAATGAAATGAAATCTTCATTTCATTCGTTTTACGTCTCACGAATATGCCGGCTAGGCTAAAGGAGACAGTGGTATGATGAGAAATGAACGAAAATTATGGAATGAGGAAAATGGATGGAAACGGAAGAGTCCACGCACATAGTGTTTATGCAACACGAAACTTACTTGTAGCGAGCTGGGATAGAACGAAGGACCCCATGCACCAGAGGTGAACTCTCTACTACTGCAGCTCCAATATTGGAAAGGTCACATTTATCAATCACAAATGAATGGCGAATATAATTCAATTTTACATGATAATGAAACGACGATTTTTTTTTTGACAAATCAGTGCACTATAACCGTATTTTGCTCGTATACTGTACGTGATGGGGAAAAATGAAGGTTATTTTCAAACTTAAGACACCACGAAACATAATAATCAATAAAAGGAATCCACGTAGCTGGCAGTTCTTTATACTGTTTTAAAGCATTTTTGGGTTTATTAATGCACTGTTTTCTATTGCTATGAATTTCTGGTATGGAATTAATTATTAAAACGCAAATATTGTTACCACTATAGACATTTATTTGAAACAAAACAGTAACAGATTATGCTTGTGTACGTATGTATTTCTTTTTTGTAACATTATTAATCTCTTATGAAACGAACTGAAAAGCTCAGGCAGTATTATATGTATATACACTTATTTCAGAGAAAAAAATTAAAACTTTGTTATTTGCATATGCACTTTAACTTTTAATGAAATGAAATAAGAAAACATATATTTTTGGATCAAAAGATCCAATATATTTCAACCAAAAATTTTCTTGTAGATCTTATGTCTAGAGAACTCGCTTAACTCATTATGATATGCTTATTCCGTAAAAATACGAAAACTCAAACATGTTATGGGCTCTGGTTACAAAAACACATTATTGGCCAAGATCGCAAACTTTTGATGCATTTTTGGAATCATTTCTAAAAGTTTTGGCTAAGATCGCAATCTTCTGATCCATATTTTTGGATCATTTGTATTTTCAGATCATTTTGATCATTATTGTTTTACAATTTGGCTTTTGAAAACGTCGGAAGGAAATATGTGACTAATAATGAACAAGGAGATTCAACAATAATTGCACCTATATATACGCATTCTAGAATAATGTACAATATATTGCAGCCATATCATACTTACCTAACTACATTAGATACGTACAGTACTTACGTGTTATCACTCGTAGTTATACGTTGTCGGAGGAGCTCGAATTCTGAGTTATTGTATCATGTTCAGATAGCAAAGGTTCTAACAACAATCTTCTCACATATTGTGAGAGAAGCTCGGTATGTTTGCGGTAGGTATCAGTAATATTTGAGTTTGATTCTATCACGTTATATAAAGTATACAATATTAATATATACAAGAAGTCCCTATTTTTTCTTTTAGAACTCATTTTTCGCGTGTGAAATTCCCAATAGTTGCAGAAGTCCTTCTTCCTCTACACTATTGCTTCCTCAGAAAACACAAAAATTATGCCTGCGCCATGAATTAAAATTTGGTAAGATTAGACGGTATATTATACGAGGGTAGAAGTGGAAATACAGCCTTCCAGCAATGCCTGTGAATTATTTGAAAGTAACAACAATTTAAGTCATAGCCACAAGCCGTTCTTCTCAAGATGATATTCAGGTTCTTGAACAGCCGTTCATCAACAGTGGCAATGGCTGACGTCAGCCTACAATTCTTGAAAAAATACCTTGTAGTGTTTTCATCGTTAGTGGTTCCAAAACCTGTCTTAGATATATTCATGAGAATATACATTTTATTCTTCAAATTATCAGCGATCATTTTAATTTTGATTTCAAAACCTTGGCTGTCTTCGTCGCTGTTGATTTACCACCTTTTACATTCGAGTCTTTAGGCTATTTATCATACACATTCAAAGCATCTTATCCATTTGTGTAATGTGGAAAGTCTGCACTCATAAAAACTCTTATTTGGCTTTAAGCTACCATGGGTCATTCATGACTTTGCTTGCAACGCAAGTTACACATGTGATAGGTCTGAGACCTCTCTAATTCCTTTCCCGTCATTCATTAAGCAGGACTTGTGATGGATGGCTAAATCAAGGTCTTCTCTCTGTGGCGACGATGTTTTCAGTTTGTTCCTTGATACCATCAACTTCTTTTATGAGTTGAACATTATATTTTTCGAACATAAATTGGATTGGCTGACAAAACCTCGTCCATGGTGGACGAGTATTTTGTCATGCCTACTCACCTACTCTAAGCTTCAATGGAATCATGCAAATTGCACACAAATACATATGCATCGCTTTTAGAAAACTTTTGTTTGTGTGTAGTGTGTTCCACACTTCCATTGCAGCCAGATGTGTTTGTTATAGTGATATTTCCAGGTAACTCGTGATCTGCTTTCCTCAGTGCGAGTTTTAAGTGTAAGCTAAAGAAGCTATAGCTTAGGGCCCTATTCTCTTGGCAGCCGCAAATAATTCAAGAAGAAACCTGCACGAACCGGCACGTTTCCAAAAATAAGATTTTAAAACATAAAATCTATATATAGCAACAGTGTGCTTCTATGCTTCTACGATGTAAGTAACGAGGCCCCTCTTGCTAGCTAGCTTCCTAAAATATCAGTTGACAAAGGACAGCTGAACGTGAAAATACCCAATTACCTTCAATGGCTTAGGGCTTCATTAAATCTAAATGCGCCTCTGGCTTTCCTGATCCTGTATTTCGGAACCTCAACAATTCTCTGTTCAGTGTGATCAACAAAACTTTGTAGCTTGATTTCAGCACAAACGCTTGTTATTGATACAGGATGTATAGAAAAGGACTTTTCAACTTTGAAAACCCATATTGATTGATTCATCTATCTTACAGACATAATTTAGGACAAGTTTGTAGCAAAATGCATTAAGTTTTGACTCACGTAGTACACTAGTTCAGGAACAAGCCACCGCAAGCGCTAGCGGCGGTTGCAGCAAAGATGGCTGCCTTTAATGGTCAAGTGTGAAAGCTGTATGTTTTGGTTTGAAGAATTCAAGTCTGCGACAAGTGTGCAACGCAATTTTCGTACAAAGTATGGTAAAGATCTTCTTACTAGACCTACTATTTATCAGTGGCTGTTTTATTGAAACTGGATTTTCGATAAGTCACAACAAATCTTCAGGTCGTCCTGGTACGTCTGAAGACGTTTTAGAGCAAGTAAAGCTTCAGATTTCTAGTATGCCTCATCACCAATGGAAACCACGTTGAACCTCTTTAGGTATCTATAAGGTAAAACACTTGATGTATTTTGCTACAAAATGACACCAAAACAACGTATGTAAGATAAATTCAAAGTTGTGAAGTCCTTTTTGACACTTATATTGACAAGTAATCAGGGCAGCATATTGAACAGCAGATACACATTTGCTTGATGGGTTTTCGCACCTGATTCCATGAGCGTATACGATACCTTTGTATATTTTCCGTCAACATAAAGTGTTATCGCTTCCTCTGGTGTATTGGCAATTGGTTCTGGAGGACAAGAGAGTGTCCATTTCATCTTAGATGCCCTTTTTGGAGACCTGTCTATGTGTTGTAATCCTTGACCATGATACAGCAAAAATAACGAGAAGCGGTTTCTTGTAATAGATTAAGCGTCCCTAAAACACATTTTATATCTATCCTTACATGATTAAGCGTTCTATTCGCATCATTGTTACGGACAGCGTTGTACAGAATACATTGTGGTAGTTGAATACCATGTTTCTCAATGAACGTTAAACCATACCTAATATAACCTTTACGACTGTGCTGGGTTCGGTACGTATACCATAAAGTTAATCTGAGCCTCTCCTTTAGGCAGGTTCATCTCATACAGCCTCGAACTCTCGAATATCCAATTTCTCATATAACTTCAGGAAGGAGAAACGAGGGGCTCACATCAAACTAACCTATACGATAAATTCAGGAAATAAGTTGCCACACTGCTCTCAAAACAAAACATGCTCTTCACCTAAAAATGAGTATATGTAAATATATATTATGTTACCTGTAATGATATATTATCAACACCAACTGAACATATTATTCACTATATTATTGTAAATGAAAATTAATATGATATCCACGTTCGACAATTTTATTGGATATGTAATCTTCTTTAAATTTTCACATGCATTCACTAGTGCACTTTAGTAAAAAAATTATATTAGAAATATTATTTGTTTTCGGCCCTTAAAACGCGACACTAGAGGTACCAGTAATTATACACGGAGTACAAACACGACGCGGTACGAAAAATACGAGTTCCTTGTATTCACTGGTAGTAAGAGAATTGTGCACTGATTACTCAAATTGTTTCACTCCTCACACGTTTTTGTTCCACCATCCATTGTGATTGATGAAGATTAATACATCTTGTTCTTACACTTAGTTTTGTTGATAATCGTGACTTCCGTGGGATTTAGTAGTGAAAATCCTCTTGTAGGGCATCACTTTACATTCGTTGAAGCATTATTCAATTTAATTTTTGAGTGAGGAGAGGCGAGGTATCAAGCTGTTACCTCTCGGTATAGAAAGACCTCACTTCCCGCGCCAAGCGAGCGTTGTTCCCTTCACAGACAATGGGTGCGTAGTGATACACCTCTTAACCAAAAAAAAAAAAACCTTCCTGTAAAACATGAACATTTTAGTAAACTACTCCTGTTTTAGAAACTAATATTTGGGTTTTTACGTTATGGACGGCATAATAAGTATAATTGCACAGGCACTAATTTGAACAGTAATAATCAACTAAGAAAAATGTAAATTATGGAATATAGTTCTCACCTCACACTTTAGTTTGCACAGAGTTGGGAGAAAATGTCACACAATTCTGAATTTGTTACCAAATCTGGTTATGGGAAAGGTATTGTGGGCGTTACACACACACACACACACACCTACACACACACACCCAATAAGCACTTATGAAGGAGAAATTTTGCAGTTTTGCTATTCCAAGAATTACGTCTGGCAAAGGACTGTTCCAGAAAATTCGCCTGTGTGTACGAGGGTTATATAAAAATGTTTTGTTTCATAACTATCCTGTTATAACTTTCTTGAATTAGAAGCAGGAATTTTACTTCAGACACACACATTCGCAAAAACGAGAAATTGTGAAGTTAATATAACATTCTCAACATCATAAAATATACTTCTGCGATCAGATCATCGACATCAAACAAAAAGGAAACGAACAATAGCTTATGAATGGCTCAAATACTGCAGATGTAGACAGTCTACGTTGAGTTTATTATTCAGAAGCACAAGAGCAATATTGTTGAAACAAGAAAGCAGGAAGCCCGTTATCAATCGATCAGTAATCAGTTTCAAACTAAGTAATGTAGGCTTTTCGTATATTAATTGCCACAATCACTACCGAAAATAAATATTAAATATTGATCTAGTCTCTTTCGATATTACCCCAACTCTCCGGTTTTAAAGCTCATTGTTAGCAATTATACATAAGGTAACTGCAGGTATATATGCCATTTCTGCTAAATACACCAAATGTTCAGTGCTGGGACGTTTCCAACGAAATCCACTAAAGTGCTCCTCTAATATGTGCCACGGTCTTGGACAAGTCCCATTTGACGAATACTCCGAGTCAATGCTGAGACCGCCACGCCGTGCAGTGTTGTTTGCTTCGGGAAGATTCCGTGGAAGTACGTTATTATTTCAATAGAAATAAGAATATGTTATTAGTACCGTGCTAACTCAGAACATTGCCGATTGTTTACAGCAATGTATGCCCTATTTCGTGTCCATCTACGAACACTTTGTTTCATAAGTGCAATTTAGGTATTTTTGATTGCATGGCTACTAAATCAACACCAAGCATAGTCCAGCGAAATACGCCAAGGCATGTGCAGGACGGACTGCAGAAGAGAAAAATGTTTTCATTTGTCTCAACGTTCCATGTAATATCGGTGTAGTTTTTTTTCTTCATAAGGACTAAACTTTTCAATTTGGAACTTCATTTCAACTTTGGAGTTTGAATCAATAGATAATTAGGGGGAAGTGGGGGCGACAGCATCGAGACTATAAGTATCCGTAACGATTGACTCGATTGCTCATGACTCCAAATTAAAAGAGGAAAAGGCTATAGCGAATAGTGTTCAAATGAACAAAGGCACTGCTAAATGAAAAGGAGAGAAAACAAAAGCTAAAGTAGAAGATAAAATAATAAATAAGATAAAATATATAACAATAACAAGATATAGAAAAAACGTTAAAAGCTGAGAGAAAATATAAAAATTTAGCAGCATTGAAAGAATAACAACAAAACAAAAAAGCTCAGAGAACTTGAACAACCCCAGAATCATAAGTGAACTTAAGTATCCGGCTAACAACATCACTATCATCCCCCAAGGCACGGGTAAGAACAGAAGGCAGTCCGTAACGTTCTCTGAGATCTGAGTATTCAGGACATTCCACAAGAATGTGCTCAATACTCAGAGGGACTATACACTCTTCACAATATGGGCGGTTCAATCTCCGCAGCAAGGAGCAATGCTTCAGATGAGAGTTGCCTATACGCAAATGCGTCAGGAGCACTTCATCTCGACGCCTATCCTGCGATGACGTCTGTCAGTTCCCAAACGTAGCTTGACAACGTGAAGAATTATTTTCAATTGTCTGGTCCGAATCCGCTTGATAGTAAGAGCGCATCAAGGTGTTAAAATGCCTACAGAGATCGCAGCTAGAGGGACAGTGCTCCAAGGCAATTCTAGCCAAGGTGGCGTTCTTGGTAGCTGTGTGTGCACGTTCGTTTCCCCGACCTAACCCGGCACCCACAAGACAACAACGATACAGTCCTGTTGCTGTAGATGATGGAATCTCACAACAAAGTCTTGAACAAGGGCATTTTGGCTAAATTCATTCTGTAGATTAACGACAATGGTCTGAGAGTCGGTGCAAACCAGCACGCGACGTAACGAAATTGTGAGAGTATGGTCAAGAACAAGATTGATGGTAATTAATTCAGCGGTGTATACTGAACACAGGCAATGCAAACTGAACACTAAGAATCCTTCGCCGGTAACAAAGGCGCAGCCAACATAATTCCCATCTTTAGAACCGTCCGTATAAAACACACTAAAATCGGGGTACTGTTTTAGTGATGCTGCAAACTCCTGCTGGTAGACCTGGGAGCTGGTATTCTGCTTCGAATAGAAACACAAGCGTAAATCAATTCTTGGATACCGAAGCATCAATGGCAAGACAGAAAGGAACGGGACCAGCGAGAGAGAGGGGGGAACACACGAAATCGGCAGTGAGAAAACTCTCACACGCCCAGACGTACCATGGGGGTGTAGCACGAGGACGTGCAGTCGTAAAACCGATCACAACGGAGACAGGGTATACAGGGATGGCCAGGGATACAGCGCAGAATAATTTAACAAAAGTCTCTCACGACGAAATGTTAACGAAGGTTCGTTGGCATCAACATAAAGACTGACAACAGGACTAGTACGAAAAGCGCCAGTAGCTAGTCGGATATCCAGGTGATGGACTTCGTTAAGTTACCACAGCAGAGAAAAGAAACCAGACGAACACACAATATGCCATAGTCAAACCTAGAGAGGATTAGACTACGGTATAAGCGAAGCAGAACAGTGCTATCAGCACCCCATGTGCGATGGGACAGAATACGAAGGAGATTCAGGCTGCGTAGAGAAGAATATTTAAGAAAGCGAATGTGTGGTGTGGAGAAAGCGATAATTCATGGTCGAAGAGTAGATCCAAGAAACGGACAGTATCAACGAATGACAAACGGAAATACAAATCCAGGTCAACAATGTAAGAGCGTTGGCGGCAGAAGTGGGCACATTGGGAATCCTCGGTGGTAAAATCGAAATCCTGTGTCGTTTTAACAGCGAACAAGACGATTCAGAATCAACTGAAGCTGTCGAGTAATATTGCGGAGGTAGCAGGAATGACAGAAAATGAGAAGATCGTCAACATAGAGCAGAGTAGACACAGGACAATGGATCTGCGAAAGAACGTTGTTGACGGCGACAGCAAACAGTGTGGCGCTAAGGATACTGCCTTGTGAAACACCATTTTTCTTGGACAAAAGTCTCTGAAAGTGTAGATCCCACTCGCACTCTAAAATGTCCTCGTAAAGAAAATTCGTAATAAATTGTGCCATATGTTCACGAAGACCCCAGTCATATAATTGTTTCAAAATACCGTAACGCCATGTCCTGTCATACACCTTCTCTAGATCAAAAAGATCCAGTTTCGCCATCGCATTCTGGAATGGAACCATGAACAACATCAAGAACAGTCTGCTCCTAAACCTCGGCTACAGCATCTACAGGGAGATCATCACGACAAAGAAACTCACTGAGATCTCAGAATTTACGGCAGTCAGCACGCTTCAGATTGAAGCGGCGGAGTGGTATATGAGGAGGAACAGGGAGACCGTCAAGGAACACTCGAAAGCGATCACTGCCACGAAGATCAAGATGCACTCCCCATGTCAATGTGTTCAATAGAACAGCATTGCATATGGAGAGGTCGAAACAGGAGTAGGTACCATGGACAGGGGGGAAATGAGTAGGATCCCCATTATTAAGGATGAACAATCCACACTCCTCATGAAATTCTGTGACCTGACGTCCGAGATCGTCGGTACGAGCAGACTCCCAAAGGCGGTGATAAGCTCATCAACAAGCAAGATTGGCGGCTCGAGATAATGGAAAAGTTGAAGCAAATCTGCCGCCGTGAAGACTTCTGAATGAGGAATATATAACGAGCAAGTAGCAAGCTGACGAGGAAAGTAGACTCGCACTGCAACTCTTGCAGTCGAGATGCGAGGTGTGAGTGCCGAGAATGAAGAGATTAGCAGACACATATTGCCACGCCGCCAGCAGCGTAACCAGCGTCTGGCTTATCACATCTATACATACTATACCCAGAAAGAAGGAAGAACTGGGGAGGTTTAAAATGGGTTTCCTGCAAGCAGACAAGTACTGGCTAGTGGTCAAAGACCAATTATGTTAATTTCTCACGGTGACTATAGAAGTCATTCAGGTTCCACTGAAGAAGCGCCATACTGGAAAGGATCAACGTTTGAGGCGAACTTTTCCATGAGGTCCAATCGTAGTCCTCTCTATATCCATTAGTTCATCTTTCACCATGTCAGCTTTCAAGGAAACTGGAGGTGGCCGACGAACTGGTTTGGATTTCGGTCTCTTCTGAGAGAACTGTATCGTTAAACCGGTGGATATGCTGGCTAAGTTTAAGGTCAGCTATATAAGGTGATCAGCGGGGAGCTGGAGTCTGTCACAAACCACCACTAACAGAAACACGTGGGGTCTTTCCATATTCGCTCATCGATGCAACTGAGGTCTTTTGGTCACAACGTTTCTCTGGGATCAAGTCTATTTGGGTGGAAACGTCAGACGTCTGGGTTGCTACAGATTTCCGAGAACTAGGTGCAACAATCGCGAATGGGACAGAAGGCGAGGCAGGGAGGCTTTCTTTTAAAGGACGCTTGGCATCAGCAGCAGAAATCTCACCAACCATGAGCTCTCGGATGCTTTTCTCGCACTGGAAGGCTCGACAGTCCCGAGACCAAGCAGAATGCTCACCCTTGCAGTTGACACAAAAGGTTTGGTCGTTTTACAGGGTTCCGCACCATGACTACCCTGGCCACAATTAGCACAAAGGGCAGCACTCGCATTACACGACGTGTTAGTATGTCCAAAATGTTGACATTTAAAGCAGCGCAAGGGACTAGGTATATAGGGACTAACTTTAAACTATAGAAACAAGCCTAGATGTACTCCGGAAGCGTTGGCACAATGAACGTAACAATCAGTGACTGAGTAGAAATGAGTTCACCTGACTTCTTAATTTTTTAATGCGAGTTACGTGTATAACGTGTTGTCCGCTAACTCAGATGTAATTTCCTCCTCTGTGGCATTGAGGAGATCCCAACACGATATCACCCCTCGAGAAACGTTCAGTAGACGATGGGGTTATACTAACACGTTCACCGGTCCAAAACCAATTAACTTCAGTAGCTTCGCTGTCTGCTTCTCGTCGATTGTTTCCACCGCATTCGGCAATTTCTTGATGTCTTTAACCTGTCCGGCATTATATGTGATAACTTCATGAATGTCAAAAGGGGATAAGCCCTCAATAACACTCGGACGGTTTGCATGAGAATTGGCACTACCATCGTCTTTACATTTAATTACAAGTTATCGGACAACAGGGGTCTCAATACTTGTCTTTTCCACTATCTCATTGTCACTTGGTTTGGGCTTCTTCGCAATCTTTAATGTTTTAGTAACTATATAAGAAAGATTTTAAATAAAATTTATAAAGGGAAAAAACGGTGTGAACACCGCAACGTCACACCGAGCGTAATCGCGGACAAACTACGCTATCCTCTGGCAATTCTCTTGGCACGACCACACTGTAGGATTAGCGTGGGGGCGACGCGGTTAAGGGAAACGGGAGTGCAAGAAAACCATTCCCATTGACAGAAATGCAAAGATAGACACCGACGAGCCCAGAAAAAACAAAAGGGCGCGGATTTTTGTTTTTCTTGGTTCTATTTTTGCTTTTCTTTTTAATAGTTTTTCTTATGTTTGCAAAGACTTAACATACCAGACAACACAAACACTGGACGTACACAACAGGAATCCTGGTGGGTGCACGTTCTCCCCAAATGGAGGAACATGTCCACTAGAACTTCTTCCCGACTTCCACCAACCACCCGCGAGTCCGGTACCGGTATTAGTGGCTGAGAGGGCATGCAATGATGCGCAGATGTGGGGTGATAAATGAATGCAAAATGAAGCCGTTCTCTCAACTCTATCCTCTCCACGACGATGATATTCCGCAACATGAAGAGGGTCAACTTTGGAGGTTATCGTTTTTACATTTTATCTTTTTATTTTCATCTTGCACTTTCGTCAATCCTATTTTTTTTACTTCAGTCATGTTGTGCAGTAATATTTGAGTTCGTATAATACAGATGATGTAAGCAGTTGCAAGATTTATTACATACTTCTAGTAGTATCCTAATTACATTCACACGTTGGTAAATACGCCACTTTGTAACACTTTTTTTTATCTTGTGTACAAAATAGAAATAAGTGGCATCATTGCCGCACTTTTTCTACGCGGGGAAAGGGCTACTATAAAACACACACGTTTTGTTCTTTGTGTTTCAAGAAAATTAAGGCCGTAAAAAATACAACACTCTTAATATGGCGTTTTTACCTACTCCTATGTTATATTTTTAATTCTTGAAAGGTTGTTGGTGTGTTTTGAAGGTACTAAATAAACAGTGATATAAAACCAAAACTGATTTACAAGGAGCGAAGAATGTATACTAAGATTTTTCTTATGATTACTTAGCTTACAAATATTATAAATGTTGTGACAAAGACGCGTTCTATTAAATGTCGTACAAGAGCAAAATCAGTATTAAGTAAGAACAATGGTTTCATAAACACGAAATTTGGTAATAATAATACAAGTCTTGATGGATACATTAATAGTATTTATTTATTAATAGTACAAGTCTTGATGGAAACCGATATGAACTCGTGAGAATAGGATATCATTGTTATTACCTGACCAGGATATTAGTGCGGTTATTCGGGGAGGGCGCTGCTGTTGTGTTTACATCAGTTTCTTGGTAAGCACGGCGGGCAGGGGAGAAGAGAGCGTCACTCTGCAGTGTATCCAACGATTTCTAAAAGTTACAGTTTACATATTATAAGTAGTCTAATCTGTTTCGCCATAAGTAGTCTAATAAAGAACGCCATAAACTATATAGTTATTAAATGCAGGAATGGTTATTCCTGCAGTAATGCAGATGTATTGTGGATAATGGCATATAGAGTAAGCGGGGGTAAAAATCCGCAGTTTGATGTTTGAGTTGCGCTGGAGCTGAAAGATATAATGGCAAAATAACGAATTTCGCACAGAAGTATATATAAGTGAACATTCCTCTATATTTTGAAGGTGCTAGAAAGCCTACTAATTTATTACTTAATAAGATTCAGCAATTTAAAAAAGGATAGACAAATTCGGACTTTTGCCCCAGTATAGGGGACAAAAGTCCAATCGCAATGGGGTAAAAGTCCGCTGAAATACACGAAGTAGGAAATCGACATACAGGCATTTTTGTTTTCTACAAGAATCTTAAGATAAACAAAGAGCATACGAAGCATGAAGTGATTCTTCGTATTAACAAAAAATTTAGACTAAGCAAAAAATAAGTTTATCTCATTTCAGAAAAACTCAATAAACATAAATAAACAACATACTTGACATGTTCTTCGTATTGATAAAGTTAAACTAGGAAAAAAGAAATTATCCCACTTATTTACGAATACCACAAGAAAGCACAAAGCATGGATTTTCCCCCTCGCATTGAAAAGTTACACTAAAAGAATATATCAGGCTATCCCAGTTATTTATTTAAAAAAACCACAAAAACATACGAAGCATGAAGTTTTTGTTTGTGTTAAGTTATACTGAAAGAAAAAAGTCTTCGTTAGAAAGCTCAATAGAAGTTAAGAAAAGCTCAATAAACACACAACGCATAAAACTTTTTTTCATCAACAAAGTTATAATAAAAAAAGAAATTATCCCACTTATTAAGAAAAGCACATAAACTTATGAAGTGGAATAATTACAAAACCAGGCTTGAGTCTAGGCATTTGTCACATACGAACTGGCCTCATTCATAAGCAGTGCAATCATGATGACACCATTCTTCGAACGAATTACACATTATTCAATTCTCATCCGGGGGATCGACATATTTGCCTTTACACAATGGACATACATATGCCACTACTTTTGAAGTTGAACTTTCAGCGGATGCAAACAATTTCTTAGGACTCTGCTTCTCTTTTTCTTCTCGAACAGTACATAGTTCTTTTCTTAGTGTTTCTAATAGCAAAGGACAAATCTCTCTCAGCACCGATGAACCAAATGACTCCAAGAGCACTTTTCACACATTAACAGATGGATTCAGCAATACAAATAGGTATGTGTTAGCACTACTGACTATTAATCCTAAGTTCTCTTTACATCGCTGAAATGTGAGTAGTGCCCTTGGTGTCATCGATGTAATCAGTGTTGAGCGTTGCTTGCCCAAATTCAAAGTTCAAACTCTATAGAGGCCTTCATAGCTTTAGTTAAGCTAAAGAAAGAATACGTAGCAAACGAATTTAAATAGATCTACTGTGAGAAACTGGAATTTAAATTTAAGAATAAAACTATTTACAAATTTGAGAGCTGGGGCAACCCACAAAGAAATCGGACTTTTGCCACATTCGCACTTGTTTTAATTACAATGAAATGCTTGCGTAATAACTAATACCGGAAAAAGGAAAGATAGTGTATATTCTTACTCATGATGTGTTTTTATATGAAACAGCAATAAAATAAGTCGTGACTTCTCCCACGGAGAGTAGTACTATTTCCCATAAAACAAAATATACTTCAAAGTAAGACAAAATGCAATTTATCTCATTGTATTAACAAATTTCACCGCACACCTTTACTAACATGGACAGTACACCGCTGCCATTTAATCTTTCTGCAGTACAAGCAGGTTTCTCAACTCAAACAAAATGAACCCCAAAACCCCAAAAAGAACTTTTGCCCAGTGCGGACTTTTGCCTCCTGACACTCTACACGGAAATAAACTATTTAAGAATAACATAGCACACAAGTGAATTCCTGCCATGTATTAAGCAGATTGTATAAAAATTGATTACGTTTTATTTGACTTCATTCTAAAACAGGAGCAACCTGCAGAACACAGGAATAACGATGCCAATGACTAAAAGATTAATTAAGGGTTGATAGCTTAGAGACTTGCGCAATACCTTGTAAGTTTAAATCAATTTAAGGCTCGGGATGCTTGTGTTTGTTTTAAATATATGTTTATCGGTTGGCAAATGAATTATTTTCTCGAGTTTTAGCCAAGGAGGAATTCTGATACGTTTGCACTTGAGAACTATGGAAATCCTCTCCGTTGCTCTATTTTCTAATGCATATGCTTTTTTTGTACGCTGTTCTGGGTTGAAATTCCAGTGAGAGCTCAAAAATTAATTTTACAATCTTTCACTTTCACTAATCATCTGTCTCCTCTAGCATAAAGAGCATAATCATAGACGTTAAACTAAAGAAATTTCATTTCATTTTTTTGGTGAATGTGGACCCTTTAGAGGAAAAGGAAATGAAGATGAAATTTTGTCTTCATTTTATGACAGGATATAGGATTGGATAGCTTGCCTTTCGGGATTGACTTGTAAAATTTGATTACAGTATCTTTCTTTTAGGATTATTGTCGTAATCCAGCCTTTTAGTAAATATGAAATAAAAGTATTGATAAAACATCAGCGTATAGGTAATGTAAGCGTAAGTATCATTGCTTCAACACATAATAAACTCACAATTTTTATTCATGAGTAGAGAAATTCCCCTTGAACTTCCTCTGAATTTCTTTCAGATTCTAGTTCTCGGGTGACAAAGAATTAATTCTACTATCAGTTTTCATACACAATATAATTTTAAAATTTGGGAGCCTAGTGTTATCTTTATGTCTGTAATACATAATCATTTATCGATTGGCTTCAGAGGACTGAGTTTAGCTCGTAAGCACAAGTTACATATAGTTCAAATATATCAGATGTACGGTCTTGTTTAACAAAACCTGCCCTTCCGCCTCCTCTATCTGAAAAGCCCTGTATTGTTGTATACATATGAAATTTAAAGACAAAAGCAATCACCTTTAAAGAACTGTATTTTTATTTCAAGTCTAAGTATTAAAATGCGCTACGTTTGGTTGCAAGAGGTTGGGTAGCTTCTCTTTTGTTTGTTTGTTTGTTACGACTGAATTTAGATACCTACCATTGGCACTCATCTTCTTTTAACATGAATTGATGTAAGAAGCGGCCGCGTGATTTTCGGTCAATTGTTTCATCACCGGTATTTTTGAGCAATGAGATAACAGTGGAAAACAAACTTCTTTCTTCAAACTTGATAATTTGAAAAGCGTATCCAAGTGGTTTTGTAATTAAAATACATATTTATTCACTCTAATCAGTTTCAAAAGTAGCATTAATTTTATAACAACATAATGGCTGTAAGATTTACCCTGAAAATGCATTTTGTATATCTTTTAATACGCAATTCATTTATTTTGTTATTTATTTATTTATTTAATTGGAATTTCACTGGACTTTAATTCCTTGGAAGGACAAGGAACCTTCAATTGTCAGGCACCTCACTTTAAACTTTAAACGCTCCCCTATCGCCTCCAATGTCACAGTGGGTATATTTCTTTTAAATAAAGTTTTTCAAAATATGGCAGACATACTGGATTTTTAAAATTGCCAAACCATGCTAAATAATGACAGATTAGACATCAGAGAAAGTTATCTTTATCTACCATCTCAATCAGGGGCGGATCCAAGTTTCCTTCGAAGGCGTTAGGAGTGTGGCGGTGAAAGATATCAATTTCTCTCTGACCGGACTTCTGCAGGACATCCGAAAATGATCTCAATGCAAAAGAATTTTGTTACTCAAGACACTGCTTAGACAATCCATCGGAGATCACATGGTCCAACTTGATTGCAATTTAGAAGACGTCTTATCTCAAATCTACACAATAGGACTTGCTTTGAACAATGAAAGCACAGTTGCCAAAACATAACTTTGATTCACAAAGATGAACTTCCAGGTTTTGTTAATGGGAGAAGTAAGAATTTCTTACACTGGTATGCTACGAAGTTCTTTATACAACATTGAGGTTAGTTTATTCGCAAGTTTTGTCAAATTCATATGGAGGGTGTCTGTACTTTTTTTTTTGCAGTTTCTCAAAATGTTCTGGAAATTACTTCCATAACTTTTGAACTTAACTTAAACGTATCCGTGAAGTTGTTTATTACCAACAGGACAAAAAGAACTGTGCTAGGTTAATTACATTAATTACAAGTAATCCATTAGAAACACTGTTGTTTGTATTTTAGTTCCAAAACTGGCCGCCCACACTCGTTCGCTGGTCAGGTAATACTAAAATTAAATTTTTGAGACTCAAAGCTGTATTTAAATTCGCAGAGGGAGTTAGCCAAAAATCACGTATGACCAACAAACAATAGAACAAGGAAGGGCAGCGTGAACTATATAATGTGTATGAAGAGCCAGCAGGTATGAAAAATTGGGAACCACTGGCTTAATGTAAACTTTGGTATCAATTTGATTTGCTAATAATTGACACAACTAAACCAAAAAAGCGCCAAAGTGGGCCAGCCATGGAGCTAGAATAACCTTTACTCTTAGTTTAGCAATCGACTGGCATTCTTAACGTACATTACATAATTCATGTGTAACAATAGTTACCAGTTGGTTTTGTTTGTAACTATATTGTACCAACCACAATGGAAAAATTAAAATTAAAAAAACGCCCATAATATTAGAGATAGGTTTTTAAAATGTATATTGTTTTGTGGTTGCATTATTTGTTCCAGTTTAATTGTAGCAAGGAAAAATATTATTTGCTAAAAATATGTTGTTTTCTGGTTCACTGAACTGTCAAATGATCAACCAGAAGTATTATTTTTAATGAAGAGAAACCACAGTTTGTAGTAAGGGAAACAAACATTGCCACATCGTAATTATTATTTAGGATTGGAAATTTACTATATTAGTTTCTGATATATATATTCCGTAGAAGTACGATTTATGTCAGCTAATTAAAACTCTACGTGCATTGTAATAATTATGAAATTAGTCTTATTGTAATATTTCATTCCTAGTTTAAATTAAAAGAGAAGGATAAACATTAGAATCTTCTAAATTTCTACAGATACATGTAAAATTACAAAATCAAGCTTGATATTTGTAAAATTACAGATGTTATCTAGAAGAAAGAACATACTGTCATGTAATCTTTGTAAGGTCTCGAAGAAAGAATATACTGTTCTGTGATCTTTGTTGAGTCTTGGATAAGAATGATTCCATGTCAAAAGGGCCCGGACAAAAGGGTAATGACAGTAAGGCCCGAGTCAAAACGGCCTCGCATCAAAAGGACCCCGTTCAAAAGGTTACCGCGTCAAAAGGGTCAGGGTAGAAATGATCCCACGGCCAGGGAACCTGAAATCAAAACAGAAGTGAGAATCAGGGATGCAGGAGAAGATGGGGCCTAATGTCCCCTTAGTAAGTTGAAGTTTTTGTCCAACAGAAGAAAGAATATCAATGGTTATTAGTAACAAAAGGGAAATTTGAATGGCGATATTAATCTTGTTTGGGTGCTGTTTGTTCTGCAACAAGCGCTATCGCTTAAGTCGGTTCTCCATGAAAGATTGCTTTCAACCGCGTCTCTTTGAGCTTCTATTCTCGAGACATGGCCAAATCAAACTTTATTTATTAATGACTGTTCCCATGGTTCTAAAATTCCATTTCTGCTCCTCAATCAAGTATAAAAGCACATATTAGTATGAAAAATATTATGTTGAAAACAATTGTTTAATTTTGCTCTAACAGGGTGTCTTTCGGTCACAAAAGTCACGAAAGACACGAAATGAGAAAACTTCCATGAAAGACAAGAAATTTAGGATTTGGGCCAAGATTGTTTTGTACCTGTACCAAAATGAGTACATTCTGGAAAATGTTTTATAAAACGTCAAAAATCACCACTGAAAATGTCGATGGTCGGCTTTAGACAGTACCAAATCGCAGGTAAAGCACACTTCTGTTACTTGCGTGAAAATTTGGCCTAATTCGCATCCAAATTTGCTCTTGAGAATGTTACGAAGTTTTATGGTTTGTTAAGAAAAAGGTCACGAAAAATCACGAAATTTCATTTTGGAATTTTAGTACACATCCTGTGTAAGAATATAGACATGGATCTGTATACAAGGTTAATCAAATTTATTGGAACAGAACAATAATAACGATACAGATGGACAAAATAAAATCAAATCTTGCAATTGGTATTATTGCAAGAATTACATTGATTTGGAGTGTGGTGAAAGTGGAAGCCGTTTTGAATTCTGCTATATTGCAGATCGTACTTTTTTCTTTGAACGGAAAAGACTATGAATTTACACTTCAATTTAGGCTAAAATATTCCCATAAATGAGAATGTGAACTCATTTTTGACAATGAACATCTATGAGACAAGGCGTGCTATGTTTGACATATGTATCTAATAGAAAAAGAGTATCATAACAGGACAGTATAATAGAGACTCGGTACAAAGGAGAAGCAAATGTTAAAAGTCGGTGTCGAAACTGCGTTAAATGATTGAATATATATCATGACAACGATAATGAATTTCGCATAATACATACCATACAATATTTCTAAAAAGAAAAAGGTATTTGTGTCACACAAATTTGGGCTAGATCCTACTAGAAACGATAACCTGAACTGATTTTTGGCCGACCGCCATTCATTTACGAGAAAGCGTATGCGGCGTTTGACATTTGTTTCTAGCAGAGGAAAGTATTGGTATAGGAAAGTAATAAAGAGGTTGTTCTTAACGTTTCTATTCGTTTGCTTGCGTTTGTAAAATATTGTGGGGTACGTGATGCTCTTAATGTGCAGTTCCGAATATTCAGTATAGTTCAATGACTTCGTTCAAATAGTAGCTGATGGTAACAATGATTTGTCTGGTCAGTGTATTGTACGGTGTGGATTTAATTTGGGAAGGATATAATGGTAGAACAGCTATAAAGACACTATATATTATTCAAGAGAAGAATTAAGAAACATACGATACTAAAATTTTCTAGAGCTTTCGAAGATAAACCCAGAAAGTGGTAGGAATACATTGTTTATCTACGAAATTAAGTTAAACCTACATGGATATGATGGTTGAATAATAGATCTTCGACAAGTGAATATAAAGATAAATGTCAAGAATGTCCAGCTTACTGTAAAATACTAAAAGAGGATGTGTAATGGTTTGGGTTATATATGTTCATCAGACGTTGGAGAGTTAGTGTGTGTTGATGAGATTCTGATAAAAGAAATTTCTCTTAACGTTCTTAGGACACTCTTCACCCAAGTACAAAAAATTGAGAATGAGGAGGACTTCTAATTTTATCAAGATATTGATCCCAAACAAAGTTATGTTGTAAGAGAATGGTTGTTTTAAAACTGCCCAAAAGTGCGCGTAACCCTATCCCACAGTACCGACTTTAACCCATTAAGAATCTTTGGGATGAATTGCGATGTAAGGTCAATATGTACGAGTTACGGTGAAAGAAGGTTTGAGAGCAGCATTACGTACAGCGTGGAAAATATTTCCCACACTATACCAGGAAAATTGTAACAACCATGCCGAAATGCTTAAAGGAAGTTATAAATAGTTTTATGTTTGCTGTTAAATACTAATTGTATGAACTTGGAGGGAGAATATAACTTTTGAGGACATTTTATAGTAGTTTGGTTCATGATGTCTGAATATTTATGTGACGAACAATGTCCACATCCCCGTTCAATGCAGTTTCTGCAACAACACACATTTGTAACATTTTCTTTCTCTCCGCCACATTATTACTGGATTATCCTGATATTTTCGTCTACTACATTTAAATGTTAAACATAGCACACCTCGTAAAGGAATGGGGATAGGTGAAAAATAAATTCAGATTCTCGTTTGCGGGAATATTCAAGCCTAAACTGATGTGCCAAACACACTCTTTTCCATTTAAAAATATTGTGTGATATCCAATATGGCAAAATCCAAGATGTCTGCCATTATGTCCACACTGTCACTTAATGCAATTTTCGCATCAATACATACCTGCAACTTTTTACTTACCTCCGTCTACGTGTCTCATTGCCTGTCCAAATACTTTGGTCTACTAGATACAAACTGTCAAATGTAACACCCTATCTCGCAAACGAGTGAAGATAGATTTTAAAAAGTGAGTTCTTATTCCCATTTGTGGGAAGATTCTAGCCTAAATTACTGTGTCAAACCTATCCTTTTCCATTCAAAAATTGTTGTGTAATATCAGATACCACGGAATCCAAAGTATCTGCCTTGAAGTCCATATCCCATTCAGTGCAGTTTTTGCATCAATACCCATCTGTAACATTTACTTTTCCTTCGTACACGCGTATCGTTATTGCTGGTTCATCGTAATATTTTTTACTAATCCTATATTTTTTCCATATGTGTATTCTTTCAACACAATAAATCGGGTATTGTCCACAGAATATTTTTCATCTAATAATCGTTTTTACACTTCTGAAGCTTTCCAGACTATCTCAAGGTTTTTTAACGTGAAACCCTTTTGTCAATGGGCTCTTCTGACCTCGGATCTTTTTGACTCGGGTCCTTATGTCTGGAGCCATTTTGAGGCGGGGCCGTTTTGACTCGGGCCTTTCTGTCCTCGTCCTTTTGTCAGGAACCTGCTGACGTAACAAGATAAAGAATATACTATCATACATGTAATCTATAGGGTCTTGAAGAAAGAATATACTGTTCTGTGATCTTTGCAGAGTTTTGAAAAGAGAATGTTCTATTATGAAAACTTTGTAGGGTCTTGAGAAAAGAATATAGTGTCACGTAATCTTTGTAGTGTCTTGAAGAAAAAACAAAAGCGTATACTGTTATGTAATTTTTGTAGAGCTTTGAGGAAAGAATATACTGTTATGTAACCTTTGTAGGATCTTGAAGAAAGAACATACTATCATTTAATATTTGTGGGATCTTGAAGAAAGAACATACTATTCTGTGATCTTTGTGCAGTCTTGACGAAAGAATATACTGTCATGTAGTCTTTGTAGGATCTTAACCTCTACGGTCCCCCAGTGCTCATTTTATTTTAATATTACGTAAACGTATATCGTTTCATTTCAATTGCATCCTTACAAGTTTTGCTACTCAGATACTCATTCGGGAATACATTGAGTGCAGTCTGGGTCCATCATATGGCAGCTTTGAGTATACAGTGTACTAGCTAGAAAATATTCAGAAATAATTTTTTCGTGCAGTAAAAAAATTCGGGTCTGTAGAGGTTAAAGAAAGAACATACTGTTCTGTGATTTTTGTAGGATCTTGAAGAAAGAATATATTATCACGTAATTTTTGTTGAGTCTTGAAGAACGAACATACTGTACTGTGATCTTTGTAAAGTTTTGAAGAAGTTATATACTGTCATGTAATATTTGTAGGGTTTTGAAGATGATAGAATATAATGTCACGTAATCTTTGTACGGGTATTTCACTGTTTATCTACGAAGACCGTTAAAGCAACTAAAGACTAATGATTTACCCATTTATCGATTTCTTTCCATTTGCCTAGCTTGCAGAGTACGATAAAAATTGTAATATTTACCATATTTTTGGTTAATTTTGCGATTGCGTTCGTGTTATTATATTTCAACACAGTATTACGCTACTTATAGGTTTCCATATATAACTTTTCCTTCAGAACGTTTCTTAAAGGTATATTTCATTTACCAATATTTACAACGTGCCTAACTTCTCGTCTTCACATGGTAGAACGTTTACCTCTGGTGCTTGAGGTCTCTTGTTCGATCTCAGGTCACGTAAGATTCTGGTGGACAACATCGTATCCGTGAGTTTTGCTAGGTGTACTCTCGTTTCCTCCCACAGTCTCATTCCACCAATTTTTCCATCGTCATTCCCTTCTCGTAACCATTCGTCTTCCTTATCCTAACGTTCATAATCATGTTACGTTAAACTCAAAGATTTCATCTCATTTCATTTTTCTACGTCTTCACGTGTATGCGATTTTAGTTTTCACCCATTCACATTAGTTCTTTCAGTGGCTAGCGCAAATTAAAGATGGCATCTCACAGATAACTAAACTGTTCTAATACCTTGCGGTTTTCCTGTTCTTACTAAAGTAATCAATCAGAATGGTGACGCTTATGATCTCTATTATACTTATCGGATTCTCCTCCATACATTCAGAGCGCCAAAAGCTTGATCGCTCTCCAGTATCTTTGTTCTAAATTGGCTTATCGTTTTGTCCGTCATTATATATATATTTGCAAATGACGACATAGTAATGGAAACAGTTAATACTGATTTACTACATGGTAAAGACGAGGTAAATTTATAATAGGGTAAAACACAGAGTGCATTATTTAAGCAAAGTTACGTATTGTTCCACTCACGGATAATAACTTACGTAACGTTTGCGGATCACTTCCAGGATATGATGGTATAACATTTTCAAGGTATTTCCATTTCCAAAATCTAACATTATATTTTCCTCGGATCTGCATTATTTTTAATCTGATTCCTTGAAGGAATTTAAAAACTGAGAATACTGTATAAGACTCTCATAAACTGCGGGAAGCTCCCCCGCGCTGTAGTCTTATGAGTGGCAATCCTAAAATTTTCGTATAATTTAAATAACCAATTTTTATAGTTTATTCTCGTATCTTAGTTTATCCTGTAATAAATCGAAATTTTGTCACAATTACCGACTGCAGGAATTGAACTAGATCCATCTCAGTTAAGCAGTAAGCAAGTTAATTGTCCTAGAAAATGATAAATAAAATATGCAGAAATTAAAAACCTCCACCCCATTCACCGCGAGGGCAATATAATTAGATTAAATGAAAATAGTAACTTTAACAATACTGTTATGGCAACATTGTTCCAGTTGAAATTCAAATTTTTCCTTGGTTGCTGTGAAGATGTCTCAGCAATTGCCACAAAGGAAATGCCCCAGTCGGCCATTTTCCGAAATTTATTCTCGTTTTACGTTGTTTACTGTTGCAGTGTAACTCTCTCTTCAGTTCTCACTTTATAGCCACGCGAATTTCTCCTTCTTTTAATTGCCTTCTGATAAGGATAAAAAATGGAGTAAAACCCAAATTAAGAAAATTAAGTGCTGCACTTAACAGAAGAGATTTATTTCCAGAGATGGGAGACTCAACTAAGATAAAGAATAGAAACTAAAAAGAGAATAAAACAAAAAAAAACTTTTTACAAAGAACAGCTGCAAGGTGTCTGTCTGAATTAGAGCTAGTTTATAGGTTTTCAGTCTAGTTGAGAATTTTTTATATTTTTAAAGTAACTTTTACGTTAATTCTCACTGCATTACAACAATGAGTTAAATGCAAGCGCATATAGCTTAAATATTCTAATTATTCCGTAGAGTTGAGTTCAGTTAATTTTCAGTTTAACGTCCCTTTCATAAGCGAGACTATATGTGACGGGACCTGCTGATTAACGTGGAATCCGAACCGCATGAGCTAACGCCGGAAATCGAACCCGAGTCTCCCACGCCAAAGGCGCATACGCGAACTGCTTAGTGACGAAGGAGCTCAATTATTCCCTAGTTAATACTATACTTTAACGCAGTGGTTCCCCAATATTTTAGACTGGTGATACACTTTATTAAAACGCCGGCAACACTGCAACATACTTCTTTGATTTTGATTTTTTTAAAAATAATATAATTACAATAATGCAAGACTATAAGCTTTTATAAAGTACTGATTGTGTAGTACTGATTATTGTTGCTGCCACTGGAGACGTTTAATTGTATAGTCTGTCTCAAAATTGATTTTAACTTAATCATTAAATACGTCATGACTTTTAAATTTAAAAATTTCGCGCCGCACCCTATATAACTCCGCGACACATCACTTAGAAACAATTGCTCTAACATATAATGGAATAGAATTTGTGATGGAAAACAGGTACGTCAGTATTAAGGCTATTTGACCCCGTCTGCAAGAGAAAAGACTAAAAGGAATGTACTAAAAGATAAGAAACAAAACGCTGTTAATCAGAAAAAAGACACCAGAAACAGGATAGATAGGATAGATAAAAGCATAGATAGAGAAAATGAAGCATGCAACATTAATAATAAATATGAAAAAATAATAAAATGTAATAATAAAAGATAAAATTGTAGCAGCAAAAAAAAAAAACAAAGGACTAAGAAGCTCAAAGAACCTGAGCAACATCAAAGACGTGTACAAACATAAGTACCTGATCAACAAAACTAACAGTATTTCTCAAGTCATGGTAAAATCTACTATGTAGTCCATAGCCTTCTTTGGGATCTGAGTATTCAGGACATTCAACAAGAATGTGCTGAATACTCATAGGACCACACATTATTCTCAATACGTACGATTTAAACCACGCAGCAAGAACAACTATGGGTCAGATGAAAGTGCCCAGTACTTAAACGTATCAGGAGCACTTCATCTTGACGACTAGAGCGATAGGATGTCTGCCACTCTTCAAGGATTGGCTTAACTGCGTGTAGTTTATTGTTATTTGCCTGATCCCAATCTGTTTGTTAATCGGAGCACATGAAGGTGTGAAAATAGCTATAGAGATCAGAGCGAGAAATACTGTGCTCCAATGCAATCTCGGCCAAGGCGGTGTGTGCTTGGTAGTTATGTTAATACATTCTAACATATAATCTTCGACGTAATCGGCTAGTAATAGTATCTTTGTAAGTTGATAGGACGTTGAGCATAGGTAAAGTTCGTTCCGATGTTTTTATAATTAGAACGGCATTCACCTTATGTATATATTTCATGTATTTGATTATAGATATCAAAACTTCTGTTTTACACATCCTAAAAACGAAAGTTCATTTAACACCATAATAAGCATTATAACAACATCGTCTATTGTTTTCAGCTAATGAAGTGAGCTATCGTGTGCGGGCATTTGTTGCATATTGCATCAGTTTCGATTTCCAGTATCCGAAAGCTTTGAGCGCATTATGATGGTTTAGATTCCATCTTAAATGTTATCTTGAAATACACTCTTAAGCGTTGCTTCACAGTAACTTGTGTCTTTCCAAGACCAATCGTACGTACATTCACTTTTTTGGCTTTTATTCTATATTTCCTCTTAAGTTAATCATAAAGAAGTTTACCCAAATACGAACTAATGCTCTCCATGTCTATCAGACAATTAAAACGTTTACCTGTTGTATAAACAGGAATAGCTTTTTCGATTCGTCCTAATTTTGATTCATATTTATAGTATCCTGATTCGAACAATGAGGTTTAGAAAAGGTATGGTTTGAAAATTCCACCTTATTACCATAGTTACAAAAATCTGAATGAGTAGAAGGAGATACAGCACTTTTATAAACATTTACAGGTTCACGAGATTGCAACCCTACTTGTTGTTTTGTAGTTTTAGCACCGATAAAGGGAGATGGTTTTCGGGATGGTACCAGGTCCCGTAATCTTTACGATAACGATGCAGAGAATTATTATGTTCTGTAACTAAATACAGTTGATTTAAATTTATAGGCATACTGCTTTCTGCTAAAAATCAGTGGGCAAAAGGCGTTACCATATTCGTAACCAAACTACAAATGGTGGTCTCATCAAAGGACATATCAAGAACATTAATGATAGACAATTTATTATCTAAGAATTCATACAACAATCGGTATTCACTCATTGGAATGTAGAAAAATAAACGCATGAACTGGATTCGTCCGATTGTCAAAATGAACAATACCACTAAATGTCTACACACAGTTTGCCAAAGGGAAGAGTCTGCAATAAACGATTGGATTACCTCTTCCATTTCTTCCTTTGTACCAAAAAGACAAGCCACCAATACTAGGTCTAAACGTAAACTCTTAGTCCTGACAATACTATCAAGCTTTAAGAAAAGTTGGAATGTAGGCTCAGTATTGGTGCCGCATATTATTAGTAAGTTATTTACATCATGCAATAATGACTTATACATTCTTTCGAAGCATTTTTCTCAAAATTTAAATTAAGTGAAGTCGCTATAGCTGAGGGTACATTTTTATGTTTATTTTGAAAGTGCGTACTCACTCCTGGACCTAAATTTGGCGAGGATACATGAACAATATAAAATAAGTGGGTGAATGTAGTATCAACCTTCAACTAATCTTTTCATCAGAGCTATCAGAGTCAATGCTACCTTGCGTTGCTTTTTTAACCAGACGTTGTTTTCTCTGTAGGCAATGCTGGACTAACTTATTTATTTACTCCATTATTTAATTTCTTAATTATTCCCGCAGTAGACTATAAAACTCCAGTTATAGAAGGCATACAGTTTACGTTTACGTACAAATAAATATATGAGATATTTGTGTGCAATAGGATATTTTCATAGCTGTAATTAAAATACATGCATTAGTTAACTATATATTATTACAGTATATGTGATAATATAGAATTAACGTTATAGAATATAACAAACTAAGGTTAGTGGAAAATAGATGAAATAATAAACAAATATTAGATTCACAATACTATCGATAAAGAAAAGTACAGTAATTTGAGAAAGAAAAATTTGTGATAAAACTCTAAATTAAGATCATGTCTAGATAATACATGGATGTATAGTGCAAAAAACAAAAGGAAAAAGAAGGAAAATGTAATAAAGCACAGAGTTGATTTTCAGATGCATAATATCAATATAAGACAAATTACATTCAGCGCAATATTAAAAATAAGTGCTATCATTTAATAAATGTATACATACCGAAATCTACTATCAGTATCACTGGACTCATATTCTTTTTCGATATATATTTGAAAAATATGTAAGAACGGCTGTCAAAACCAGTTTGACGTTTTCCTATCATATCAGAACCGGTTGAAGAAACGCTCCTGTCAGAGCTGAGCTGGTTCTTATGAATCACTTCGTATGAAAACGGTTCGTGAGCTGGTTCTTGAACAACAGCCGGAACTCAGAACTGCTCCCAGAACCGTTTCAACCTTTTTCCTATCATCTCAGAATCGGTTCCTCATTTTCTTGATATCTCAAAACTGGTTCAAGAACTGTTCCTCTCTGCTCTTAACATATCAGAACCGGTTCTAAAACCGTTTCCTGAAAACACAGAATAGTTCCTGAACATCAGCCACAAACCAGAACCGGTTCAGGAATCGTTCCGGAGCGTTTACACAATAATCGGTTCATTTTCTATCCCTACATAGTACAATTTCCAGAAATTTGATATTTTAACCCGTTTCGGAGATATGATGTACATTGGTAAAGTTTGCAACATCAGTTAAATTGTATAATTACGAGAGCTTATTGTAATTACAATTATTGCTGTAATGCTATAAAGGCAGATGAAAGTAACATTTTAGAATTTGATAGAACTACACCATTTGAAACAGTATTTTAATCTACTTCCGTGTATAAGTAAATAGACGGGTTCGTATATATGAGGCACCTAGTATCAAAATCCGCAACATCCATTTTGCTTAGTTTCGAGTAGTCTCGCAAAACGTACAGTGAAGCTCCATGTACACGCGTACAAAGTCCCATATTTGAACTAGTTTTTTAGTATGAAATATTAAGCATTTAAACAAAATTATGTTTCCATGGAATTCCTTTAGATCAAATATATAACCAGCGATATACAGTATAACTCAATTTCGGTAAAAAAAATTACTTGGCGGCTTTTCATACCAGGCGCCTGATATTATATAGTTAAATAGGTGGACAGATAAATAAATGGACATAGATAATGATAGATAGATATGTAAGTGAAGTTTATGATTTATAATGATTCAAAAATACGGGGTGAATTTATACTATTATTTATGACTGAAGTTGGACCTGCTAAACGAAGACTATTCATTCCGTCAATATATTGTTTTTTTTAAAGAAAAAACAACATATTAATACATATACATGTAGGAGGCAATATTTGAAATTTTATTGATGACTGCAGATATAGAAAATAATTTAACTTTTACATACAATACATCAATATTCCGCTTACCATATTCCTGAACTGTGCTGTACCGAGTGCTGTGGTTGCTTTGGTACTCTTATTATGTTGATTGTTATTGTGTTCAACTTAATCAGCATGGCATTCAGTATGTTATTGATTAATATTGAAGCCTGTGTAAATTAACCTGGTATTACGTATGTTGCTGATTGTTAATGATTTCGTTTTAAAATAGTATGATATTTTGTGTGTTATTGATTGTTAATTACTTCAGTGTAAATTAGCATTATATTTCATATAATATTAATTCTTAATAATTTTAGTATAAATTGATCTCGCATTACATTAATGATTTCATTGCAAATTAGCCTGGTATTTTGTGTGTTATTATTAGTTGTTAGTAATTCCAATGCAGATTAGCATTATATTACGTATGTTGTTCGTTGTTAATGATATATTGTAAATTAGCTTGAGATTCTGTATTTTATTGATTGTTAGTAATTTCGTTGTAAATTTGCCTGCTCTTCTATATGTAATTGATTGTTAATGATTTCAGTGTAAATTGACTTGGTATTATGTATTTTATTGATCACTAATAACCTCAGTGTAAATTAGCCTGGTATTCCGTATGTTATTGATTATTAATGATTACATTGTAAATTAACCTAGTATTACTTTACTGATTTCATTGTAAATTAATCTGGTATTTTGTCCGTTATTAGTTATGATTCAAGTGTAAAATTATCTGGTATTGTACATCTTATTGATTATTAATGATCTCATTGTAAATTAGCCTAATATTTTCTATACGATACTAATTGTTAATGATTAAAACATGTATTGATCTAGTATTATATATGTTATTGATAGCTAATAATCTCAGTGCATATTAGTCTGGTATTATGTATGTTATTTTGTTAATAATTTTAATGTGAAGCTCCTACTTTGAAAGTGTCTGAAAGATTGAACTGGTATCTGAAATACTGTTAAATAAATTTTAAAATACTGCATGATTTAGTGAACACGCGTGAAAATAACGTACTCCCTCCTGGTGCAAAAAGCAGATTTCATCGTAGAATGTGTCTTGATTTAAACATAATATTTTATTTAATCTCATAATCCTTTTTGTCTTCTTTAATAGTCTATTCTATTTAAATACTTCCACTTTTCCATTTTTCCTTGTTTCTCTTTCTCCTGTTTTTACTGGAAAATCGTAGCATATCTAACGACAGAAAATCTCTAAATCTTGACAATCCGCTTACGAGATTAACCGACGTGATATCCATTTAGAAGGCACAGCCATTCGTCGAAGCATTCTGAGAATCTGCAAGCTGATTGTGTGTTTCCCTACTGAACTTGTTCTTTCAGTATTGCTAACGTGAATGGTGAAGCTAAGCCTATTATTGCTAAGTGAAGATTTCTTTCTACCAGAATTCTTTCAGTTTGAATTAAGAATGAAAAAACGAGAAAGAAACATAACAACTTTTGATTAAAATTTTGTGAAAATGTCTCCCGAATGAGTGATGAATATTAATTTCTACGACATGGTTGTGGAGTAATCAGTTCAGGCGTTTGAAGAAAGGAAATCTTTAAAATTTTACTCACTCTTATGTCCTTTAGACGCTATCACCATTATTCTTACATTCAGTATTACCATTATTTTCTTCCTGTCAAAATCAATTATAAGAGTCCTTCATATTCATACCTTTAAATTGCTGTTATTAGCATCATACTGTACCTCACAAATGAAACCAACATATTAATAACTTAGTGTATACTGCGTAGCCAAACGAATTTGAACCATAATCAAACACCAGATCAACATAATGTTACTAAAACCAACTATTTACAAATCTGTATTTTATCATATATACCAATGCTTTCTTTCAACTTCCATTTATTACAACACACTGATCACCATGTGTATCACAGGTGACACACATGGCGTATTCTGTCCGTGCCTTGTGTATCATTTCTGATATACAGGGAACATTCTTTCTTACCGCCATATATCATGCAATGAATCATAAAGTATAAGAGCCATTCAGAATTTTTATAGGCATTTGTTTCGCAGCTGGAGACTTAACACTAGCAGTAAACTTTATAAAAAATACTTAATATTCCGACGATCAATGTGTAAATATTCTACTAAATAATACATGTACTACTCCACTTCATACTTTATATCTATATCTATATCTATATCTATATCTATCTCTCTACCTATCTATGTATGTATATATATATATATATATATATATATATATCACAATTACTGAATATTCAATTAATATCTAAGCTCAATTTTGATGTTAACCATCACAGAATAACTGTGCTTAACTACAAGGCGTGTTTAACAAATATAAAACAATTTCTACTATCCTTTAAGATTCTGCCGGAGCTCCTAGAGACGAAAACATACATTACTATAAACGTATTTATACAAATTTTCTATCTAGAATCTAGAATTCTTAAATTTTCTTTTTCGATCCTCAAGTTGCTCCTTCACCTTTGACGGGTCCAAAAGAAACTGATCAAATATCTTTATTTTTAATCTCTTCATACACTTCATAATATTCTTCATATACTTAATACGTATCATATACTTCCTAAAATTTATCTTATAGATTTAAGCTAATTCTCCATGTCGTTTTTTAAAATTTCTCCGACAAACCTTTCAAAATTTCCTGCTTACAATTTGTTAAAGAAAGAAACACTTATTCTCATGTAATTTAAGTTCGTATGTCATCTTGATACAATAATCTCTAATACGAGCTGCACTATCATTATTTTTTTCCGGTACTAGTTTCTCCAATCTAATTGGGTCAATTTCATTTATTTTTCCTTGTACTTTCATGCCATCTCTATTTGGACCTTTTTCATGTAATTCTTTCAGACCAAGTATTTAATCTTCCATTATTCCTCATTTCTTTTCACTCACTAATTGTACTTGATCTTATCCGCAATCTTGTTTATCATGTATTTATGTCTCTTTTACTATTTTCCTCTTATCCTTGTGCTTTAAGCGTCCTCATATCTTGTGACAATCTATACTTTCTTTAGCCCTAAAACTTCCCCGTTCACTCTTACTACTATTTATTTCGTTAAGTTCTTCTGTCTAATTAATGTCAGGACCAACTGGTGTTAATGTGTATCTAAGATTGCTTACGTTGTGTGCTCTAATCTCTAACTCTTGAGCTGGATACGCTGAAGCCCGCTCCAAAGTATTCTAATGCTTGCCTACCAGCAAATACATATGTTTATTAATGATTGTATCCTTCTCAAAAGCGTGAACAGAAACTGTAGAAGATATGTTGATATCTTCGATACCTAAATTGTTGATTCTGATTTAATACATTTGATAAAGATCTATGTTTACAATCATTTGTGACATAAGAAGCACTGTTTCCAAAGGCAGGGCACTGGTGAAATTCATGGTGTAATTTGCAACAACAAGTAACTTTCTACGTTTCTCTGTGCATTTTTATATTATCATATAAAGGGTACTGACCGTGCTTCGTTCGAGAGATGGTAATTATGTTAAGCAACCCGCCTTACAAACAATCTCAATAAATTAACTTCAAACCTCTTACTTATCTTAAAGGTATATGATAAACATATTATATAAATTCTAATATCCTGTAAACACAGAGAATATCAGTTTTCCGGCTGTGTCAAGGGGTATATAAATTATGCCAATAAAATTAAACACGGGTACATATTATGTTAATAAAAGTCTTAAATTCTTTCCTCTCCTTGCTTTATTTTTTAAGGAAATCTTTGGGCTTAATTTTGAGATAATTTAATTTTAGAAGAGTTTATTCGAGTTCACAACTTGGCTCTCGGGAAACTATATTCCAAACTATAGCTCGTATTCGAGATATAGCTCCTGCTCTGATATAACTTTAATGAACATTAAAAGAAACTTTAATTTAACTGTAGTCACTTAAGAAACCCATTGATAAAAAAGCAGAAAAGAAAGAAAATGACCTTCCCCCTTCCCAAAGCTGGCTGGCTAAATCCAGAAATAAATTGGTTTCTAAACTAGCAAGAGTAAAGAAAGATTTTTGTCAATAATTTTAAGAAAAAAATACATGGAATATACAAACATATAAACAATAATAATATTAATAGTATTTTTTTACATGCTAAAGAGAATATATGAATTAAATGATACCCAGGCCTTGGACCTCCATCTTATTTTATTCTAACATAATTAAACATATAATAATACTAACTATATATATATATATATATATATATATATATATATATATATATATATATATATATATATATATATATATATATATATACTGATATTCACTTTTTCAATATATACAAGCAAGAGACATACAGTGACTCTTACATCTGTAATAAACACCTTGGTTTTGTTTATAATCACTCACATAGTACAACACTTATAACAAACAACAGAGTTATCAAAATAAGAAATATGTTGATTGTATAGACGAACTACTCTTTAATTTGGGCTGCTGCACTCTTTATTTCCTGGAGGCAAATTGCAGCGCCTCCTGGAAGGTTAGCCTTGGCAACAATTATATTTCTAATTGTGTCAATTGACAAACCAAAGACAAATTGATACATGGAGATAAATCTTGAAATTATGACGGTGGAATTGAAAACATATTTTTAACTTGAATCATTATTTTCGCCTTCACCACATGAATGAAATACGGGTGAAAGTAACTAAATAATTATTCGACTGAACAAGTATTTAAATTTTAGTAATATACACGGTGGCATGGAAGTGGGCGTACCCCTCCTTTAGTTTCAACAGTTCAGTGTTAGTTATGGTAGGATGTCTGTACATAGTTACCTTGAAGTCTTAAAAGTCTTAAGAGTCATAAACATCGGTATGATCACTATCCATGTCGTAACACAGCTGAATTCTGCCTCACGTTCACGCAGATGTTTTGCGGATATACTCCGGAGACTCTAGGATGAAGACGTGTTCCACAGCTGCTAGCAATTTCTGCGTTGTGTGATATCGATGTTTGTTACTTGTTGCTTTATGAAACCCCAGAAAGCATTGTCTGGTGTCGTCAGATCGGGACTTCTTGGAGGCCAGGCAAAGGGAGCTGCTGAAGATATACAATCTCTTTCAATCCAGCGGCCAGGAAACGTCTGATTGAGGTAATAACTGTTACCAAGAAGAAAACAGCAGAAAAAAATAAACATGGATAACAATGTTACCAGACAATGTCAAGCAATGTTACCAAACAAATGTGGGTAAAACCTAAAACCGTCAGAAAACACTAATTAGTGGTACGGCCACTTCCGGACCACCTTATACTTATATATACAGAACATAACTGTTTTAAAATTTACCTAACATAATCAAAATACATATACGGATGTGCATACAAGTTATTCTTAATTAACTTTTATAGAAATAATGTAATACAACAATATTCTATTATTAAAAAATCTGAACCAGAACCGTACTCTTGAAGATACACTATCGACATAAGACGGTGCGTGTACACAAGTGTCATTTTTGAAGTGTTCAATATTGTTTCCCATAGTATAATTTTCTGTGCGTTATACAGTATTCATCCATCGCATTGGAAATTGAGGAGTTCTATTTAATAAGGGACTATAACGGGAAAAATGTCTTGAGAAAATTGCGTGATATATATATATATATATATATATATATATATATATATATATATCACATTATCGTAAAATTAATTAATAATGTATAATAATTCATGGAATTCTCTTCAAAATAAAATATAAAAATTCAGAAACTTCTGCTTAAATGCAGCTCTTCGAATTGAGAAGTTGGAACTACAACGATAAATCCGGACACTGGTTCTTTATTACTGAGCCACATTAAATCATACGCACACTTCGTTTCTATTTCATTCCATTTATTATTTATATTATTCTTTTTATTTATCTGGTTGCCTGCCAACCAGATATTGACAAACTCATTATTTTATGACATCTGAATATGTTTCTGTATATTTGACAATTATATATTTGTAACTAACTTCTTCTTCGAAATAACCTGGGTTAGTACATATAAAGAAATACTCATTGCCCCAAAAATATAAGTATATACAACGTATCGTTGTATATAATGACGCCCGAACGGACTTTCCTTTTTTTCTTCATTAACTTTCATAAAAAGGAAAAGAATTCTGGACCGTTTATATACATATGGATCATTCGAGTTTTCAAGTGCACCTCGTATATAAAAAATACAATTCATATAATTATACATACATACATATATATATATATATATATATATATATATATATATATATATATATATATATATATATATATATATATCGTATTTAATTCTATAACAGTATCATTATCATAATTATTTTAAACCTTATTATCATCTTCATATATTTATACGTTTCATCGACGATAAGGCGCATTCGAAATTAGATTAAGAAGTTATTTAAGTCCTTTTTCGGGTTCATTAAAAAGCTTTTACAATTTGTTTGATTCCTCTTCGGGGCCATTACATGCTTTGTTACAATTTAATAATTATTTACTTGGGCATCATGAAGAAGGTTTTGGAAAAGATGTATGTGATATTCATATAGTCGTTTTTTGAACGCCAAAATGATCAAATATAACATATAATTAAACAAAATATAAATTGAGATTGAATTATAGATAATAATCAGGACATAGCATATTAATTAACGTCTTATTAACATCATGACATGAATAATGAAATTGATGTTATATGTTGGCAATCATAAGAAAAACACATAAATAGTATTTAACATTTGAGAAACTCAAGATTAAATAACATAAAGTAAAACCGAGAAATCATAATGATAGTTGAAACAAAATCAATTGAGTACGGTCCGTTCAGACGCCGTAACCGCAATCTAAGTTATATGTCCAACAAATTCCTTATAGAAAACAAAACTTACTAAATTCAATATATATCTTAGCATTACAAAGATGCTTTTAAATATACTTCAATAACATAGAACAAGTATAATGTGATTGATAATACAAATATCAAAGAAAACACATAACATTAAGGCACTTGGTCAAATTAAGAATCAATTTGATATGTCTTTTCAGACGTCCATACATTAGGTTATGTTACATGTCATTGGTCGAATTTGTTTGGGTTGCATCGAAAGTCACAAACCGGAATACAGCCTTTGCGTGTTATTTACATTCATAGTTCTACGTTTCTTATTATTCTTACCATGGTTCCTGCCATCTGTACAGCGTTTCAAACAAATCGCATTATTTCTGCTGCAACTAGGTTGTGTACGGTTACTAATAAAATTAGGTTCGGATACACAATCATTATCACTAGGATTAGGCTTGGTTACTTTACCGGTAAAATTAGGTTTAGTTCTTCTTCGTTTTAATGGTGACAAGATGTCATGTCTCCTAACATATCTGTACCTCTTCTTTCCATATCGGTACTTTGTCCTTCCACGGGTTTTATTTCTTCTGGGGTTAGGTTCAGCTCTATCACCGGTACACATGTATTTAATATCTTCCGGCACATTGGGATCACTCTTCAATTGCACATGAATACATCTAAGTTGGTTTCGATCAATGTTAGCTTGGCTCATGTTGCTACTATACTGTAACATTGAAGGATTTTAAAAATCTCTCACTGTCGTGCTTAGATGACTGACACCAATCTTGTCACTAAGTGTACAGTCCAACTGATTCAACTCAATCGGGTAGTTAGGAACACACGTCTTCTTCCTGAGTTTCACAAATACTGGACTCAACTTTCTTTTTGCCACATGAGGTACTGTCATGTACATGCCATTAGATGATTCCATTACCATTACTTCATGTTTAAGATTAATATTGAGACATGATAGATACTCAACATGATACTGAGAGTTCAAGTAATCAATAGCATTCACCAGACGAAAACGATTGTACCTTTTCACACTTTGATGCATACCGAAATCATCATTACAACTTGCATCCATGAGGCAATCAAAAGTATGCGATTGAAAGGAAAAGTTGGGATAGTCTGTTCCAATCAACACGGCAGTGTGTTTCCGTGAAGACTTCGCAAATTCTACCCATGTAGATTCGCAGTTTACCTTTTCCTTGGTTTCGATATCGCCTAATGATTCAGGGAGTCTCTGCCCTATCTTGCTTACTACCTTATCCATCTGTTGTATCTGCAGTTGTAATCCATCATTATGCCGTTGTAGTTGCTCTAGGCGCTTATCAACATATTGGGCTTGTTGATCCGCCTTTTGATCTAGCTTTTCTAACTGCTGATTCAATTTAGCAAATTGTTCAGTTTGTTGCTGATTCAATTGAGCAAATTGTTCTGCTTGATGTCGGGACATCTCCTTCAAAATTTCCAACATATTGGATGAATCTATTGTTGGCTGTCCATCGTTTCAACATCTATGTCACTCATTCTGCTCCGATATATAACTCGGCCGCTTCTTAAACAAATATAATTGATGTCTGACTCAATTTTGGTCTTTTTTTTACTAAACTTAAAAAAAAACGCTCCTTCTCAACTCCTGAATATGGTGTTCAGGAGCGTACCCAGAAATTTTTGTTCGGAAGGGGCCAAGTATTCGGGCAAAAGGTATCCAATAATACTAGCCATTACGTCTAGGTAGTTTTAAGTAGGTATCAATCTGCATCCGAAAAGAAGATAAGCAATTGTAAAATACTTCGTAATTTTATTGAAAAAGTGTACAAATGTATGTTGAGTTGATTTTTAGTTTTACGTCCCGTTCAGCAGAGAGGCTATATGAGACGTGGACCTACTGATTGACGTGGAATCTGAACCACATGAGCTTCCGCCGGGAATCAAAAATGTAGGTTGAGTTAGAAGGTTTTTGGGGACGGACCCAGTGACTTCCCCTCACCCCGTCAGTGCGCCTCTGTTGGTGTTGGAGAAAGATGGAAAAGATAAAATGGAGAGAGAGTAAAAAGGATGTTTTGAAACTGGGAGGGAGAAAAGGACGCCAGAATCAAGTTAAGAAATACTGAATAAATTTCTCTGTGGCAAGAAAACTCTGACGGCTGTAATGAGCACATGTTTAAAGTTTCTCTACGAAAATCATCTATTACCTCGAAAAAGTTTATTCTATTATTGGCGCTGAAATTTAGTCTCCTGTTAGATGTTATTCGGGACGCTAAACATTTCCATAAAATTCGAGATGTCCTGCCTAATTCGAGACAGATGGCGTAGCCGCGGTGGCTGAATGGTAGAGCGTTCACCACTGGTTCGTAGGGTCCCTGACTCGATCCCAGCTTGCGCCAAGTGGACTTTGTGGTGAAAAAAATACCGTGTGCCTGGTTTTTTTTCAGGTTCTCCCGTTTCCTCTCACTTTATACATTCCACCATTTCATTCATTTATCATCATCACCGTGTCTTTTATCGTAGCTGGCATAAACGTCGGACGTAAAACTGCAAGATTTAATTTAATTTCATTTCGGGTCAAGTGGCAACAGTAGGCTATGTACCAAAAGAAATTCGCGGCTTCTAGAATAACAACAAATATTTTGCTGTCTTATATACGGAATAATTGAACACTAATATTTAAAAGCAAGCTCATCTTCATACGGGGACGAATCATTAGAATGTTCAACATTAGAAAGCCATCAACATCTATAACGCACGCTGGAGGACGAAGAGGAAGAAGAGCATAGAGAAATTCTACAGACAGTTAGAGAAGAATGGTTACAACAGGAAGGAGTTAGAGAAGGAAGGAGAACACAGGAGGAGGGAGAGAGGAAGAAAGAAGAATGAAGAGGATGAGAGTGGAAAAAGGGAATGGTATAGAAAGTATGGGAGAAGAAACGGAGAAACTGAACAAGTTATTAGAGAAAGGAGGGGTCAGAACTTATAAAAAGAGTGGAGAATGTTTATTAAGATCAATAAAGAAGAATAGAAAAGGGACAAAAATGATAAATGAAGAGGAAGAAGGAGTCTTATACAGGGTATGGTGTGAGAACTGCGATATGTGATATGTAGAAGAGACAGGAAAGAGAATGAAAGAAGGTATAAAACAACATAAAGACAATGTGAGGAGGAAGAAAGATATCAATGGCATATACAAACATGTTTATGAGACAAATCACAGAATTAATTGGGATAAGACGGAAGTATTGGAGATGGAGAAAAAAATTATAATAAGGAAGTGGAAAGAAACAGATTGGATAAAGAAGGTATTAAGAGATAAACTGATGAACTGGACAGGGGCCTTATCTATCAATGAATTATGGCAAAGAAGTTTGGATAGCATGGACAATAAGAAAAAAAGGCCCTTATAAGAACCAAAAATGGCGGGACGTAATTGGTTGGAAACTGAACATGGAGAATTAAGGGATTGGCTGAAGACCTCAGCAAATAGAAATTAAACTTTTTATGACAATGACTATACAGGGGAAGGGGGGGGTAACAAAAAATCTATGGAGAACACCGTCGCAGGCCTATGATACAGGCTGTCTGCTCCCAACTGTGGTGGTTCTGTTACAGTATGGGCACGGGCAGTGATATCGTGATTTTCTGCAGGTCTCATCATGGCCCTGCATGGAATGATGAATGCTAAGGCGTATAAGGCCATTTTGGGGGACCAGGTTCTACCCATGGCCCAAATATTATTCCCTGATGGTGATGGCATCTACCAAGATGATTTGGCACCCTGTCGCACTGCAAAAACGGTAAAATCATGGTTTGAGGAGCATGACCAGGAGCTATCACACCTCCCCAGGGTTCCACAATCACCAGATCTGAACATCATTGAGCCTTGTGGTCTGAGTTAGAAAGACGTGTTCGGTCTCACCAGCATTCCTTAAGGCATTGGAGCATGTTTTGGAGGAACAATGGTACAAAATTCCACACACCACGATTCAGGAGCTGTATACGTCCATTCCATGTCGGATCCAAGCTGGTTCGGAGTCAAAAGGAGGCCCCACACCATACAAGGTATGATATTTACACTTTTACAAACGTTTTAGTTATTTTTAGCTAATCCATGTATATATGCCTGTTAATAGGATTTAAACTTTTTCATAACAATGACTATATATATGTCTATTAAAAGAATTTTTTAAAAAATGTTCATATTTTCATTTATGTTCTGTAGTGTCTGAGGAAGGATATGTTAGATATCCGAAACCGTTACATATTATAGTTTTAAAATAGTGGATTTGAAGCTTTGGTTAGTGTTTCTTTTGTTAAAATAATCAATCCAAAGCCATGGATAGTCTTGCTATCTATAACACAACCTAGTGAGAGAAATATGTTCCTTGTATACACAGTCACTACATGATACAAAACACACTACCCATCATCAATTTTTACTAACATAAGAAGCCATTAAAACTGGTGTTTAAATCGTATATCTGTATCAAACGTCTCATTAAATCTAAAGACTATACATTTACCAATAGTGGATTGGTAAAGATCGTATACTTTTATAGCATTGCTTAACCTTGTTATATAAGCTCTATCTACGTCCCTAATGCAGTGCCATTTAGGCTTATCGTCAGCACAAAGAAATCAAGTTATTCAAGAAATGTGATCCTCTCGTGCCAAAAAATCAGAAATATATACGAATGTACAGAATAGTGAATGGGAGAGAAAGAAAAGGGGGAGAGAGAGCATGGGAGACTGAGGAAGGGAAAGGGAAGATGACAGATGAAAAAATGGCCACCCTAAGAGCCATTTAAGCTTATGATTGGGTATTGAAAATTTATTTGACACATAAAACGCAAGCGATGTCTATACATCTGATTTTTTCCCTATTCACAGATATCACACTTATTCTTAACAAAACGATAGGCTCTGTCTTTATATGGTACTATCCTCTCTCAAAATGTTAAAACTGGCCTCACAGCTTGTTAAGTAAATATGTTAAGCATTAGTCAGAGTAATACGTTGAAGCAATTGCAATTGATTCTTTTTCTTACAGCCATTTTCCATATACACCGATAACGAACTAACTATTTCTAGAATCAATCTCTGAGTTTGAATATCGTTCTTCAGCAAAGTTAATATTTTTCGACTTACATATACGGTATTCGAATATGCGATTGCTCTTATAATATATTGAAACTACCTGTCTTCTTACTTCATTTTCCGCCCATTGTTAATGCTATTTCCTTGAAATATTTTTCTAAGGAGTTTGGTTTAGCCTTTTTAAGGCTGATTTACACAAAAGGATGCCGTTCCTGCCATGCTTCGTATGTGCCACGGCCGCGACCGTTCACATATATACCATGCCGTTTCACTGCTTCTTTTCTATACCATTTTCCAAAATGGATTGCAAGGAAGAAGACGTTATTCGTTGAAGAAGAAGAAGTTGCTTGGTGTGTTCCAAAGAAAGCTGAAGGATTGCGGCCCACGAATCACGACTGGATTGGTTTCCCTTCAGGGCGGCCTGTCGGGGCACGGGATGGAAACGGCACGTAATATGCGTGAATAAAAAAAGACAACCCAATGAATTTTAAATGCCAAAGTTTGAAAACGAACTTCGTGGACTATAGTATTGGCAGGGCACAGTGTGTATGAATTAGCCTTTATATATTTACTCCGTCCGTCTTTGTCCCTCCACCCGGGAGAGAAGAACCTCAGAAACTACTGAATGAATGACCACCATATTTGGTCAGTATGTAGTGGGTCTGAAGTTAGGAATCCACTGTGTTGATGGAAGTAACATGGAATAAGGAAATGGTAGAAAGAAACCATTTCCACCTTTTCCGTTGATCACTATAGAGCAAAAACACTAATAGATAGCAACATGTGATTTTCCGCGATCGATTAAATGTCCCAAGAATACATTTCATCTCCATCCTTATTCCTGTACTAAGAGCGGAAATGACAGAAATCCCGTTTGATGTTTCCGTTACAATGGAAAAAAGGGCGGGGATTGCAATTGTTATAATAAGATAGCCATATATCACAATTTCTTAAGATTTTAAGTTAGGGATATGAGAACTGCGATGGCATAAACCGAGCAAATACAAGGGTCTGAGGGCGAAGACCCAGCTAGCTGAAGGGTACTCTTTTATATAAATTAATACTATTTCAATTTATCTTGATATGTCCTAAATAAAAACAAAAACTAGAATCAACATGAACAGTTCAAAATAATATAGACGAAGAAATTAAGTGTTGACTCAAAGCAGGCAATTAGTGTTATTATTCAGTCTAAACTATTTTGTCTTCGTGGATTCTACCGAAAACTTCGTAGCTTCAAATATTTAAAACGTTAAATATGCCGATTGTACTGTACGGTTATGAAATATGATCGCTTACTTTAAGGGAAGAACACTGAAAGTATTTGAAAATAAAATTCAGAGACAAGTACTCAGATCCAAGAAGACGAGAATGGAAAATGGCGAAAGCTTCATAATGAAGAGCTGTATAAGTAATACTGTTTATCTAGCATTGTTAGAACAATTAAGTCCAGAAGACTAAGATGACAGGTCATGTAGCCAGAATGCAAGAAAGTGGAAACGCTTTACAAATTTTAACTGTAAACTCAAACGTTAAAACAAACAGTAGGAATACCTAGATGCAAATGGGAAGACAACATTAAGATAGATAGAGCAGAAATAGAGATACAAAGTAGAAACTGGATCAAGTTGGCTAAGGACAGAAATCTATAGACAGATTCTGTAAATGGACGTTAAATCTTTTTGGTTTCACAAGCCATAGAGTTAGTTAGTTTTAATTTCTACTGTAAGCGGTGGAATCAGAGACATCTCTGCGTGTGAATTAAAATAAAATCACTTTCCGATTAATTAAAAAAAAATAGGTAATTCAAAACATTCATACAATATAACAGCCATACTTCTTCACGCATGTATACATAATATTTTCAATACGAATAAAACCTAAAAACTGCCGTGGACAAGCTAATGACAAAGGAAGAGGCTGGAAAAGAGATAAAATGAACATTCAAATATATTGCTATGTTCCACCGTAATGTTAACAACCAATGTTTCAAATTTTGTGAGTAATAAATGAAGCCAGGGTCATTTAACAAGTTTCGAGCGTACTAACGTCGTCGCAATGACGCAGTTAAAGACTAATAGGTTGCGATTTAAAAAAAAATGTCACTATTAAAGCAGAGCCAACATTAATAAAGTAATTATGGATATCCGCTTAATGTGCTCAATGCACGACCGTATGAAATGACCATTTATATATATATATATATATATATATATATATATATATATATATAATTATTTAGTATTTAAACTGCTTTCAAAGGGTTATTTTTAACGGTGTAAATACATCTATTAGACCTTATGATTCGAAACGTTGCAAAATAATTGAGCGTGTACTCGGACATTATGAATGTATATTGGCTCGTGTTTGCAATTTAAAATTGCTAAAAGCAGTCTTTTTTTTTCCGAGCCGCAATTCACCCATTCAAAGGGATAAATATAGTCAGAGGATGCTATAAACTTTTAATTCATAGACTTCAAACAAATATGGTGTTATTTCTCTTCAAAGGATAGTTTCAACCAATGTAGCATAGCCTTTTCACATTCAGCTTTAAAGATAACACAAACACACATTAAAAAAATGCACCCGTTTTTCAATTTTCACCAGATTGCAGAAAAAAACTAAAATATATCATTTTTCCACACCTGTATATGTATGAAAATATTCCACATTTCTCTTGATCATGCCAGTAATATTGGAAGAAAGTTACGAAATAAAGAACATCACATTAAGATGTAATACACTTAAAATAACTGCATACATAGAAACTCTGTAGTAAGTAATTACAATATTTACTGCAACATTCCATCACCAATCAAGTATATTTCTTCTATTACACTAGGATACATATGTGTGTATATATTTTACACGATCCTACATAAGGGACTACATAAAAAAATCCAATCAGTATTACCATTTACATTTTTCAACTTTATTCCAGTATGTCGTTTCTGTAGCATTCCGCTACATACATGTATATCTATTTTCCACAAATCCACGTAAGAGTGTACCCTAAATGATTTCAATTAGTATTACTATTTGCCAACTCCATAGAAGCATGTAATTTCTATTACACTAGATTACATGCAGTACGTGTGTATACAGGGTGGAGCAGAGAAACGGCAAATTTTAAATCTAGAATTAGCAACATTGTATTTGTTTGGAACCGACGAGACAACATTGAAAAGACTTTGCCATTTAGTAATAATGAAGCATTGAAGTTATGTGGAACTTGTGTTCGCTCTGTAATCATTCGATAAGAACGGTGATAATCTATGGCTTCTGTTATCCTCTGAATTCAGTGTGTGCAATTTCTCTCTGTGACGAATCTATGGTGGCAATTCGAAACCAAAGAGTATATATACTACTATAGTACAGGCCCTGCAAACATCATTGAACTGAAGTTGAGGGTTAAAAAAGGACTCACTGGCGTTTCTCAAGATATAATGAACAGACCATTCCAGAGAATTTCCAAAACATACTAATATCATAATGTGTATGCTCTGATGGGGCACATCCTTCCTAAGTCGTCTTCAAGAAGTAAAGTGACATGTAAGTGGCATAACTAATGTCATTGTTAATGGCATACTCTCTACATGTATCTGAATCATTGAATGTTTCTTTTTCCATTGATTAGCGCATTTAACTTAACTATTAAAATTTTCCTCTTTTTCCTTCGCCACCATACTTTCCTTCAAACCTCATAAGAGTCTACACAAGTAATTCTAATTGGTATTGAAATTTTCCCATTCTGTTCGTGTATGTCCTTTCTATTTTACTTGGCTAAATACGTTTCTATCTATTTTCCAAGAACTTACAAAAGATGATACATAAATGAATCCAACTCTATTCAAGTATTTACTATCTATTAAGCTGGGCTACGTAGTGGATATATATACATATATATGTACCAACTTGCAGACGAGCCAACATAGAAGGACAGTGAAACTTCAGATCCAGTTTATAGAATGGGCAAAAAGCTATAAAACATTTTAAAAGTGAACATTAGCTCTGCTTCACAACGTTTATATTGATTACTCATTCTTAGAATATTTAAGAAAAAATGTTTTACTCATATACTGTAGGGCAGAAGGAGGAATGTTGGGTAGAAGGAGGTATGTTTTTGTATTTTTCCCTTACAAGTTATAGGTGTTTTTCTAGTTTCTAAGAACTGATTGTATGTCGCACATTCTTCTGCACCTACTGTGGTAGTGGTGAGTTTTCGACATCTTTTCTTTTGATGCTCCAACATTTTTATTGTTGTTGGTCTGATTTCCACCCAATTATCCTCTTGGAGGTAATTGGGTTTAAAACCATTGCAGCCATTGCCGGTGCACCTAAACCCGTGGGGGCGAATTTATGTTCATGAAGAAAACTCAAGCTTTCATTTGGTGCACATAACTTGTATTCTACATATAATCTAGTAGTTTTATGTAGCCTAGAAAAAATTATAGGTGTGCCTTTGTTTACGCAAAATAAGAAGTAACTTATTTCTAAATCTCAAAGATATTTGAATGTTTTGCAAGCCTTACAGTTATTGTTTATAACACAGTATATTGCCCTATGAACTTAATCCAAAATGTATCACATACGAAAAAAAAGCCGTCAAAACTTTGACAGAAAACCTAAAAAGAATTAGAAAAACCAAAAGAACAGGCCCTGATATTCAAACAAACATAGGAGAAGGTAATAAGATTACCGATAAATAACTATAAACTACTACAATAGAATATGTGTTGGAACTCTGGATTGATAAACAGGTCCTATTTACAGCATCAGCACTATTGGCATACGCAACGGCCACTGGAGGCCTAAGTTGAACCAAATAGCTTAATAAGCACATTGCTCTATGAAACAAAAGTGTACACCACAAAAAGCAATGGTAGCACAGCAGCTAAATTACTTCTAAGCAAAAATGTTCATTTAAGTCATTCCATCCATTTACTCCCGCATCAGGCGCCCAATTACCCCGTGGGGGTAATTGGGAGGTGCAAATTTTAACAAACTTTTAACTGCCTCACAGTAAGGATTCAGGATTGCTGCTCTCCACGGCACCATCTTTATGATGTTATTAAGCAGCAGTAAAAGATCTGGGTCAAAACATTAACAGATGTACGATTTATTTGTGAATCAATCCAAAACACAGACAAACCTGTAACTCGGTCTTAAATAAGTCATTTCTCAACCAAATCAGTTTTTGGTTGTTTGGCATTATTACTCCTCTCAAAATTCATCTAAGATTTTTTTTCTGAACAATATCTACCCACCCAAAATTTTGGTGTAAATAACTTCCATAAAAATATACTGAAATGCAATATATATATATATATATATATATATATATATATATATATATATATATATATATATATATATATATATATATATATAATAAAAGTTTTCCACCCAGTTACCCCCTGCACCCAATTTCCGTTCTAACGTACTAATTGTTACGTTTATAAACTACACATTCTTTATTATCATCGACAGGTAAGATTTTGTTGTGGGAAATATTACCAATTTAGCCATTTTATAGTTCAAGCTAGCCATTTTCACATGAAGTTTAGCCAGTAAATTTATAGCGTACATATGGCTTTAATTTTTTTTCTTTTACCACTTTTGCGTTTAATGTTGCCAATTTCTAGCCATATCTATTTGGTGGTAGTTATTTTAAAGCTTTAGTTTTTAGATAACCAGTAAAGTAGAATTGGTTATTTTGATAACCCTTCTGTTCATTGTAGTATTTACAGTACCACGCCACAATCTATTCTACGTTTCTTATTTATTATTCTCGCTTACTACCATGGTCAGGACCGGATTTACTGTTTTACCATCTTTGGGTCAAAAGGTTCTTGTCGTCCTTCACCCTGATCCACAAAATTGTAACACAACACGAAATAACAAATTAAACAGTTTATGCATGACTTTGTTTGAATATTTTTGTATAAATTTTAATGAATTTTATAGTACTTTTATTGGAAGTTCTGATGCAAACATACACAATAGGGTTGCGCAGGAGAGCACCACGAATCAGCACAACCAAATACAAGTTAAAATTCCACTCAACTTCAACCACCAATGATTGAAATCATATTTATCTTTGTCTTTAATCATGTTTTATTACTATTATTATTATTATTATTGAACTTTTAGAATTTTTCATCTTCCTTAATACGGCTCTGAACACGGCCTCACGAGAAATAAGGATTCGAAAGTTTAACCTTCCCATAGCTAAGTTCAACGCATTATTAATTTTGCGAAAAAGAATTATCAGTATGTTCTTCCATAAGAGATAGTCCTTTGTAGCGTATGTAGTCTCCAAACCAGTGCTCGTATCGCGGGTTGCAATTGTGGTTTTCACTGTACCAAACGGAACCGCAATATCCTCGGAAGACATAATCTGTCAAGGCAGATGCACTTCCATGCACAGACATTGTTGCAGTTACTTGTCACGTACCATTTATTGTTGAGTCTGACCCTATTATTCTGCCCTTCGAATACACGTTTGTTTTGCCCGAGTCTTCTACACTTCGTCCCGTCCATACAATCACAATATGTTTTTCGCGGTTTCATCATTGGTTTTCCTTTTGCATTTTACCTTACATTGATATATCATACACCCCGCTTCTAATTTCAATACCTTACGCTATATCCAAGATGGCGGTTTTCAAGATGACCGCCAAGTCAGTGTTAGAGCATATCAAATATCTTGATGTCCTGGTGCTGCCCATGCATTCCGTTTCATACATAAACGGGTATCTTGCAACGTTTACCTTATATCATATTGTCGTTATGTTGAGGAGCATATCTCCGGTGTTTCTGGATGGGGGCAGCTCCAATTTGGCATTTTTCCTTCTTTTCTATCATATGTTCTCTGGGTCAAGTTTGAGTAGGATCTGAGTGTGCCTTGTTCTGTACGTTGCTTGTTAGTATTTTTTTCCTTATCAGCACATAAAATTAACTTTTTCCATTTCGAATACTAAACACGCACGTATCGGGTTTAGAATGCTATTAACAATGTAATTCTCAAAATTTATTTATTGAAGATGACCAGCAACTACTGCAAAATGAGACTTGTATTCCAAGTAGCATCACGTATAAAGTCATGGAGTTGTGAAGCGCTTTTACGTACGGAGAGGTAAAATTTCACAATAGCCTCAGTTTGAGAGTTTGAATTACCATGAATTACTATTCAGAATAAGATCCACATGTCTTAGAAAACACCAGGGAAGTGGTTTGTTGTTGTTTGCGGTCGATCTATCTGGTTATTGTCAGGGTTCATTTGCTGGCTTATATAGGAAAACTGTCAAGGAAGGTTATTAAAAAATTTCCCCGGTTCACATAATTATATATATTCCAAGTAAGAATTTCTTGTAAATTACCTTGTAACAGTGTAAAAAATAAAGTAGTACCGCCTGGATTCGAATACGCCTCTGTAAATGAGAAATTCGATGATTAAACTACCAGGCAACGCATGCACTTATTGGATCATTGCAACCTCACAAGCAAGTTAACATATCACTTAATAAGTTCGAACGATGATATATAGGTGTCGCCGTATTCACAAATCCTTATAATGTTTAGGAAGTACTAGCCTTCAAATGATACGTGGCACAATTTCACAACAATCTAACGTTTAGTTCACGTAACTTGTAATTTTCAAAAATTTGGAAAAATCTGAATTTCATTTATTTATGCAACATTGATTAATATTTAATGAGGAAAAATTACTGTTCAAGCAAAGCAATGACTTAACAAGTATTATTAGAACTCTGCTTCATCGAGACAAGTGGTAGAGGAATGATTTGCTTATTTGAAACGTGGTCGTACAAACACAGATTGTGCTGGAAGCTCTGGTAGCCCAAATTCGACAGTTGTTCCAGAAAACATAAAAAAGTCCACAAAATGTTATTGACTGATTGTTAACTGAAATTGTGTGAGATAGCTGACACCTTAAAGAGAGCGGATCCACTACGTAGTTTGTATCAGTGTCAAGAGAGGTCACCAGCGTAGGTCGCTTCTAGCGCCCGTAGTGAACTCAGTTGGTTCTTGCTTCTCAAAGTGTTTCCATCTCAACATACCAAATGGTTTCGTTTCGTTTCGTTTCGTTTCATTAAAGTACAGGGTAAATCACCCTGAAATTGGAACAGGCCAGTTTTTTTTTTTTTTTTGGCACTTTGTAGATTTTTTCAGATTTATTAACATCGGCGTTATCTACTCTTCCCCCTGTCTTTCGTCGATGACATTTCCAAGTGGCGTCTGTTTATTTTTTTTAATTTATTGTAAAAAATTCGCTTTTAAGTGAAAGGCTTTCATGATATTGAAGTTTTCTGCTCGATTCTAGGCAATAGGTTAAGGAATATGTTTTGTTGCACATATTTTATGTTGATCGCTTCGTTAAGCCCTAAAGAATGTGCATTTATGTCATACTGTTAAAAATTGTACATTTGTCGCATGCTTACAACGGTGCTAGGAACGTAGCTAGGAGAGGACATGGGGGCCCACGGACCCCCTAAAAGTTGGCTTAGCCCTCCAAATATTTATTTAAAGTTATTTATATGGAGCCCATTTGCTAATATGGCTTCCCAAAATCAGAACTCTAACTACGTTCCTGAACGGTATCAAAAATTAGAATTTCTAATGTACACTCATGTCCAAAATTATTGTCGCATATCTATAAATATGTTGTTCTAGGAATAAAATTTGATAACAAATCCGTCCAGTATTTCTTACAATGTTAGTATGGGTAAATTTCAAGTGACATGTGGCAAATTTCATGTCAAAAGAGCAGTAAATAGGAACAGTAAAACGAAAATAAAATTGCCTTGTCCATTTAGCAACATTTTATTTTACTCATTATAATCCTCATATTTATAATTCTTTTCCTATGAAATTTACCACAAACATACATTTCCCGATTATACACATAGTATCAGTATTTAAAGCAACCTGCAAAATCATTATCAAATTATATTCTTAGAAGAAGACAATTATAGATATGCGACAATAATTTTGGACATGAGTGTACATAGACCGCCTTTGCTTGGCACAAGGATATAAAGCAGTTCTAGAGATGTTAATTTGATACTATTCAAGGTAACAGTCTACTAGAGATTAATTTGATTTTAAGGTCTTCTACTTGGTCTAGTATCTAGCACACTTGCCTTCGGAGCTCGCTATCCAGGGTTCAATTCCGGTAAGAGATAGGGTACAGTAGAACAAAAAAATGTTCAGATACCGCTAAAGGCAGTAGATCTCCTGCAGCCACCATAGAATAAGAGTAAAGCGTTAAAATAAAAAAATACTGATTTTCTTGATTTTTAATTTAAAAAAGATTATCCCAACTGGTCACTAACTGCCTTGTAGAATCTTATGCCTTAGGCGAGCAGAGTTGTCTTCAACATTGGGAGGCGGGCAGATTTGAGGTTTATTCTGAGTGGACATTAATTTCATCTCACTTTCCTTTCTGGCGACCGGACACAAATAATCAAATTTCTCCCCCCAAAACACATTTCAAATCGGATTATTGGGGACAATCCCCCCAGTTCCAAGATAGGAGGGGACATGTCCCCTTCACCCCCCGGGATTTGCGCCAGTGTATGTATGGAGTAATGTAAACCAAAATTACTAATTCGAATCTTATCATTTAATCTACTATGACATTAGTGTTAATTGCATGGAAAACAAAATAATATACATACATACAATATGTAACAGTTTTCAACAAAAATTAAAACTAATATAGTTTGCAATGTACCGCAGCATCAATTCTCATCGAAACGAAAATTATATGTTTACGACATCTATTTAAAACGGCACTGATCTAAACATGTTTAGGCATAGGCCTATTTTTTCTAAATTTTGTACCGTCCTCCACACCTCCGTCCTGCTAGGAGTAAGATTGTAATTCCTGGAATAAACTAGACGATGGAACATGACAGCTATTGTCACGGTCGAGATGTAAGAATGTAAAAATAGTTCGTGCCGGCAGGGTCAGAAACAAGAGAATGTCATTTTCCCCCCCACCTGTTGGGAAGGAGACCGAGGTGTTTGGAATCTTGGCTAAGATAATTGCCGCTAGTCTAAATTGTGAATCAGCTAGTACAAAAAATGTACTGAAAAAGGAAAAGGTATTGTGCTTATAAAATTTCATCCCTTCACTTCAGCTGTTGCTTTTGGCAATGAGATAATATCGAGTTCGCAGAAGGAAGTCTGCAAATGGGAACAGCTCTTCAATCTTCTCTTCCGTGGTCAATAACCCCCCCCCCCCATTTGCAGTGACCTTCACAAAAGACTATTTCTGCTTCAGAAGAAAAATAATATTGCTTGCTTTGTCCATTCATCTGTGAAAGCTTTCAGGAATGTTTCGGAGCTCATTTGGGTGTTTCATATGAACATATTTCGCGAAAAATTCACACAGCCAGGAGTGGAAGCGGAAACTATTGAAAGCCCTGCTGTTGGCGGGAGGTGTTCCTTATCTCCACAGAATGTATACTAACAAAAATTATATTACTTGTGCTCATAAAAGAATGCCAAGTTGAACTTTTGATTTTATGTTTAGCGTCCCTTTGAGCAGCGAGGCTACATGAGACGTAGATATACAACTCCTGAAATCCGAAGATTATCGTTCAATGCACTCCCATCGGGAATCGAACACGGGATCCCGTTCACGTCGCGCATAATAGCCATTAGACCAGCAGGGAGGGTCACCCCAAATAGAACATGGATAGCAAACAAAACAATTCATTTCCCATCTTCACAATCATTAGTAGGGTGAAATAACAACTTACAAACATTATTTTAAAAAGAATGTGGTTAGTTGAATATATAGATATATTCGTCGACTTCACCCCTAGATCTCCCAGTTTGCTCGGTTTACAGCCTCTCAGTTCATGAACCTAGAACCATATTTAATTTCATTTGGGGCTTTCCTTTGGGGCTTCGTCCTCAGCCTCCCTTATCCCTTATGCTCGGCCAACGGCCTTGCATCCGATAAACTTGCAAGCACACCGAATTTCATTTCAGATCCGGAAATTCGCTCCGTGTACGGCCTCGCATCTCATTAGGCGTTTACTCGACCTCATAATCCTGCAAGCATATTGAATTTCAGTTGTAGTTGCCAAAGGATTAGCTCCAACCCAGGTTTTGCAGGTTGAGTCAGATTGAGTATGTGGGGGCTTCGCCCTCAGATCCAGGGGCGTAAATAAGGGCCCCGTAGACCCTGCATTGCGGGCGGTCTCAAGCCATCAGGGGCCCCCAAATCGCGAAGTGGGAAGTAGGGAAGGGCCCACTCCACCCTGTCTGCGGGAGGGCCCCCAAGCCTTTAGTTACGCCACTGCTCAGATCCCCTTCCCATACCACTGCCCATAACTTCTTTTGCTCCACCCTCCGTCCACGTATACAGTTATCCATGGTATACCATCTGGATCTACATGGCCCTTTTCAATCGCTAATCTTCTTTCTTCCTCTCCAGCTTCTTTCATCTGACTCCAAAGAGAATCTGTCCACACCTACAAAAGATATACATTGCTTTAGAAAACATGACATATCGTTATTTTGTTCTAAATTTAATTCATTACAAATCTCATTACCTTTCTACTTTGAGTGATGTCAATAACGAACAAAATAAATTTCCCTACTCATCGAGAATCTGACTCAATTTCTCTACGATTGTGCAGAAACTATACGGATAAATAGTTATTTTTTGTCTCTGTATGCTTTGTCTGGTATGTATTGTAAAGTCTAGCAACGTTCAGAAAATTTCAGTTTGAATTTTACTTTGTATAAAATGTAGATAGCGATTGAGGCTTCACCTCTTGACTCCCACATATGCTCACTCTACGATCTCGCATCTAATAAACATAAAATCATCAATGTTTGGTTAGCCTACGGCCCTGCACCTTATGTCCCTGCAAGAGTGCTGAATTGCAGTCGAAATACCGGGTGGCCAAATAGCGTTCTCGCTTGCTGTGGGGAGATTCGGGTAATATTTCGTGAAAGATCAATGTTACGGCAATAGTAGGAAAGTCTATTTTTCAGGTTTTTTATTTGCCGGGAAGATTTCACGTTAATTTAGATTAAAGTCTCGTATGGCTCCGGTGCGCAACCATCTCATCATACACACTATAAAGTATTCTTGACAACATCAATATGAAAATTCCACTAGAGCATCAAAACGAGTGTGATCCACAATTCGTTATATGGCGGTTTACGTAGGTTGAGGATCATAACAAGACTATGCTATGGTCGCAGAGTGGTGCAAACTCCGAAAACGTAATCAAAAACTCCTAAATCGAAGTTTCAACTTTGATACTTCTCCAAATAGATAGGTTAGATTAGTATTTTAACCATTAGGAACCCTGTTTTTTTGGGTCAGATGCATTATACTGAAACTCCACCCTCCGTCCACTCTAAATATTTTCCTTCCACTTCCTTCATTCCACCATTATCGCTTATTTCATCATTACCGCCTTCCTTAGTCGCGGTGCAAAAGAAGAAGAAAAATAAGATTTTCTCAAAAGCAAAAGTAATTTATTATAAATTCGTCATATTTGATCGCTATCAAAGCTGAAATCACCGATTTATGTGCAAGTTTTTTCTTTTTCTTTTTAACGATTAATTTACGTTTTCGAGTTTTCCACATTTTTGGCAATTGAAACTACTACGTTGCCCTTGTAACCAGGTCAGCAACTAGAAGGGGGCAATGGGGCCAGACCTCCTTAAATTTTTCATGGCTCGCAGATCTCAATGCATCATATACTATATTAACACAAAAAATCATGAATTTATATATTTGTAACAATTATTTTAAAACTTGGGCCCCCCTAACATTTTTATGGCACCCCCAGACTTCTATGGCTGGTTGCGGGCCTGCTTGTAACTAAGATTACTTTCATTGCGCAAGTGCTATTATGATAAAATCTTCTATACAGAACTATATCAATGCAACTATTATATTAGCTACTTGTGATATTGTTGATAAGTAGGAAAGTCTATTTTTCAGGTTTTTTATTTGCCGGGAAGACCAAACGGATTTGTCAATTATTACTTACCGGTTCCAGATCTTGTTCAATCTTGTTGAATAGTTTGATGCTCATACATGGGATATCCATAATACTGAGGAATTCTTCTAGATGAGAATACCCACTCCCAATAGAAACAGTGCCCCAAACAGCCCCAGTATTGATTACAGATCTTTTAGACTGTTGTTCCTCCTCCGTAGAGTGACATACTTCGCGTTTGCACACGCGGCACTTGAAATAGAGGTAAGACACTAGTCCTGAACGTCTCTCTCTATGAAAATCAATTTTTCCTAAGACACATATCTTTCTGTTGTTTTCTTGGAGCTTTACGGACCACTTGAGAATGTGTCCCAAATTTACAATTCGATAGCCATTTGGAAAGTCATTGCGACTAACAATCTCTGTTTCGGGCTCCACTACAAGAGATGGTAGAGACTCAGTGTCAGAGCTGAAATGACATAAAATAATAATAATAATAATAATAATAATAATAATAATAATAATAATAATAATAATAATAATAATAATAATAATAATAATAAAAATAAAAATTTGTAGAAATGAAAATGAAATTTATAGAAATTTAGTGCTTATATGTTGAACGATATGGCCTATATGAATAGGGTGAATAAATGAAGGACAGATGGTCAAAAATTACTTTTTTCCTGTATGTAGGACTAGAAATGTGTTTATCTTTTTAAAAATTCGAATTAGATTTTCTTCTCTATCACTATTAAATTATCTCCTATTGTCGCTCGAAAATTAAACCAGAAAAGTAACTTATATATGAAGTTCAAATGTGAAACTGGTTTTGTTCTTTCGTTTGCAATTTAGATAGATTAAAACAGTGCAATTTTAGACTCGGTTTCATGACTTTTTGGGGAATAACCAAGAGTAGAAAATCATGTGGAGTAAAAGCCACGACGAAAAAAAAAAAACACGTTGAGGGCAAAAATCACGCTGCCGGAATCTTTGATGTAAACAAACAACTGAATGTTGTTGTAGGAGGCTGAGTCCCCTTCAGGTGTGAGTTGACCAAGTATTTCTAAAAATTATTTAGTAGGAATAATCTGTAAATTAAGCGTGATTTTTTAAAAAGCTTTCCACTAATAAATTGCGTATAGATATAATTACTTTTTCCTCTAAACCTTCAGTTACAATGAACATTTTAGCAGGTGATTTTCCTCGAAGTGTACATATTTTAGCAGTAAACCATTATAAAATGTATGATAGAATGAGTCGAGTAAAGTACATTTCTTCAAGTCTGAAATATTAATAGTCCTAAAGTAAAATAATCGTTTAATCCTTATTGTAATTCTATATGTTTTCAGTTAAATTAATTCCTAATTTTTATTTTACTTGTATATTATAACAAGTATTTGTAAAGCATCTAACTCAGGTGAATTCTAAACAGTATCAAAGAAGATGGGAAGTGTATTAGGGTATATATATTATTGAACCAATAAAAGTAAACACTTAATAAATAAGGTAGAATACATTTCCTAAAATACCTACATATACAAACACATAATATTCAGACATAAGATGCAATACATATATATATATCGCTGGTCTAGTGGCTAGCACGTGCGCTTCGCTTCAAGGGGTCCTGGGTTCGAGTCCCGAGAGGAGAGCATAGAACGATTATGGTTCGGATTCCATGTTAACCAGTAGGTCCATGTTTCATATAGCCTCGCTGCTGACAAGGGACGCTAAACTAATATATATTTATGATCAGAGAGAAAAGTGAAATTTGCCATTGCTTCATAAAAAAGTAATTTAAACAAGAATACTTATGATATCTACTGACCCTAATTTCGATTTTTGCAAACTTGTCAAGATCAACGGGTTATCAGTGATCGATTTGGAGGGAATACGGAGAACGTCGTTCTCCATTTACCAGAAAATCGAATATCCGTTCCCCTACTTTATTTCGTTCTGGGACGTGTTACCCCGGAATCTTAGATAATAATTTTGTTATTCAATCTATTAGAGCATTTTATATTAATACATAGTGTTCCCCAACTTCCAAATCGACTACTACAGGTCGTAAGATGTGCAAGGATCCTAAAAATAGTGATTTTTTAAAATGTGGCATATTGTTCCAAGCCCTTCATATATAACATAGCGCATAATAGTATTATTATATGTATCGCTGTATAAAATTAAACACCCAAATGTTTCACGTAATTGTATTTTTTAAAAAATAATACATCTAGCAATATTATAATAATCCACTAAAAGATTAGTGAAACATGTTAAGGGTACAGGGAAAGAACAGGGCTAAGTACATTTTTTCTTCGATTTTGAGATTGCACCCAACCGTAAAAGTATGCGTTGCACACGATGTTTTAGACTACCCAAAATGGTAAAAAAAAATTTTGATCATTCCTCTGTAAATTGGATGTTAAAAGCAGCTATATACGTAAACAACACGCTCAGTCAGACTACAAAAATAGTTTTGGTATAAAATCAATAAAACTGGATTTACAATGTTCTTTCCCTGTATACATTTAGATAGAATGATAACAATTTTATAAAAGAATAATTTTATGTTGGTTCAAAGTAATTAATAATCAGGATGGAAAGTAAAATAAATCTCACCTTTCTTTATCATCTGATTCATCCCTTGCAATTGGAACCTCCATAGAACTTCCACTTGTTTCTTCCAAAGATACACAAACAGAAGTGTTACACTTGGAGCTATCTTCTATTTCACGCCTTTTTATCCAAGATAAACGAATAGCCTTAGAAAGCTTATTTCTCTTCCTACTTCTGGAAGGACATCGCCGCGTTCGACCCATTCCTAAAACACTAGCTGAATAAAACTGTGCGTTTGTAACTCTGTCAAGACTTATCCAGACTGCAAGAAGTTCCGAAAAAAAACGTCGCCTGAAGTGGGAGGCGCCACCTCACAAACCAAGAGGGTGGCATTTGACATATTACGAAATTATTTCATGTCTTTTTTTGAAATGCATATGTCTATATCCAAAACTGTGGTACCAATCAAAAGATAAATATATAGGGATTTGCCTGATATGCAATATATAGGTATAAATAAAGTATTTTCCACAAAAATAGTGCTCAAAACTGAAAGTTTGCTCCTCATACGGAATTCAGTAGTATCAGCAATGCACTTTTCCATTTTCAATTAATAATAATTTAACATCTGTCACGATATTGACGCGTATTATTATTTTATGTCAATGAGAAATGTGTAAAGAATCATATACTTTTTTAAAAAAATGTTTCTGACAATTGATTACAGAGAAAGACGTAATAAATATGCATAATTAATAATTAATTATGCAGTAATTAATTATCTAATTTTGTATAAAATCACTTTTAATCATACATATAGTCAATGTAATTGTGTTTTCATGCAGACAGAACATGAGTAATGCATTAATATTAGTAAATCTCAAAATGGGAAATGTCCCCTTCTATCAGAAGGTAGTGTGTTCACAATTTCGGATAAACACTTGTTCATGCGGAACCTCTGTTCAAAGTGGGTAATGTGTTTGCTCATAGGGAACAAAATCAACAACATATCGACGATTCAGAGCGCTGTTTGGAGATGTTTTAGCGCAATAAAAGGAATTTTTCATGCGGTATGTAACAATATATGAAATATGGATCCATTACTATACTCCAGAGTCAAATTGGCAGTTAAGTGAGTGGATAGCAACGGGCAGAGTTCGCCCAAAGCGACTAAAAACTCAAATAAGGGCAGGTAAGGTTTGGTCTTCCATATTTTGGGATGCACACGGTATTTTATTCACAAACTACATTGAGAAAGGAATAACCATCAATAGTGAGCATTATATGCCGTTATTGGTGTGTTTGAAGGAAGAAATTACAAACAAATTCCAAATAAAGAAGAAAAAGGTGCTCTTTCATCAATACAATGCACCATGTTACAAGTAAATCGCAACGATGGCAAAATTACACGAATTGCACTTTGAATTGCTTCCCCATTCACCACACTCTCCGAATCTGTCTTTCAGTCTTACTACCTGTTTGCAAAACTAAAAATAATATTCCAAGGAAAGAGATCTGGTTCCAATAAAGAGATGATTGCCGAAATTGAAACCTATTTTAAGGCCAAAAATAAATCGTTCTACAAACAATGCATTGATATGTTAGAGAAGCGTTAGAATGAATGTATCACTCTTTAAGGAGATTATGTTGAATTTTGCATAAATGTCGTTGTTTTATTAATCGTCCTACGAACGTATTGAGTGATTTGTTTAGTGTCAATTTTAATTTTACAGGGTGCGGCACGTAAAACCGGCCCGTCGTAATATTCTGGTATATTGTGTTTTTGGCAACACTTAAATAATCTACCTTCCTACCAAGAGATGGCGTGTCGAGGTCGGGCCGACTTACGTGACCTGCAGCAGTCACGTGCAGCCGCAGCCAGTGATACTTGTCGAAACCAGTTGAGAAAAAGGCCTCGATGTGTTAAGACGGATGAGTGTCAGTGTGTGATAATGCCGTATTCGATACCCGAGCGTGTTGCCATTGTTGAAGGGTTCATTCTCACTGTATCTTTTGTGAAAACAAAGAATTTGTTTCGGGAGAAATTTCCAGGACGCTCTGTGCCAGCAAAAAACACCATTGAGGAATTGATTGAAAAATGGGGGCGTACAGGATCGGTTCAAAATGCTCCCAGGAACAGACGACCTGAATTAAAGATGCAGGTGGAGGGGATAATGACAAGAAGTCCTCGAAAGTCAATCAGGAGATTGAGTCAACAGGTTCATGCGAGTGAGAGAAGTTGCAGACGTGTTTTAAGGGGACTGAAGTTAAAACCGTACCGGATAAGTGTTGTGCAAGAACTGAAGGAGCCTGACCTGCAGAAGAGGGTGCATTTCTGTTCATGGCTGTTGAGCAATGTTGCCAGTGGTTTCTTGGATCCACTAATGCTCATCATGAGTGACGAGGCGTGGTTCCACCTGTCTGGGTACGTAAATTCCCAAAACAACCGGTATTTTCGACAGAAAATCCACACGCAATCCACCAGGTACCCTTGCATGATGAGAAGATTGGTGTTTGGTGTGCCATTTTCGCCACACGCGTTATTGGACCCATATTCTTTGCGACGACAGTGAACAGTGACGTGTATATGGGAATCCTGGAGGAGTTTTATACACACTTGACCGAAGAGGAGCGTCAGTTATGTTACTTTCAGCAGGACGGTGCAACATGCCACACATCAGCTGCATCATTGTCCCTTGTGCATGAGATGTTTACACCAGAGAGGACAATCAGCAAAGGCTTGTGGCCTCCTCGGTCACCAGACTTGTACACGTGTGACTTTTACTTATGGGGACTGTTAAAGGGAAGAGTATACGAAACAAATCCACACACAATTGAAGAACTCAAGACCAGGATCCAGGATGTCACCAATAGCATTACAACACAAGAATTGACAAGGGTATATATGAATCTCCTCAATCGTGCTAACATGTGTGTTGAAGTGGGCGGAGGACACTTTCAGCACCTGCTGTGAAGGCTGCTGTGAAGGTGAGTAGTCATATTCAATACATTACATTTCATTTATGTGTTGTAGTTAATCATATTCAATACATTACATTTCATTTTATGTGTTCACTTTACGGGCCGGTTTTACGTGCCGCACCCTGTATTATCTACTTACCATTTGAGATTGAGGACTTGGGACTTTGTAAGTGTCGTTATAAACATCAATACAATAAATCTCATTCACTTCAACATATTCAAGCATTAACTCAACATGCATGTCCTTCCTCACAAGCATTAGTGATGTCAGAACAACAAGACCTGCTACACTTTTGCCAAACTATCCAGGTACAATGTTGCTATCTTATCAAAGTAGCCATTAGGGAGTAAGCCAATTAATTCCACGATTGTTGTACGTACTTGAAGTGTCTATGACAATTCAGTGCTGGACAATTCCCTCTGAATGTGAGAGTAAACGTTCTGCATCAGATGAAAAAAACAAGTTCTGATCCAACCCTCGGAAATTTTTATAGGAATGCTTTAATTGCTGCAAATTCCATGTCCAGCATGAATTCTGTGCTGGGTTGCTGTTTTAATATACATGTCTAAACCTACAAGAGGATGAAGCATATTGTACGATACTAGGGTAGAAGGGGATAATTGGGCAGAAAAAAGTTTTTAAAAATTTATATTTTGAATTTCCATATATTTTCATGGAATTTGTTTACACCCAAATTTTGGATGGGTAGATGTTGATCAGAAGAAAAGCTTAGGTGAGTTTTAAGAGGGTGTAATAATGACAAAAAACTCTGATTTGGTTGAGAAATGACAAATTTGAAACCGAGTTTTAGCTGTGTGTGTGTTTTGGTTTCAATCACAATAAAACGCGCATCTGTTAATGATTGAGCCAATTTTCATACTGCTGCTTAGAAACATCATAGGGATAGTGCCGTGAAGAGCAGCAATCTTGAATCCTCACTGTGAGGCAGTTAAAATTTTGTTAAAATTTGTACTTTCCAATTACCCCCAGGGGGTAATTGTGCGCCTGATGTAGGGGTAAATGGGTGGAAAGTCTTTAGTGAACATTTTTTGCTTAGAATTATTTTAAACGCTGTGCTATCTTTGTCTTTTGTGGTGTACCTTTTGTTTCATAGTTCTTGTGCTTATTAACCCATTTTGTTCACCTTAGGCCTCCAGTGGCCGTTGCGTATGCCAATAGTTCTGATGCTGTAAATAGGACCTGTTTATCAATCCAGAGTGCCAACATATGTTCTATTGTAACAGTTTATAGTTATTTACAGTTAGTTTTATTCCCTTCTCCTATATATTTTTGAATATCAGGGCGTGTTCTCTTCTATTTTTCTTCTAATCATTTTACGCTTTCAGCCAAAGTTTTGACCGCTTATACTTTTTCGTATGTGATAGATTTTGAATTAAGTTCACAAGACAATATACTATGCTATAAACAATAACTGCAAGGCTTGGAAAGGCATTAAAATATCTTTGAGATTTAGAAATAAGTTACTCCTTATTTTGCGTAAACAAAGATAGACCTATAATTTTTTCTAGGCCACATAATACTATTAGTTTTCAACTGGATACAAGTTATATACACCAAATGAAAGCTTGAGTTTTCTTCATTTACATCCAATCATCCCCATAGGTTTAGATGCACCGGCAAAGGTTTTAATCATTTTGCACCTAATACCCCCAAGGGGGTAATTATGTGGAAATCAGACCAAAAACAGTAGTAGTCCCCCCCGTATATTGAGCCGAGTCAGCAAAATTTTTTGTGACGTCATAGGTCAAAGGTCAATGACCTTGGCCTGGGGTCAATGACCTAGGGGTACCTAGGACCACCCCCTCTAAATTTTGGCAGGGGTACCTTGGCCCACCCCCTAAATTTTGGCAGGGGTACATAGGACCACCCCCCTTAAATTTTGGAAATTGCCAAATTTAAAAATTGGGTGTGGTAGCCTAGGACCATAGTATGTACCTCTATCAGTATTGGGTGTCTATGTCGTTCCCTTTCATGGGTAAAAAATTGCCAAAAATTGAATTTTCGGAGGTTTTTGACCTAATTTATCCCCTTGGATGAGGTGTTATTACCTTATATAGTTATATGGGCGTATACAGGGGTCCATTACCTTTCATAACATATGGGTATATTAATGCACCCCTTGAAAAATTTGGGAGGGGTACCTTAGCCCACCCCTTCAATTTTGGAAATTGCCCAATTTAAACATTGGGTATTATAGCACAGGACCCTAATATGTATTATGATAAATTTGGGTGGTCCACCTCATTCCCTTCTAGGGGTACAAAATTGCCAAAACTATAAACGTAAGCAATACGTTGTACCACGTGTTTGGTTTTTGGTCGATTTTATCCCCTTTGATGAGGTCCTATTACCTTATATAGTTATATGGTCATGTATAGGGGTCCATTACCTATCATAAGACATAGGTACATTTGTGCACCCCTTTAAATTTTTGGGAGGGGTACCTTGGCCCATCCCCTTTAATTTTGGAAATTGCCCAATTTAAACATTTGGTATTATAGTATAGAACACTAATATAGATCACTATAAATTTGGGTGGTCCACCTCGTTCCCTTTTAGGGGTACAAAATTGCCAAAATTTTAGTACAACCAAGTGTTTGGTATTTGGTACATTTTATCCTCCTTTGATGAGGTTCTATTACCTTATATGGTTATATGGTCATGTATAGGGGTTCATTATCTATCATAAGACATAGGTACATTGGTGCACCCCGGGAGGGGTACCTTGGCCCACCCCTTAAATTTTGGAAAATGCTCAATTTAAACATTTGGTATTATAGTACAGGACCTCAATATGTATCATGATAAATTTGGATGGTCTACATCGTTCCCTTTTAGGGTACAAAATTTCCAAAATATAAACGTTGTACCACGTGTTTGTTTTTTTTTTGGTCCATTTTATCCCCTTTGATGAGATTCTATGATTACAGGGGTCCATATCCTATCATAAGACATGGGCACCCTTCTTAAATTTTGGCAATGGGGGTCCACTGAAATTGTCCAATTGAAGCATAGTACAGGACCTCAATATGTTTCGGTGGTCCTATTTTCAAATTTTTAAGTACAACCACGTGTTCGGTTACTGACTCAATGTATCCTATTTGATAAGGTATGGACGGGTATCCCCTTTCAATTTGGTAGGACCCTTCGGGTGTAGTACAGTCACGTGATCGATGATTTGGTTTTGATGCGCGACGAGGTCCCTGGTCAATGTTCTCTAGGAATTAGGTGGAAACTTTGCACAGGGTTCTCGTCTTATATCGCACAGTTCTTTAGGAGAATCTGATAACGTTGTATATGGAATGGACAATAAAAACACATAAATAAGTATAAATTGTATTTTATTCATTTTTCTGGTTTCTTCTTTTTCTTTCTTATTGACAATGTTTGTATATTGAGCTGGGTTTCTTCATTAGACTGCCTCCTCTTCTTGATTGCGATGATTTGTTTCCATGTTTTGCAGCATAGCACCCGTTTGCAAAGCTTCGTATTGTGAATTCTGTAAAAAAGAACGAGGAAAAAGATGATTAGTATAGAAATAGATGATGATAAAACAAATACACTTACAATGATAAATATGATAAAATTACCTGGAAGGTATATTGCAACAGTCTACGATCATTAACCGTGGGTACTGTTGTGAACAAATATTGAATTTCACGCAGAGATTTTCCTTGGGCTTTACAGCACAAATAAAAATAAGCATAATAGCCACATACGGATGAACCAAGACTTTGCATTTGGCTATTATTATATTTATAGTATATACAATGAAGTTTTAAGAATGCAACATGTTGTGGTACATAAGGAGGAAGGCCATAGCTGTCAAAATATTCTCCAACACCGCGATGATCAATATAAATTGCAATCCAATGACTTCCTAGTTTTGTGGATGGATCTGTATTTACAATGATTGCCAGAGGAAGAGAAATCCGTGAGGGCAACTCATCGCTTGCAAATACCCCGGTAAAATGATTTCTGAATAATGGACTACCGTTTAAAGCACTAGCTAATTGTAATGTATTCAACATCGTGAATGGAAATGATACATAACGTATACGTACCTTGTAATTTAAAAGTCCAGGATAATGTTGCGCTGGTGGTCGATCTCTAGGAGTGAGGGAAACTCTCCATACACAATACAGTTTGCAGGTGCTGCTAATTTCTCTTGGAAATGAACTTCCAATCGGATGGCTCCATGTCGTTGTAAATTCCAATAGTGACAATCTCCAGCAGAAGAATCGGGAGTTAGGTCAAATACAAACAGTGTATATCCATTCTTGTAGTCGGCTCTTGAAATTGTATTTCCAGTATTGGTAAAATGTATGCCAGAGCCTGAGAACAATGTGTGGTACGATGAAATGTAGAGATTTTCTTCAAAGTTGGGTTGCAATGGTTTTGAAGGTACAGCTTTTCCATCCACGTACAGTGTAAAGAAATTAATGTTTAGATGTTGAAATTCAAATGGATTGGTGGTAATAGTTCCACTGGATGCTTCATTCGATGTAAATCCTACAATAATACGATTTGGCAATGTTCCCATAAACAGGTTATCAATAGTTTTGGATTGTATATCCTTCGGGATGGTAAATGATTTCATTTGAACCCTTGTCAGAGGATACTTTGCCGGTGTAGATTGTAAAATTTTATTGTGTGCCAATTTGACACTAGGGCTGATGCTGACTTTTTTCACCTGCAACGATGCATCTAAAATATTGATTTTTGCATTGACACCACTTTCACCGGCCATGAGACAAAAGTTTGGCTTTGCAGGAATAAGTTTCACACGTAATTCCACTCCATGAATTAAAAATTTATCTTGATTAAAAATGTCACAATGAAGATGTCCAATCATATCGAATTTCATACTTTGTTTTGTCAGTTCATAGCGTTGTTGAAATCCTTTGTTCTCACTTGTGGTTGCGTTCATATGACCAGCCGTATCTTGAAACCACATTGCTGTTTGTAAATGTGTATTTTTAGCTCCATCACTATAATTGAGTAGTTTTTCCAGGTACGAACGATATGGATGATTATGTGACGGAAATGAAATCAGTTTATTGTTCAAGTAGATTTGTACTTCACTAAACATAGCATTTAGAAAATCATTGACAGGTGCAATTGCTTTATCCGTTTCGGTGAAGGAGGAACCATCTGGTTTCACAATTTGTGCTTGGATGTATAATAAGGTTTGTGGTAAATCAATATATTCATCACTGCTACCACTCACTACAAATTCTATTGGTGAATTTTCAGCTATTGAACTAATTGGTTTGTAGCCAATAATACGATTGTCCAGAACACTGGTTTGCGTGGGCAACGTTGAAAAAATGTCCAATTCACTTTTTACACATTCACAGGATTGATGATGTAAGAAAGCCATCGTTGAATTAATCAAAAATATCTGGTGACGATGCCAATGATCTCTTCTTCTTCTTATGTGATAATTTACGTCTCTTTGTAGGATTGATGGTGTTGTTGATCGTTGGAAGGTCAACCTCAAACTGAGAGCAGTCATCCCATTTTCGTTTATGATATCCACTTCCCAGCATAGTTTTCAACTTGTTTTTAGCTTTTTCTTGTAAATTCGTTTTTGCCTCTTGCATCCGTTGATGAAACGATTCTTCCAGCGGTTGATTCGAGATCACAACATCATTAATCATATTGGCACCTGATTTTAATAATTCTTTTCCCACAGTTTTAGCGCCTTGCTTCACAAGTGGTAACACTGAACGAAATAAGCCACCAAGGAAACTTCCAATGCCATGTCCTGCTTGATAGGGACTTCCCACATAGACGTTGCCGATACCGGATAACGCTTGTTTTTGGTAGTATTGCAAATACGGATCAGTCATGACGACGACGACGGAAATGTAGTTTTGTACACACCGTTCCAAAGGTGAATGGCATAGGATGACCTGTGCTATCCCTTATATCGATTTGTATTTGCTCAAAATTCATTTTTTCCACCGGAACATAATGTGCAGGATTAAAGATTTGTACTGCATGACTTCCAAAAGTATGATTCACAGGATCCATGTTGACAATTCGTAGCAAGGGTACCATTGTATCTCCAACAATGACAGATTCAATAATGTCACAATAGACGTACATTTGTGATGGTAAGCCTAATCGTACATCCGGTGTATATTGTCCCTTTTCCATATCTTTTAAATCACTTTTCGGGTCAAATCCAAGCATTAAACTAACACTTGGTGACAATTGTACAGAAGTATGGATTTCCTTTTTGGGATGTCTTATGAGGCATATATTATTAGTTGCGTCATGAGATATAAATAAATTGGTTTCTTTATGATGTATATTAATTGCATGAATAAGATCCCGTATATTGTTATAATAGCGTACAGGGATCGTTACAACCTTCCACGGTTCCTGATCATTACTACTTGATGATTTGTAATATATTTTATTGTTTTTACTGTTAATGTTCAGCAAAGAATGTGGATAATGAATCTCTACAATTGCCACATCCCATTTCTGGCGAAACTCTACACGTCGTTGTAATTTCGTAATATATGAAGTCAATGTATTTTCTGGAAAATAATCCATGGAACTATTACTGGGAAGTGTAACGTAAAAATCTTGATCAGGTTCCATTCTTCTTCTTCTTCTTCAATGAAGTTGCAGGGATCCACGAATTGAATGAGGAAGGATATCCTTTCCACTGGACGAGATACTCCTTTCTGCGACCTTTTGTTCTTGTACGTAATATTTTATCGATGAGGAACGTCGAAGGGAGCGGCACTGGTTGTAATTCTTCTCTGTAGAAAACACCATCGATAAGTTGATGATTTAAATCCTCTAGTCGATACACTGGTGGGTTTCTTGGTACAATGGCTTTTACTCTGAATATTTCCCAAGTCCAGTTCTCGAGGTAACCCTTGTCAAAGATACGTTTTGTTTTACTTATACGAACAGTATCACCAACAGACAAATCCGTATCTTGTTTTGAACGTTGTAGCTTTTTGTCGTATAAGTTATGCCACACCTCCAGTAAATTGTCCTGAGAAACGTTTGCAGGTGCCATTTTAATACTGGAATGCCGACTTTCATTGTATGCTTTTACAAGTAAAGGCAATACTTTGATGTAATTGTATGTTTGATATTTGGTAAAGTATTTCCACATACGATGTTTCAATGTCTGATTAAATCTTTCTGCGATGCTGGCTTTAATATCTGGATCCTTTGTTGTAACATGTTGCACGTTGTGTTTTCTGAGAAACTTTTGTACTGTCTTGTTGGTAAATTCAGTTCCTTGATCACTACGTAGTACAATTGGTTTCCTGTCCTGGAAAATCATTTCAAATGCATTCACTATATCCTCGGCACTTTTTGATTTTAGTGATACAGCCCACCCGTACCGACTAAACACATCAATCACTGTAAGAATATAGCGGTAATTGTCATTATAGTTTTGAAGGGATTGTAAATCATTTAAATCACATTCCCATTGATCATCAATATTGTTGACAAGATAAAAATCTCTACGGAAACGACGACGTACAGGACGATGTAACGTGTAGGTAGGTTGTTTGTTTAACCAAAGTTTTATTTTGGCTAGAGGTATAGATTTTCCTGTGGCTTGCCATAATTTCTTTGCAGTAGAAAATGATGCAGGATGTGCTGGATTGTAATAAATGGATTTCAACTTTTTGTTCATGGTTTGTACGTTGACCATTGTGGAATGATACGTTTTCTTTTTGGTCGGACTTCTAAAACATCATCATCGTCTTCTTCTTCTTCTTCTTCTCCGGAAGAAAATAATTCAGGTGCCGGTTTTGGTGGTGCAGATCCTTCAGATGCTGTTGTACTATTATGCTTGACAATATAGTTTAATCTTCGTGGATTACCAATCAATTCTTGAGGTGTGTTTGACGATGCAAGGTAGTTGCAAAACAATTCCCAGCCTTGAGGATTAGAATGTTTCCTCGGTCGAGTCACATCACACATTAAATCTACAATATTGGATCCATGTAGTTTATTGTCGTTGATGTACACTGTTCCTTTATGATCCCACGTAATTGCGTCATCTTGTTTTAAGCGACGGAATAGTAGTTCGGCTTTCTTACGATACATTTGTGGTATTGCGGCTAAAATTTCTTGTTTCGTGCTATCGTCAACATTCGGGACGTCACCATCAGGTTTCATTGATGTAATTGTAAGTGGTATTGGTTCTTCTTGTTTACGTATCACATAAAGATATTTCTGTAATATTCTATTGTACTGATTCCATTTTTCTTCATCACTTGGATACGATGTATTCAATATAGATTGCATTTCACGATCGAGATTAGATTCTCGATTTTCACTCACACGGGATGATGATGCATGCATTCGTTGAAGCATTTCTGGTGGGACTAAAACCATCTTCTTGCTATGTTCCATGAAGTTTATTGTTTAAACAAAATACTGGATAACACACTTCCTACAATAGGTGCAAGTAATGCAGGTAAGAATCCTCCTTGTTGTACGGCTAAATGTTTCTTCTTTTTATCCAATGATTTTGTATTGTCTACGAGATAGCGGAGCGTGTTCTTGTAACGCTTTAATCTTGACTTCTGCGCACTTGTCAGTGGAACATTGCCTTTTAAGACATTATAACAACATTCACAAATACTATGAATTAATGAAGCGTCTGCATTGGCAATAATAGCTTTACGCAATCTTGGTTTAGCTTTGTGCAGAGCACGTAGCAGATCAGCGTGTTTCACTGTAGGAGACATCGTGACAGACTAAGTCATTCTTTTCACATGCACAATAATTTAAACATGTTTTGTTGGTACGTAAACATAATGATGCAAATCGTCAGGAAAAATATTTGTACGAAATCGCATTTCATCGGGTGTATCTTGTTTAAGATCCATCAGTAAATAACCATGTGGATTTCTTGTTGCGTCTGCATAACTTTCTTGTAGAAACAGTGGATGCTCAGGCATGATTTGATAACTCATATGCTTGATTTGTGACTTGTCACGTGGATTTTTAAACAACACCAAATACGAACAATTTAAACTCATATTTCTATTTGCTTTACTTTGATGAAATACATTTTGTGTTATAAAAATCACACTAATATTTCGATGATGTGATCCTTTTGTGAACATATCAACAATATCACTATTCACTTCTCGCATATGGTCATCAATAATAATCAAATGTGGTCCATCTTGAGGCTGAAAATCTTTCATTCGTGGAAGTCCTTCGTGAAATTCTACTGGAACTGGCATTGTTGCATACACGTCTTGCCATTCTGCATAATACCAGTATATCTTACGAAATTTTGCATTGATCATGGTTGGGAGATGTGACAGTAATCGCTTCACAAAATACGTTTTTCCGCACCCACTAGGCCCTGCGAGAATACAGGTAAATGGATGTTTCCACTGTGTATCCATGATGAACACTAACACCTTGTTTCAAAAATGATGCGTATTTAAAGCGAGTACAACAATTCTTGCACTCACTGGTGTGAAAAGGAAAAATCCGTTCATGTATTTATCGAATAGTTGAAAACCGTTTATTTGTTAATCGAATAGTTGAAAACCGTTTATTTGTTAATCGAATAGTTAAAAACCGGATAAAGTTTAACGGTTAACCGTGAAAGCTGATCACTGTTTGATTTAAATTCTATTTGAACATTTTTCGTTTGAAATTTGTTTTGTAATTTTTGTTTCAAAAATTTTTTTTAAAAATTTTTTTTGTTTCAAAATTTTTGTTTCAAATTTTGTTTAAAAATTTTTTCGTTTCAAAATTTTTTTTGTTTGTAAATTTATTGTTTCAAAATTTTTTGTTTGAAAATTTTTCGTTTCAAATTTTTTGTTGAAAATTTTTGTTTCGAAATTTTTGTTTTAAATTTTTTCGTTTCAAATTTTTGTTTTGAAAAATTTTTAGTTTCAAGATTTTTGTTTAAAAGTTTTCGTTTCAATTTTTGTTTTGATTTTTTTAGTTTGAAAAGTTGAAAAAAAAGTTTTAAATGCCAAGAATCTTGTTCAAAGTTTCCACCTAATTCCTAGAGAACATTGACCAGGGACCTCGTCGCGCATCAAAACCAAATCATCGATCACGTGACTGTACTACACCCGAAGGGTCCTACCAAATTGAAAGGGGATACCCGTCCATACCTTATCAAATAGGATACATTGAGTCAGTAACCGAACACGTGGTTGTACTTAAAAATTTGAAAATAGGACCACCGAAACATATTGAGGTCCTGTACTATGCTTCAATTGGACAATTTCAGTGGACCCCCATTGCCAAAATTTAAGAAGGGTGCCCATGTCTTATGATAGGATATGGACCCCTGTAATCATAGAATCTCATCAAAGGGGATAAAATGGACCAAAAAAAAACAAACACGTGGTACAACGTTTATATTTTGGAAATTTTGTACCCTAAAAGGGAACGATGTAGACCATCCAAATTTATCATGATACATATTGAGGTCCTGTACTATAATACCAAATGTTTAAATTGAGCATTTTCCAAAATTTAAGGGGTGGGCCAAGGTACCCCTCCCGGGGTGCACCAATGTACCTATGTCTTATGATAGATAATGAACCCCTATACATGACCATATAACCATATAAGGTAATAGAACCTCATCAAAGGGGGATAAAATGTACCAAATACCAAACACTTGGTTGTACTAAAATTTTGGCAATTTTGTACCCCTAAAAGGGAACGAGGTGGACCACCCAAATTTATAGTGATCTATATTAGTGTTCTATACTATAATACCAAATGTTTAAATTGGGCAATTTCCAAAATTAAAGGGGATGGGCCAAGGTACCCCTCCCAAAAATTTAAAGGGGTGCACAAATGTACCTATGTCTTATGATAGGTAATGGACCCCTATACATGACCATATAACTATATAAGGTAATAGGACCTCATCAAAGGGGATAAAATCGACCAAAAACCAAACACGTGGTACAACGTATTGCTTACGTTTATAGATTTGGCAATTTTGTACCCCTAGAAGGGAATGAGGTGGACCACCCAAATTTATCATAATACATATTAGGGTCCTGTGCTATAATACCCAATGTTTAAATTGGGCAATTTCCAAAATTGAAGGGGTGGGCTAAGGTACCCCTCCCAAATTTTTCAAGGGGTGCATTAATATACCCATATGTTATGAAAGGTAATGGACCCCTGTATACGCCCATATAACTATATAAGGTAATAACACCTCATCCAAGGGGATAAATTAGGTCAAAAACCTCCGAAAATTCAATTTTTGGCAATTTTTTACCCATGAAAGGGAACGACATAGACACCCAATACTGATAGAGGTACATACTATGGTCCTAGGCTACCACACCCAATTTTTAAATTTGGCAATTTCCAAAATTTAAGGGGGGTGGTCCTATGTACCCCTGCCAAAATTTAGGGGGTGGGCCAAGGTACCCCTGCCAAAATTTAGAGGGGGTGGTCCTAGGTACCCCTAGGTCATTGACCCCAGGCCAAGGTCATTGACCTTTGACCTATGACGTCACAAAAATTTTTGCTGACTCGGCTCAATATACGGGGGGGACTACTACTAAAACAATAAAAAATGTTGCAGCATCAAAAGTAAAGATGCTGAACGTTTACCACTACCACCATAGGCGCCGACTTTGGGGGGGGCAGGGCACTTTTGGCCCCCCAATATTTAAAGGTAGGGTCCTTGCCCCCCCCCCCCAATATAATCCAGTTTAGGAAAAATTAACAAAGAGGAGTAAGAATTTCTGTCGTAAACTTCTTCGTATCTGTAAATCAATAATAGGAACAGCCTTCTTATTCGATAGGAAACGACAGTTTCAAAGTTGTGTTTAACAGAGCACTGAAGCTATCACAGCACTGATATGACAAAGGAAGATCAATGTGGTTTGCAAATTTGCAGTGAACTTCCCAAATTTTGAACTTTAATTTGTTTTAGGCAAATTTGATTTAGGTCGTGAATTTCGCAGCGGAGCGGACCGAGATCCTTTGGTGGAGGGGCTTTCATCAAGCAGTTGATAGAAAACGTCTGAATATGATTATATATTTATTCATTGTTTGCCCCGCATCGGCGGAAATCTGTCTTCAACATTGCGGAAATCTGTATTATTCATATATATAAAACCAATGTTCAGAATATTTATGAAGTTCTAAAACAATGCTGTGGATGTTCAGAGGAGCAGAGTTGTCTTCAGTGGCATATAGGGTGCTATCCCACTCAAGTTCGCCCCGTAATAAATTTGTTAGTTTTTCGCATTCCACTTAGAACAATAATCAATAATCCTTCTTAGCATTTCTAAAAATTTCATTTTCTTATGCTCTTTGTTAAGAAATAATACTATATTTGCCAAATTTTATATAATGTAAGAATTGCGTCCTCTTTTTCTTTCTTTCGTCCTTTCTACTTTTCTGTTTCTTTTTCTTGATGTCACTTTCTTTCGTTTCGCCTATCATACTTTCGACCGTTGTCAGTTGTCATTCAAGTCGGCTGTCATCAGTAACATCAAAACTAAGAGAAGTTGATAAGGGAAACTGATATTCCACACCAACTTGCGTGGATATCAACATAACGGGACTTTAGTTATTATAGTAAAGGAAAAATTATATCGTTTTGTTATTTTAAAAAGAAGGAAATGTTTGAATTAAAGAAAATCAAAACGGGGGAATAATTAGCCGGGAAAATTAGGTAGGCCAAGAGTATACTTCATTTTTCTTCTATGAATAGAATAAAAGGTGAGATTCTCTTCTAAATTTTTGTATTATACCATGTAGGATTTATCGGTCTGCAATTCTTGCCATTAAATTTCAATTTATGCATAAATTAAAATACATTTAATTTTCAAACTCAGGTGGGCAATTGCCCACTTCCTTCCCTGTGTTGGGCATAGCCCTTCCTAACAAAATCCTAAAGGCGTCACTGGTTGTGTTCAACATTGCGAGATGGGCAGATTTGATACTTATTCTAGGAAAGGGAGATGGAACCCATATTACGATAAGGGGCCGCAGTGGCTCAGTGGTAGAGCGTCCACCTCTGGTGCATGGGGTTTCGGGTTCAAATCTTGCTCCCGCGAAGTGAACTTTGTAGTGGACAAACACCATGTGAGTTTATTCGGGGTTCTCCCGTTTCCTCCCACTTTCTTCGTTCCACCATTTCATTCATTTCTGAATATCACATTCTCCTTTAGCCCAGCCAGCATAACCATGGGACATAAAACTCAAAGATTTTCATATTACGGTAGATGAATCTGATTTCTGAGGTGAACATGTTGTAGAGTATATTATATATTAGGCAGTGTTGGGCAAAATCAATTGAAATCAATTGCAATTGATCAATCAATTGAAAGTAATTGCTCTGAAAATCAATTGCAATTGATTTCAATTGCAATTGATTTCAATTTGTAATTGACAATTAATTTCAATTGCAATTGAATTCAATCATAAAATTTGCAATTAAATTTTCGTCAATTGGTCACCAGGCAATTGAAACTTTTAATTGTTAATTGTCAATTGCAAAGGGTGCAATTGAAACATTTAATTGTTAATTGCAATTGACAATTGAAACTTGTAATTGTTAATTGTAATTGTTAATTGCAATTGAAATCAGCAATTAAAACTGAAGATAAGAAGATGTGTGTGTATTGTGTTGTCCACTTGTTACTGTTTTACATATTTCAAATAAGGTACTTATAAGAAATGCTGGATACCTACCATCCCTCCCCCCCACTGGGAAGAAAGCCAGAAAACTAAGTATTTTTTAAAATATGTTTATGGTTCTTTCCCCCTCGAAAGAACTCTATATGCCCGTCATGCATACAATAGGAATGGGCACCAGCGAGTTCGAGCGAGTTTTCTTTAAAACTCGACTCGACTGAAGCAGACATCTTTGAGCTCGACTTGAGATCTCGGCTCGAAAAATTTCCCCCAACTCGACTCGAATTCGGATCGAGTTTCCAGTCGAGTCGAGCCAATTCGAGCTAAATCCTTTGTGTAGTTCCAAGTACTACTATCTTCAAGTATCCTACATAGACAATATAATAATCAATGATGCTACTACTACTACTATAATTAATTATCATTACAACACCGTGTACCTGTATAAACATGGAATATAGGCGGTTGTATCGGAATACTAAAAATTAGTTGACTGTCGATCTCGGTCGTCAAGAAATCTTCAGGAGGCAAGGACATCGGTCACGAGGTTCTTGGTTTGAGTTCAGGAGGAGCAAGTATTCGGGCTCGAGCCAAAAATTGTTAGAAGTTATGGGACTCCAGCCAAACATGTTCAAAACTGCTCGACCCGGGTTTAGGGTTGTCCACAGCTCAAGCGGCTCGCTCACAGCTTATTCACTTATCGAGCCGAACCGAGAAGTGAGCCGAGCCAACAGCTCATCCAACCGAGCCAGCTTCAGCCGATGGCTCACACGAGCCGAGCCGAATTGAGCTGATTGCTTACCTCAACCGAGCCCGTTCGAGCCATCGGCTCAGTTGAGCTGACTCGAACCCAGCCTATGGATTCGTTTCAACGGAGCTGGTTCGAGCCATTGGCTCCAATCGAGCCGAGCCGATGACTTGTCTTTACCGAGCCGGTTCAAGCCATTGGCTCAATTGAGCCCAGTCGATGGGTAATCCCAACCAAGCCAGCTCAAGCTGTACGCTCAGTTGAACCAAGCCGAGTCGGTTGACATCACTATTCCGGTTGGGCTTCTACTTTGGCTAAAAAATTGGACCGTGCAGTTCTCAGCCCTGATGGTAAGAACTACAAAAATGATAAGAAATCTTTAGTTTTACGTCTCACGCTTATGCCGGATAGGCTAAAGGAGACGGTGATGATAAGAAATGAATGAAATGAAGAAAGTGGGAGGAAACGGGAGAACCCCGAGAAAATCCACGAGCACGGTGTTTGTCCACCAAAGGTTTCGTGCCCTTATCTCCACGTTTTGTGCGTCACCGTAAATGGGTCAAAATGGGCTTCCAAGATGGGACGAAAATGACCGAGAGTTCCGCTACTATCGAATTTCGAGGTCGTTAATTTCACATTGCATACCCTTTTGTACGCGTATTTCGACGTTTTGTGCGTCACTGGAAGACAGTCAAAATGGGCCTCGAAGGTGGGACGAAAATGACCCACTGCTCCACCACTATACCTACCGAATTTCGTGGTCCTTCCTTTCGCGTCGAGTAGTGAATGTTTCGTGCCGTTTCGTGCTCTTATTTTCACCTTTTGCGCGTCACCAGAAGTATGTGAAAATGGACGTCCAAAGTGTGACCAAAATGACCCATTGTTCCGACACTATCGAATTTCTAGGTCGTTTCTTTCGCATCGTTTAGTGATTATTTTTTAAAAAGTTTTCTGTGCCTACTTCCTCGTCTTGTGCGTCACCGGAAGTGAGTTAAACGGGCCTTTAAAGTGGGAGTTAAATGGCTCACTATTCCGCCACTATCGAATTTCGGGGTTGGTTCTTTCGCATCGTTTAGTGTGTATTTTGTACCGTTCTGTTCGCCTACTTCCACGTTTTGAGCATCACCAGAAATGCGTCAAAATGGTCCATCAATGTGTGAGAAAATAGAGCCATTGTTCCGCCACTATCGAATTTGGGGGTTCGTTTCTTTCGCATCGTATAGTGCCTGCTTTGTACCGTTTTGTGCTCCTATTTCCACTTTAGTGCTTCTATTTCCACTTTAGTGCGACAACAAAAATGGGTCAAAATGGCCTACAAGTATAGCGGAATAACTTAATGCTGTTCCGTCACCATCAAATGAGGTCGTTTCCTTCACACTTTTTATACATGATTTGTGTCGCTTTGTGCATCAGTGGAAGAGGGTCAAAATGGATCTTGAAAGTGGAATGAATATGTCTTTCTCTGCCATATTTGTAGGTCACCTTTGACCCACTTTCGTTGGCCTACAAAACATGAAAGTATGCGCAGAAACGGTATAAATATGCACTAAACAATGCGAAAAAAGCGACCTTGAAATTCCATACTGGTGGGAGAGTGGATCAGTTTTCTTCCCACATTGAATGCCCATTTTGACCCACTACCATTGATTTACAAAACGTGGAAATATGCTTACAAAACGGTAGAAAACACGCACAAGACGATGTGAAGGAAACGACCTCGAAATCGTTCCTGACGGAACAGCATTAACTTGTTCCGCCATATTTGTAGGATAACATTGACCCATTTCCGGTGACGCAGAAGACGAGGAAATAGGCGCACAAAACGACACAAAAATGGAAATTTAGCTTAATTACATGGAAATTTTAAGTTTGTAAACTTAATTATATGGAAAATTATATTCATTTTTCCTTTACGTTGGTCTACTTTACGTTGATTTGGGACTTTTAAATTGTATTCATTTTTCCACTGAAAAATATGTATAATTCAACAAGTTGATTTGATTTTGAGTTGCTTTTGGGGTTTAACGTCCCGGTCAGCAGCGAGGCTATATGAGACATGGACCTACTGATTAACGTGGAATCCGAACCACATGAGCTCCCGTCGGGAATCGAACTCGGGTTTCCCACGTCAAAGGCGCGTACGCTAACCGCTTAGCCACGGAGGAGCTCTATGATTCAACAAGGAAATATTTATTAGTTATAATTATAATAATTATCTATATAATTGAATTCATTGTAATTTGGTCCATAACAAACACTTTACCATTTCGTACTAGCTGTTATGCCCATTCTTCGCACGGATCAGATAAAATATCAATGTAAACAAACTGAACAACGGGAGAACAATTAAGAAACATTTCTAACATTGGATATATTTTGTGTGAATATATATCCAACAACGTACATGTGTTTTCATTGGGAAGGCCGATGGGGCTGAATTTGAACGTAAACACTATCGGGGGTGTCACTATACGTCTGAGCAACCCCGATAAATATGGATTCGACACAAATTCTACTACTTTTACATGTCCCGGTGAACGCCCCCTCAGACCCCCTTGGTTCGTGTTGTGAAACAATCTCCTCTGGCCCCCACCAACCCCCAACTAATACCACGAAAACTATGAATGTGACACTAACATCTCCATTTTCTACTACTTTTTACATATGCCGGTAAAAATCCCTATAATCCTCTGGTTCCAATTTCGAAAAAAACAATGCCTCTGGTCCGCAGCCGATGGGGGCTGTATTTGGAAGTCAACGCCTATGGAAGTATCACCATTCATCTCAGCCACAGCGAAACCTATGGATTTGACAATAATATCGGTCACTTTCCATTAGTTTTACATGTCTCGCAATTCCCCACCCCCGGTGACTCCCGGCCCGCATACAATTTTGGCTAAATTTGAAAATCATCGCTAATGAAAGTATCACCATTGATCTCAGCCACCGCGAAAACTACGGATTTGACCTCGGTCATTGTGGATTATTTTTACATGTCTCGTGATCCCCTTCATAATGCCCCCGTTTCTTATCTGATGGGGGCTAAATGTGAAAGTAAACGCGGTCTTGAGTTTCACCAATGAGCTCAGCTACCCCGAAAACTATGAATTTGACATTAATATCGGTCATTTTCGATTATTTTTTTACATGTCTCGGAATTCCCCCCTCTGGTGACCCAAGGCCCGCATACAACGATGGATGAATTTGAAAGTCATCGCTAATGGTAGTGTCACCATTGATATCAGCAACCGCGAAAACTATGGATTTGACACTAATATCGGTCATTTTGGATTACTTGTACGTTTCGGTATCCCCCCCCCTCATTGACTCACGGCCCGTAGCAGAATACGGTGAATTTGGAAGTTAATGCGATCGGAGTTTCACCATTGATCTCAGCGACCGCGAAAACTATGAAATCGACACTGATATCGGTCATTTTCTACTACTTTTACATGTCCCGGTAAACGCCCCCTGAGACCCCCTGGTTCGAATTTTTTCGAAAAAGCTTTGCCTTGGTGTGGGACCTGAACCAAGGTATCTTTGACCAAAATTTGGTAACTCTCGGTCGACTTGTCTGGTCCCCAGGCCGGTCCCGGTAAACGTCTCCTGGAGACCCCCTAGTAAGGAATTAAAAAAAACCTCTTCGTCTTGGTCTGGGGCCTAGACCAAGCTACCCGTGACGAAATTTTGAAAAGTTTCGGTCCACTCGTCTCGTCCACAGGCCGCATAAAGATAGACACACAGACACACGAACAAACTATTTTATTTATATTAGAAAGGTCAGATCCGCCGTTATTGTATTAGTGCGATGCTTGAGCGATTGCTCGTAGAAATTCAAACTCCGATGAGTGATAATTTTATAGGCTTGTTTTATTACAAGTTTAAACTCTTTAGTCAGTAGAGAAGAGGGCGTGAATCATGGGTCAGAGTTGATGACAATGGGTTTTGGCGGGTCTGTGGGTCACAGTGGGTAAGAGTGATTTATGGTGGGTGGTGGGTCAGAGTGGGTCACGGTGGGTCGTGGGTCACGACGCGTGGTGAGTCAATCTCTGAACTACAGTGTTGAAAATTAATCAGTGAAAATCAATTGCAATTGATCAATCAATTGAAAGTAATTGCTGTGGAAATCAATTGCAATTGAATCAATTGCCAATTAATTTCAATTGCAATTGAATTACAGAATTCAATTGCAATTACTTTCCACTGCGATTACTTTCAATCAATTGATGAATTGCAATTGATTCTCCTTTTTTAATGGCCAACTGCAATTAACAATTAACCATTACTTATTTCAATTGTTAATTGCAATTAACAATTAAATTTACAGATTAATTGTTAATTGTTAATTCAATTGAAATTTGCCCAACACTGATATTAGGCGACGTAGATGAAGTAGTAGTAGTACATATCCGCATTACAAATTACTGCCGTGAACACATTCTGAAATCTGAATACATGTATATTTATAATTTGTATGTTTCCAGTTAGGCATCAACAATGATCCACGTTAAAATTTTGGACACTTGTTTTATAATAATATAAATAATGACTTCCCCAAAACTATGAAGAAAGAAAAGTATGTATGACGCAACAATACTCTTATTTGAGCAAAATGATGATAATCTCAATAGCATTACAGGAATCATTACAGAAATCTGACGCATGTCATATACTCTTGCGTAACTCTAGACATGTTTTTAAAAGTATTTGCTGCAATCAGATTTTTTGAACTCGTTTTGAGACATTTTTTTAATATTTTTTCATCATGACTTCTGGCTAGCAACACAGAAGTTACCTGGTTGGTGGTATGTGAACACCCCGCTCTAGTACTTAAGGGTTACAGATGTAACCTTAAGATTACGGAGAAAAATATTGCAGCAATTAAATTCTTTTTTTGCTTACGAAGCTTGAGTAGATGCATAGACTGATACTACAAATAGATGAAATGCGCGTTTACTGAAAAGATGGGTTCTACTGACAGAGGATAGTCTATATACTCTTCGTGTGCTAGGATCTAGGAGAGAGGAGGAGATAAGATTTCACATTAGGTTATGTCCACACAGTCATACACCTTCATTTTCATTAAAAATGGAAGAGCCAAGAGAAATCAATTTCATCTTATTTTCCTTTACGGCAGACGGACACAAATCATAACACTTATCCCAAAAAGCACTTTTCACGTCAGATTATTGGGGGGACTGTCCCCCCAGGTCCAAGATTGGGGGACATATCCCTCTCATCCTCCTGGGATTTGTGCCAGTGGCCCCCCAATATTTTCTTCAAGTCGGCGCCTATGACTACCACTGTAGGTGCAGGAGAACCTGCAACGTAAAATCAGTTCTTAAAAACAAGAAAACCACTTATAATCTGTGAGGGAAAAGGTTGAAAAACACACCTCCCAATTCGCCCCTTCTAATCTATAATATATACATTAATGTTATAAGCAGGGTTATTGTTTTTAGCTGCAATTTTCATGGTAAAAAGGGAGGGAAAAGGTGCTAAAATACGCCAAAAAAGGGGACAAAAAGGTCTCTTTATAGCCCATAACTCATTATTTATTGAGAAATAGAAAATTTAGAAAAGTAAAAACATGTTTGTATTTGTAAAACAATAGTGAAAATTAAAAACCTGTTTACATTCTAACTCTATCCATAATATTGCTTATCACAACTAATAAACGTAAGATAGCCCTAAAAAATGAAGGACAAAAAGTTCTCTTTCTCCTACTTCAGATAACTGAAATAAATTCACAAGTTTTTCCACATCATTGTTAATTATTGGTCAGAGGAAGAAAAGAACATGAAGCTGTTGTATCTCAATACATCAAGGATCTCTATGTTCTTAAGGGTGTGTTTCTATCGGGAGATAAGACGTCTTTATAGATGCTAAAACTCCTTTCTACATCCACAGACACAAGGGGGGCAAACTTCGTGTTTCCTCGGAATGGTAACTCTGTAGATGTAGCAAATTCCACAACATCCGGATTCTTGTGAAGGCTAGCCTCAAGCTTGTCTCTGGCAAAACCATCTACCTGTTCCCTCACCGATGTAAATATTTTCCACTGTTTTTCCTTCTCGAGGCCTTCTTCTTCCAAACTTTTAATGGATACTGGAATATACTTGTAAGCATGGACACAAAATAGTTCTGTCTGTAAATATTGTATCTTCTCCGGTAGCAGAAGTTGTTGTGTCTTGGAGATAGCATCTGCTTCAGTTGGATCCAAAAGAAAGCACAAATTCCTTGATCTTGTCAAAATTCTCACATATGAAAACACCACACTCAATCCATGTTCCCCAGCGAGAAATGACCGGAAATTTTGGAAGGGGTACGTCTGTGATTTCTCTGTAGACAACGGTGCGACTCGGAGATTTCAGTAAAATTTTCTTCAGGCCAGCGATAAACTGATTCACTATGTCGTATTCATTAATAATAGATTCACAAACCCTATGAAGGGCATGGATCAAACAGATTACATGCTTTAACTTGGGAAAGGTACCATTGGGCCAGAACTTTTGACAAAAGTCCATGAATGACTGCGTGATTATACTGGTATTGGCTTTCTGCAACTCATACATCTTGAACAACATGGGCTTAATTTTTTCACCTGCGACTGGAAAGACCAGAATGCTCAAAATAGATCGATCCATTGGATCTGTAGTTTCATCCAGTTTGATTCCCACATCAAAATTCGACACTTTCTCCTTGATTCTTCGTATGGTTTCTTGATAAACGGGTACAAGATAGTTTTCTCTTAAAGTACTCTCATCGGGAACTGACGTTCGTGTGTACTTTTCAAGAAACCCTTTCAAGACCGGATGGTTCACCTTATTGAGTGGAATTCCTGATTGAGTTAAAGCTGCACAGAAATCAATGCTAAATTTCTTTAGATTTTGGACCTTTGAAGAACACTGCTGAAGGGCGTTTCTTAATAGCGGCTGTCGGAGTTTGTTAGTTTGAGGAGACTTATTCTTTTGATGCTTTGAACTAGAAATGTGTTGCAGGATACGGTCTCGTTGATGATTTTCATCCAGTGTGATTCCTCAATCACAAACAGTACATTGAGTAATGCTCCCATCAGTCTCGATGAAATCCTGCTAGAACGCCTAAGACAGGGCAAAATATCTGAATTTGGACACCTTCGGCATGGCGAATTCTTATACTAAACTTGTTAAGCAACAAACAACTTCGATTCAACAACAGAAACGTACTGGGAAAAGGTTAAAGTTAATTTTTATTCCCTATTACTAGATTTAAATTTCAAGCTAGCTAAAACTGAACTCTGACTGTTGTCAACAATTAGAATGTATAAATACGATGCTACTGATTCAATATAAATTAAAAGAACTCAATAAACTAATGTTTTCCATTGTTGCAGGTGTGTTGTATTTGTATTTCTTACAGCCCAGCGTTCACTGAAAGGAAACAGGCGCAATAATTTCACGTTCAGGGCAAAGTGACGAGAAGTTAATTATATATATATATATATATATATATATATATATATATATATATATATATATATATATATATATTATGGATTAGAAAGTAAATAAAATGGTAAAATGTGCTGTAGAAAGATGAAGAAGTAGAAAAGAAAGACCAGAAAAGGTCGAGGAAAGGGGATTTGAACAGTGGAGAAACAAAGGGATAAAGGCTACAAAGGGGTGCAATAGGTGCTGGAAAATGACCCCCATTCTCTATTTCAGGCAACATCTCACATTGGTTTCTTTCAGAGAGCTCTAATTTGCCCTGCAAAGAAAAAGTGCGCACTTAAAAATCCTAACCCTGGTCATAAGATTGATAATTTCATAGTGATTGTAAAATTCATACAAATAAAAACACATCCGGTCATTCATTCGTTTTGTATGGTACTATAATTACATCATTACACTTTACGAATTGTTAAGTGTTTTTTGAAGTTCTTCGATGGTATGACAGAGAAATAATTGCGAACATGTACCCAAGTTGAAAGTTTCTTCCAGCATGAATAGTCCGGCAGCGAATTGTCTAGCATCGAATTGTTCGGCATCGAATTGTCTTTCTTCCATACTTGAAGCTTGGGTCACATAATTTTTGTTAGGTTAATGTCCTTTGCCGTTCATTAAGTGCGCGTTGTTAGTGCGGATATTCATCCTTTTAAAGGAAATGAAATGGCATCTTTCATGTAATATTCCACGGTTATCCCTTGTAGAAGAAGGACGATAAATGCAAGTGAATAATTATGAAAGAGTTAGTGGAATGAAAATATAGGGAAGAACGGGAGAACCCTGAGGCACAAATATAATATTGCCTAACACAAACTTATATACCTTGGAATCGATTTAGGATTTAGGATTTAGATTTCTGGGCTTTCGATATCTAAGACCATTTGGTCCGTCACGTTTGAGGGATGATGTCCCTCGGCTAGCACACTATCCGGGGAAAGGGAAGGAAGGAAGCGGTATGGGACCTATAAGTCAGGTACCATCCCGGCATTTGCCTGATGTGAATGAATAAAACCCAGGAAAATCTCATTCAGGATGGCTAGCCTGAGAAAGCGTTTTACACTTTTTCGACCGAATGTCCCCACCGGGAATCGAACCCGGGACCGCTCTACTCTGGAATCGAACGAGATAATTTCGCATCAGACATGAAATGTCTACTTCTGAGCTATCGTGCCTCGCAATGATTCTTTCCACTATTAAGAAACAAATTCTGCATTTCTTTAAACTTGCGTAGAATTGTGCGGGATAATTTATTTTTTTATCTTGGATGTTCTGTGTTGTAGATATAAGAACTACTTAAATGGGCATGCATATCAATTAATAGAGTTTAAATATAAATTGCTCTATACTAATTTTGAAGTTAACCTAAATGTTTGAATAATTTTTATAATCTTATTGGCTGTGGCCATGGTTATGGGCTTATGGGGAAGAATACAATTGGCATACACTAACATTATAATTGCTAACACTACACAAACGAAGTATCATAAGTAGAACTGCTTTTACTTAATTCTTTCAAGAAAGCCCATTATTCATCACAGGCACATATTTGTTCCAGATCATACGTCGCACTAGATAACCGGTTTGGGATGACGAGTTTTAGAATCTAAATGTAAGATTTATCTTAAATAGCTCAAAAATACTTTTTTCTCGCTACAACTCTCTCACTCCTGAAGGGAATAAGCATAGTGTGTTATAAGATAAAGTTTGTGCAAGTTGTATTTCTGCTTTCAGCTATTGTCACGAAAGTAATACTTAGAAACACAGTTTCGAGTAATCGCGGCTTGTATACGCAAATGCTTTTCTTGAAAAGGAAATCTTTACAATTTACGTCCCACGTTATATCGGTTAGGTTAAAGGAGATTGAGATGATGAGAAATGAATGAAATGGTGGAATGAAGAAAGTGGGAGTAAACGGAACAATCCCGAGTAAACCCACGCACACAGGGTTTGTCCACCATAAAGCTCATTTAGCGCGAGCTGGGATCGAACCAAGGACAACATGCATCAAAAGTGAATACGTTTTTTGTAATTGTAGGCAATACTTAAGGACGGGACTTGATGACCAAGGCTTTTGGGATTGTGCCACACAAACAACGTTAAAATGTGATTACATAATTTCAACCTATAGTATTGAATTATATATATATATATATATATATATATATATATATATATATATATATATATATATATATATATATATGAAATTATCTGCATGAAACATTTTTTAGGCTATTGTATCTTTAATCAAGTCTATCGTTTCTTTTTTTCCAAGAAAGCAAAATAGAAATTCACTAATTAATCTACTTACGCAACAGCTTTAATTGGATTCATTTCTCATTTACAACTAATGAAGCTTAACCGTTACTCAGGTAAGAAAAACAAAATTCACATCCAATTCATTTAAAGATGAATATTAAAAAAGTTTTCCTCCATATTACTTATTAAGTATGTCTTCCCTTTAATATAAATTTCCAGAAAGTAAAATTTGTTTAATAGAATTCTTTGATCGATAAGAATTCTGGTCTAAATTCGTCAGGATTATTACTTCTTTCCCTCCGATAACACATTCTTCTCTTCTTGAAGAAATTCCGTGTGCGCTACCGGTTTTCCAGTTGCTGACAAGGTACTTGGTTACATAGTCTATGTCTAGTCGAATTAGTAGCGGTTTGAGAGCTAGTTTTGATTCGCTTGATTCCTATTAGAATTGAAGACATATATATGGCGAAATTGCCACTTCAGCGATCAGTAGTCGATAAGACGGCAGAGATTTCAATCTGGCATATTGAATTCTTCTGAAAGGTTTGAGCACCCACGTTTGTGGTGTTTCTGACGTTTATTCATAAACGTAGGCGTTAAAGTTGTATCTAAGTTTATGTGAATTTATAACTTTCTGTGTTTTGATATGTACTATCTGTCAAATAAGTAAATGTAAAGATGTTATGAATCAGGCATTCCAACACCGACTAGTGTGGAGAATATGACAGTTAAATTAGTTTAGTGGAGGGAGATAATGGAAGTCTAGAATACATTACGTAAGAGGATAGAAGTTGTAAATACACGTAATGCATAATGTAGATAAGTGACATCATCATAAGAGCTAGATCTATACGAAAGAATCTACGAAACCAAGAAAACTATTATAGAAGATTCGAAGTGGGAGTACAGAACTCGATTGCGGTAAAGACATGAATTACTATGTATTTAAAACGACAAGGTTATGGTCTAATTGTTAAAAAACCGACTACGAATCAAAAGGATCATAGCTAGAACCTATCTGAAGATTTCTTTGTTTCCCTTTTATTTTTACGGTTTTTATAGTTCCAGGAGTTTATTAATTTACGGTAAAGTAAAGGAAGAATGTCATTATCATTTACTATATAATTTTGGCGCCGAAAATTAAATTTTTTGTAAGATGATGGAAACAGAAAAGTTTATTTTGGGCAGGAAGTGGAATCTGCTGTCTTATTGGTCTGTTGTGAAAAGCGTTAAATTATATAAATAATGAAATGTACTAGAAATATAGTCTGAAAAAGTAATTGAATGCTAAATTTTCTTACTTAAGACATTATATATATACATTCAAAAGCATTAAATTGATTAGTGAAAATACGAAATGTAAGCAACAGGCATGAGAGGGTTTTGAAGTCAGAAGGATCTAAAGCTAACATTGTGATGTATGGAACTCTTATTTGCGCATTAGTCTCAAAATTCTACAACCTCTTCTCGCTGGCCTATTGGCTAGCGCCTGTTTCTCTGGTACACATGGTCCCGGGTTCAGTTCTCGAAGGTTGGAAATAATAATTTAATTTCATAATCGTTCACTTTCATCAATCATCCTTCTCCTTTGGAATAAAGGGTAGAACCGTGGGACATTTCAGGAATATTTCTTTTCGAACTTCTACTAAATAAAGTCTTACAGGCAGAAACATTGAGAATGACAAAGATCCAGAAGACAAGAATTGCATAATTAGAGTGGAAGAGAGATGAGGACAAACATTCATACATAAAAGAACGCCTTCTTCGGTAAGTGAGGGAGAGAATAACGAGGAAGAAACGAAGTATTCTAGGGAAGAGCCGCGGTATTCCATTATGCGTGAAATTTTGTCCTCGTGTCTCTCCCATTCTAACTGTGTAATTTCTATTGTGCTGGACATAAAGATTTTATATATTGGAAGTTCGAAAAAATCGTATTTTTAATTTGTCTCACGTTAACCTTTAGGTAAAAGGAGACAGGTGGTTAATGAAAGTAAGTGATTGTGAAATTAAATTTTTGTTATTCCACAATATTTGTACCCAAGAGGAATGGGAACGGGGAATGGCGGAAACTTCATAACGAGAAACTATAATTTGCAAGGTTTACCAAAAATTGTTAGGGTCATTAGGTCTAGAAGGCTCAGGTAAGCAGATCATGTAGCCAAGGTGGAAGAAAGTAGGAACGCTTTCAAAGTTTTAACTGGAAGACCAACAGGAAGATGACCATTAACAAGACCTAGGCGCAGATGGGAGGACAATATTAAGATGATCTCTCAGAAATAGGAATACAAAGTAGAAACTGGACCTAGTTGGTTAAGGGTATAAGCCAGTGGAAAGCTTTCGTGAACGCGGCATTGAATCTCCGGCTTTCATAGGCCATAGAGTTAGTTATTTAGTTATTCCAGAACAGCCGCAATCATGTGTGCCAAATCTTCACGCGCTAGCTTCGTTTTTAATGTCAGCTTAATAGTACATGCGTACAATTAACAAAACTACAAAGTATACAACAAGATTGCTACTGATCTAAAAAATCGTACCCAAATTATGAGAGGGAAACGAAAACTTCAAATAATTAGCAAAAGAACTATAATGAGAAGGAACATTTTGACATTTGACATGTTCACCATCATTAGCAATTTGTATTAATATTTTGAAGAACTAACGACGTAATACACTGTATAAACACATAACCAGAGTATCGAAGTATGTTTAGGTTTTGGCATGCTGCAAATAACAGTAAGCCGTACTACAGTATCTGGAAAAGATTGAGAACCACAGTTGCATATATATCCTAACATGAATGATAATAAACAGCAGACTAGTAAAATCTTGGAACTCGTTATAAGAAGATTTTGGCAATAATCTTTATGTCCACAACAGGGATATACACTGTGTGAATGTAACCCAATACGAACTAACCGAGCGGGTTTGACAAGATCACGGACGACTTCATACCACTGAATTCGTCTATATAGACTTGTTGTCATTATTAGAATCCAATCCTCTCATTCACCAAGGACGTTTCTCTGTAGCTATCAACTTGTACTGCTAAGTCCAGTGATAAAGACTATGATAATGTGTGTGTGTGTGTGTGTGTGTGTGCCCTTAAAGAGTGATGGATCAGTGGAGGGATTCTTTCACCTTTTATTTTCTTCTTTTTTATATTTTGACAAGTTTCTGTTTAATTTTCCTTTATTGTGCTTCAAAACCCATTTTAAAAAATCAAGAGCTTGAAATCGGAACCACAATACTTAGTTGCCAACAACAGTACACTGAATGTTTTTCATTTTTTTTTTATATTTTCGTAATTTCCGATAACTGATCAATATACTTTAGTCTATAATCAATCATTTCTTTAAAATGACTGAAAGTGAAACGCTTATCAAGCTGTCCTGATGAAAATGCTTTTGCCTGTACATGCCCTGTACAGGCATTTTGAGCTTGTTGTACCCTTGTTTAGTGCCTGTCTTCACCTTGTAAATTGGTACATATATAAAACAGGGGGTAACAGGGGCCCTGTGCAACCATGTTTGGTGCCTGTATCCCGCCTGTAATGGATGTGAAACCATTACAGGTAAGGCCCAGGTCTTGAAGCGAGAAACTGTACACGCTGTGTAATGTGGGAAAGTACACGATATAGCATACTCATTTGATGTAGGAAGCGTGTAGAAGGCACGTATGTGCGCAAACTGGTAACAGACAAAGGTCATGGCACGTGTGAAGCACAAACATGTGCTGTGCAGGGAGCAGGCTAGTAAATAGTATACACACGCTGTTACGTTATTGTGTACAGGTTGTGTATAAGGATGTATTTCGAAAAGAACAGATAATGTAGGGAGAACCTGTACAAATGTCATGATCAGGCAGTGATCATAACATGTTTTCAGTGTAAAGCAGGGGGAAAACATTTATCTATGGAATGCACCTGTACAGTTACTGTGAACATGGACAAAGCAGACCATGTTAGCATATAATTTACATGAAGAAAACATGTAGCAACCACATGTCTCTGTTTGATATGTATGTACAGGTGATGCACAGGCACAGCACAATTACGTTAAATTTTGATACATGTACAGGCGATTAAAACATGTCATGGACATCGTCTGTTTTGGGGATGAAAGAGGCAGAGAACATAATAAGCGTGCATGAACCTGTATATAGTGTTTAATCGTATATAAGGGTATTTACATTTTAAGATTCTGAAACAATACATTAATAAATTGTTTCTATTGAGTGAATCCCTAGGTCAAATCGGAATGAAGATAGAACAAAAAGTAGATTAATTATCGAGTCCGGGACGTCTCGATGGTAGGTAAATGTTTTACCAACTACGAAACTGCAACTTTACTATTACTAATGTACAATTATATGTTACTATAAACAGCATTTATTTAATTTCTGTTATACAGAATTTCTATAATAATGCCAACGTTGTGAAGACCATCCATCTTGGATTATAGCTATTAATTTATAAACAATTAATTTCGCAGCAGGAATTCTTTACATAATCTATTCTATGCTAAGACAGAGTCGAGACAAATTTATTCTGATAAAAGTTCTTTTCCCAGCCACTCAACCCAAATCTTCAAGCTACTTACTTTTCTGCTTATTTCGCAACAAACCTCATGACGTCAGCACTTCATGTCAATTCCATTCTTTTCCTCTTACCAACCAAGGTCTTCTTTTCTCTCTTTCTCTTTAATGTTGGACAGACTTTTGAAGGCTTATCTCAGCTTCCGGTTGTGCTTCGCAATGTTCGCTTTCATCTATCTCTATTCGAGTTCTTCTGATAGAAGGCTACACGACATTTCGTCCGAACCGGATTCAGCATTTCAAAACGTAAGATTAGCCTCATTCCATTATGACTATTCAACATCACTTTCGGTCGGTTCTCAATTCTTGCTTTTTAAGTGCATTATCTCTTCACATTTTAACCACCGCATCTCAACCTTTTATTTTATACTTGTGTTCGTGCTTTTGTTAGTGCTGTGGTTCAGGTAAAAGAATATTATCGTTGAAGAATTTTCTTTCTGCAATTTCTTTCTTGTGCCTGCTAAAATTTTGTAATGTTAATTCATGGATTAAACCATACAGTGTTGGATTCAGCTATTTTATGTCTGGGTGGGACAGGAAGAGTTTGTGCTTACGTCCGATAAACTATTTTGAAGAAAAACAAGTGAGTTCGTATCTGATTATGTAATTAAGGTATACTTTTAAATCAGGCACGCACCCAGAAAATTTTGTTGGTAAGAGCCCATTTTTTGGAGGGAGGTCCAATAGTATAGAATACATTACTTTTACGTAATATTGAACCGGTGTTATTGTTCACTCGAAAAGATTATAAGTAAATGTTACGTACTGTGACCTAAATACTCAGAAAGAAATGATAGATCTATACTTCCGCCACATTACTTCCAGCCTGGTCCAACCACTTTTTTTACCCTCACTGATCCTGAAGCACATGTAGTGATAGCTGTATTGCAATTTAACTTACATTCTTTGAACTTCCCCAATCAGTTATACATGTACGGCTTTTGCTTTGGTGTGACGTTGTAACAGCCCAGTGTTTTCAAGGACAAGAAGTCATCACAGAAAATGACAATTGCGCTGTATGGTACTCTTCTGCTTGAGACGCTGGTGCTATGAAATTACAGTACGATTCATATAGTGGCGTGACTACAGATTGCCTTTAAAAAACGCACAGATGAAGTGTTAACGTCGCATCTTTAGGATACGTCAATCGTTTCCCTGCTAAACAAGAATAGTTTTATTGAAAATACATAAAACATTTTGTCGAATTTCGCGAGTGTTTTTTCAGAGAGATCTGGAGCCGGTGGAACCACCGTTTGAGTACACCACTGTTTCAAACAATATGCTCCCAATATTCTAATCAGAAGTGATTGATTTATTAGATACGGTATCAACTGCAGATAATGGGAGAGACATTCCAACTTTAGAGATGCTGAATATAGGATATTTTCAAAAGTTTCAGACTGAAGTATCACGGCTCTGCTAATAAGCTGTTCATAACAATCAGTGTCATCTGTGGATAAAACAATACACATTTCAGCTGTATAGCTGAGAGTTTTTTGGAAGCAGACATTTGCATTAATGCTGTTGTTTGAGCAACCCCAGTTACTCCGTTATCATTTCCAATTGCTTAAGACATATTACACTGTAAATTACCTTTTTATGTACTGCATTGTGTTTATAATATAGTGTCGCAACCTCAACTTACTTGCCGTTTTTTTTCAAAGTTCATTAACTTGATATGCTGATGCCATATTCACTTTATTGGCGATTGTGGATGAACAGACAGCCATTATTTTTCAATGGACTGGCATAACCAGTCTACCTATTTTTGTTACTTAAGTTTTAGCTCTGGCATTTGCTGTGTTTTTGCATGTCGTCACGATGTAACTATTTTCTTTGATTATTACTCAATGGTATATATGTCAAAAAGCGTATTTGTTGAGTTTTTTATTTCATACCTTAACCAACATTGTATTTCAAAAATGAAATGAAATGAAATCTTTGAGTTTTACGTCCCACAGTTATGCCGGTTAGGCTAAAGGAGACGGTGATGATGAGTAATGAATGAAATGGTGGAATGAAGAAAGTGGGAGGAAACGTGAGAACCCCTAGAAAACACACGCACACGGTGTTTGTCCACCACAAAGTTCATTTGGCGTGGGCTGGGATCGAACCCAGGACCTCAAGCACCAGAGGAACATTGTATTTCAGTTGATTTTATATTGTTTATGTATAACTTTAGTAAATAAAGTGGACGAAGCCCTGCGAGCATGGGGCTTGATCCTCTCTCACTACCTTTAACGTATCACGAACCGCACTTAGATTCCAGTTTGGAAAACTTGGATTGATTCTGAACTGATTCTGAAATATCGCACCACTGTTAATAAGATTTTTTCTATGTTCTATGAAAAAATAATGTACACGCTTCAACTGCCTAAATACTTCAGTTCACTAGAGGCAGCCATTTGAATCGGTCGCTCTGCATCGAGCTCGCATACTGCATGACAATGCTCTAGTCCACATCACTGTTGTTGCCAAGGCTATAGTGAAAGACTGTGACTTCGAGGATGCTCGTCATCAATCTCACATTTCATACTAGCACTGAAATCTGGGGAAGAGATAATGTATCAGTTTTAACTAACTAGGTAATCAATTCGTTGGAGGAAGTTGTTTGAATCAGTTGCTGTGCGTTGAGATCGCATACTGCATGAGAATGCTTCAGTCCAGTTGGCTGTTGTTGCCAAGGCTGTTGTGAAAGACTGTGACTTTGAGAAGGTTCAGCACCTACTCTACAACTCAGATTTAGCACTGCAGTCTTGACAACAATAGCCGTATGAACTGGAGCATTGTCATGCAGTAACGGAGCTCAACATACAACGACCGTTTTAAATGACTGCCTCCACCGAAAAGACGCATTTAGCAGTTGAAATATATACATTATGCTTTTGTAGACATCAGAAATAATCTTAGTAGCAGTGACGTGATATTTGAGTGTTAGATTGGAAAGTTTGGAAGTAGCCTCGTGTATATGTAACAAATTCTTGCTATCAATTATCGTTTCCTTTTCTCCCTACTTAACACCATTCCGAAACTTCCAAAGTATAATACGCATAAGAATGGCTATGTACGTCCATCCGCAAATTCTTTATCGAAATGTATAAGAAAATAAAAGGTTTTGTAATTGAGTGTATTTTGTAATTGATTCGAAGTTCTGAGAATTGCTTCCATTTCCTACTCTAACACTCTATTCAAACCTTCATGAAAGTAAATGAAATGAAATTTTTCTGTTTTGAATGTCGATTACCTTAGAAGGAAAATGTTACAAATAAATTGGCCTACAACATGTCTACAACATAAATCAAATGTCTACAGCATGTGCGTCATATCAGTATGTAAAAGAAGAAAAGAAAAAAAGGAAGGTACTGCAATACCTGATTAATCAAAGTAGTCGTGGTATGCACAGTTTTGCTATTGCTCAGTCAGCAATTCATTACCGAGAACACAAGCCTGGAGAAATCCTCAACCATAATTAATTTTTTTCTTTCCCAAGAGATGACCGAGATGCAACAAGAAGTGGGTGGTGAGAGCAAAGGTATACGAGAAACATGGCGGATAAGGAAGGGTCTCGTACTACAACACATGAAGAGCTTCCACCATTGTTTGCAAGATATATGGCAAAGCAGTGTCGTGCGACAATAACATTACGAGTGCTGACGATTGCTGGACGTTTCCAGACAAATTTGAGGTTCATTTCGTGTACTTCAGCAGTGTAATGATCCGCATTAATAATTTCACTTTGCCTAACAAAGATATGATAGAGAACTTCCACATGGATCACTATATAAGCAACACTTTCTGTTGGTGGAGAAGTGGCAATTCATCCTGCTGGGCATTGATGACGAACATTGTTCCGACAGTTTAGGATTGTCGTAACAGATTCATTTTTATTGGAAGTGACAATCCGATGCAAGAAACTTATTCGGATATCCCTTGCACTCAGAGAACTGCAAAGTCCAAACGGCGATTATTATTAGGCGTTGCCAGATCATATGGCACCCACGACATAACTTTTCACTGTGTCGATTTCACGTAGCCGCTGAACGATACTGGTATTGTGCATATCTAACTTTTCTACAGTGGCATCATAGGAACATCACGTTGGTCGTTGCTGCTGTCCTTATTTTTGCAATACTGTGCTATCAGAATGAAACTTGACCAAACACCGAAGAGTGATAGTGTTACTGTGCTATCTCTGGTTCAAATATACTATTACTGTTTATTGCGGCTTGCTTTAAAGAGTGTCCCAGCTAGGATTCGTAAAGAAAAATAACTTACAATTATGTTCTCTCCATAATGCACTTTTATACGACTCTGTTGAACAGTACTCTGTCTTCTGACTGACTTATTACACTAGTTTCTTTGTTAGACGTGTGCGAGATTTGTGACTTTAGAGACATCGCCTTACTTTTCATTATATGTTGTGTTGTTAAGGTAGTTTCCCACCAGATCTCAAATGGATATTTTGTTCGCACTAACCTAATGGACTTGTCCCTGGGTAGTGTAGTCGGTAACTTTCTTGCCTTTGCTGCCAGCGGTCCGCGTTCGAAAACAACCTTTTTCAGGCAGACGTACTGAGCCAGATTTTTCTGGGTTTTCTTCATTCACACCACGCAAACGCCGCAATCAAACCTAACATACAGATTTCAGGGCGCATTCTTCCTTGCCCCGTTCCCCGGATAGTGTGCTTCACGGAAGACGTCATCCCACAACTGTGACGGGAGTACGCTTACAGATTCCGGTAATGCCAAGAAATATAAATATATATTTATATATAAATAATGTATATATACAACATAATTGATGACGAGAACCTTTCTTTCGATCAGTGATTCAACGTCCCAACGGTAGAGACCATCCCCATCGATCTCTCTATTAAAATCAAAAGTGGCGGAAAACTACGAGCACTTCCGTTGTCAATGTTAAACTCGATAATGAGAGAGAAAGAAAAAAACAGAAGGTAGCAAGAAATGCACTTTTGATATAAATGAAACCTTCCAAGTATAAAATTTATCTTGGTCTATGTCTATTAAAATCAGAAATGATGCAAATCAGAAATGATGTAAATTACTGTTGTTTTCAATAATGTTCGTCACAGCAAAAGAACAGTAATAGATAAAGAAAATGAGTTATCTGACATTATTTCAGTATGGTATGGATAAATCCCGTTTCTTACTCTATTCTAATATTATAAAGATAACTAAGAAAGTTCTGTCGCTTTTTACACACCACCTTCCAACATCGATATGTCACATAAGACATACCTGGAAGATCACAAATAGTTCCCATCACCATCGACGACCTTCCACAAACGTTCTGGAATGTCGAGGAGTATGGCAGTTGCAAAAGTGTTTCCTATCCAAGGCAGATAATGGTGTCCCGGGTCATCCTAGCCACGTGGAGCTTAGCGTTGTCCTGCAACGGGAGGACTCTTTTGCGATTCAAAAGTGCTGGCCTCAGAGTTTTGAGTTTTTTTTTGAGTACGGCTCAACTGCTGACAGTACACAGTTGCATTGATGCTCTGACAAGTTGGTAGCAGTTCCCGACGCACAATGCGGTGAAGAATCCATCAAACACACAGGAAGACCTTCATCTGGTGCAGTGCTGGGTTCGGTTGTTTTGGAACCGGTTGATGTGATGCTAACCAATGATGACGGCGCCATGGAGCTTAATTCAGAACCCACTTCTCATCACATGTTAACACCCTATCCAGAAATGTCTCCTTTCTCAGACGAGACAGCAAAGAAACATAGGTGTCTGCTCGCGTTGCCTTCTGGCCCAGAGTCAAATCATGTGGGACTCATCGACCCAACTTTTAGTGTTTCCCAAGTTGATGGAGGTGCTGCCGAACGGTTTCTCCACTCACACAGAATTGTAGTCCGAGTTCTTCACATGTCTGACCACAGTTCGCCTCAGTTGCTACCTGAAGATCTTCATGCTGTAACTGTGTTGGTCTTCCGGCACGTGGTGTGTCTTCGAATGTTTCGTCATCGTCCTTAAACTTCTTAAACTACCGCTGCACTGCCCGACACCCTCACTAAAGGCCTGGCGTATCTTCCGTCCCGCTGATTGGTACAGCATATGACGCTCTGTGGTCGTCCTGTGTTCACTCTGTCGTTACGGAAGTTCACGTTGTAACTGAACTTCTACAACCAGGTAGTGTGTTGAATATGCCCACACCAACAACTAACCTTCGCCTTATCTCCATTCGCATTCAACTCACGGTGTGAGGGCCAATTGAATGCAGACCTCCACAAAAGCCACAGAACTTTCTTGGATACCTTTAGTCTCGGTTCAGACGTGCGGAAAAGTCTGCTGCGGGTCCGCAGCAGAAAATTCTGTTGCGGACCCGCGCGAGCCGGAAATACATTGGTTCTTATTATTCATGCCACACGAGCAAACTTTCCCACGCGACTCTGCTGCGGATCCGCAGCGGGCAAAAATTGAGTTGCGGGGACTGCTGGCTCGTAGCGAGTCCGCGCAGGTGTAGCGGGTCGGCAAACCATTGTTGAGAATGAGTCAAGCCACACGAGCAGACTTTCCCGCACCCGCAGAAATGGAAAGCGAAGAACTGAATGAAGAACTATTCATTAACGAAATACAAAAATATCCAGAGATATGAAATTTAAAGTGCGAAATTTGTAGAGATAGAAATAAAAAAAGGAGAGGCATGGAACAAGGTGTGTGAAACAGTAGGCCTATGTGAGAAATTTGATGAAAAAACAAAGAAGAAAAATCAGCATTGATATGTATTTATTACTACTTTTTAATGTGATAATCTAATATTCATGTTGTGTTACTAGTGTCATAGTAACACCTTAAAACTAGAGTCAAGATATCGTTATCATAATTGTTTTATTTTTTGTTTGTTTTTCTTTTCGTTTGTTTTCTTTTTGTTTATCTGTTGCTTGTCTGTGGTTGTCCCTGACCTTCCCTTCCCTTTCCTTTTTCCCCCTTTTCTCTTTACTTAGAAATAATGGATAACGAAAATAAAAATAATAAACGTTCCCAATGATGATACCTCGCCGGTTTTGAATGCTCAAGGCACCGGCTGAGAGTTACGCGGCTGAGCGAATGTAATAATAATAATAATAATAATAATAATAATAATAATAATAATAATAATAATAATAATAATAATAATAATAATAATAATAATAATTTCCTGTAGTGTTTACATTTGATTTTCGTTTAGCATCCCTTTTCAGCAGTGAGGTTATGAACACTTTATTGTGATATTAACAACAATATACAACAAATAGGATTGGAGAACGAGCCTCTATTGTTAATGCAGTTCCTTGATGAGATTTCTTATATCACTCACTCCGGAGTGAATGGACCATTTGTAACACAGCATTATACTTTAGGTCGAGGTCACGTATTATGTAGCTTATGTGCTGAAAAGCGACGCTGAAGTCCAAAACAACCATCAATATAATAGCAGAACAGAAAAGAAAGAAAAAACATCATTATTCGACTGACAATTTGTCGTCAATTGTTAACCTATTACATTTTAAAAATATTAGATTTAACGCGAAAATTATTTGAACATTACGGTACTCATGAAGTTAAAAAAATATGCGTAAGAAAAATATGATTGATTCTCCATGAACTCTAACTATGTAGCTTACAAAATAATCAGCATATCTTTTTATGTTTTCGTTTGCTGAATTACATCCTTGTGGTGTGCTACGCATATTGGGGATTTGTTCAAATCCTTTTACAGTTATTAGTAAAATATTTGAACCACCTTCCCTCTGATGATCGCATTTCAATAAAAGTGTAATTACAAAACTCCATTAGATATTCTATTTTTGGCATAAACTTTTATCTTCCCTATCCACTTAGACTGTAAATAAATAAGTGCAAATTTCCATATTATATAAATGACCGCCGTTTCTCTTTTAGCAGTGGAATATACTAAAGCCTTGAAACATGATTCATTGTTTTATGCAAGAGTACATATTTGGAATTCTCATCTTTAACTTAAGAGACTCTCAAACACGGTACTGTGGGAATAAATAAAGGGAAATGTTACAATTATAAAAATTATCCCCTTTTCCCACCTTAGAAGTGGACTGTTCGGAAACATTAAATCCAATATGTTTATTTGAGAGTTTACATTCGGAATTTCACATCTCCAATTTAAGCAAATTCTCACATTGAACACTTTCTCAATATATAAAGAGAAATTTCACTACTATAGAAATAAAACGAAATCTTTGAGTTTTATGACCCACAATTATGCCGGGTAGGCTAAAGGAAACGGTGATGATGAGAATGAATGAAATAGTAGAATGAAGAAAGTGGAAGGAAACGGGAGAGCGCGAGAAAACCCAAGCACATGGTGTTTGTCCACCACAAAGCCCACTTAACGCGAGCTGAGATTGAACCAGGGACGCCACGCACCAGAGGTGAAGGCACTACCACTGAGCCACCGTGACCCAACTACTATAGAAATCCCCCTTCTCCTCTTGAGGAGAAAAAAATTCAAAAACGTTGGAACCTGTGCTCCATTATTTTTATTTAGGGGTTTGCCTTTCGAATTTTGCATCTCTAATCGAAGTGAATTCTCACATTCGGCTCTTTGTGAACAAATAAAAGGAAATTTTACTATTACTGTAATGCCTCTCTTACCCTCTTAGGAGAAAAAATTGAAATTAGTCACGCGATAGTTAATCCACGGTAGTGGACGCTAATAACAACTGAAAATTTCTATGAATAGGTCCGCGAATATCTTACTTTCTGTGTTTATACAAACGATAGTCATTTAACATAATTAGCTTACATTTTATGATAGTACCTTTTCTTTAATTTTACCACTTAGCTTATTATCGTTAAGAGTTCATCAAACGAAGTGCTGCTCATGCAAAAATAATTTTAAAAACTTCTCTTTGTCATTGCGTAAATCAATAAACATGGAAGATAATTGTAGCTGAAAATTAAATAAATTATTTTCTATGTTGGACTGAAACGCCCGCCCGAGTTCGTTGCGAGGCCGCAGCAGACTTTTCTGCTCGCCTGAACTGGTTTATCTGTGACGCCCGCACGAGTCTGCTGCGAGTCTGTTGCGGGCCCGCAACAGACTTTTCTGCTCGTCCTAACCGAGTCTTATACTACTGGATCAAATGTTGGGCCTTATAGAGCAAATCTGGAAGTGGCAATCGAGAAACAGACTTCTTGTATAAATTGAGGATTCGTAAAATTATATTTAATTTCATTTGTCTTTCTTTTACTTACACCGGAAGAAGTAAAAACTTGTGAAACTTTCGGTTTCAATATTGATTGCTATTAAGAATTGTAGGTAATAGCGGAGATTTGATTTTGAAGAGGAGTCGGTATCCTAGATACAGGTTTCATCTCTGAATTTATCTTCCTATTGCAGCCGGTGGATTTCAGAAGTGATTCACATAATTTGAAAGTTTGCTGGAGTTCCACAATGTAAAACGGAACTTATTGCTTTGTTGTATGGTGATCAATATTACAAGGAAAACTAAATGTGATAGTAGGTTGCTACTATTTTTAGTTTCCATAGAAGCATTAGAGACGATATTGAATCATTTTTGTGATATATCACTATCAGTCACTATCATAAAACTACCAATATCCCAAAATTGGAATTGAAAACCAAATACTGAGTTGTGACGTGTCAGTAAGGAGAAGAAGTTACAAACACCTTGTAGTCTGTTTTCATTTAGAAATACAAAAAAGGTACGGGCCACCACACTAAACTTTCTCGCTTCCAATCTTTAAAACTAAAACACGTCATATTGTAGTTGGAAGTGAAGCATTTGTTAGTAAAATATGAACAATGTTATGGGTGTTTTCGAATGAAACTTCAACCGAAGAAAACTCATCCCAAAAAGTAAACTACCTTTGTGTACATGTTATAAGAAAGAATTAATGCAAGATTGTAGGTTATTAATAAAATATTTATTTATGAATCATGAAGAAAATCATGTGTGCCTTTTCTTTTTAAGATCCGAAAAAGAATTCACTCCCAAGGGTAAACTACCCTTTTGTTGATTGCTTCATGATAAATGGAATATCGTGAATTTCAGGTTACTAATAAAACATTTATTTAACAAATGTGAACATAATTAACTGAGATATTTTTTAGAAAGATCACGAGAGAAAATTCACCCTCAAAAGTAAACTACATCTAGTAGACTTTTCAGAAAAGACAAGTAATGTTACCTTATCAGGTTATTAATGACATTTATTTAGGAAGTATGAATAATATTGTCTGAGTTACTTTTGAGGAAATTGTCCAATTAAAACTTACCCCCATAGTAAATTACTCCTTGTGAACTTTATCAGTTTAAATGCTTTATGCCATATTGTCAGATTAGTAATAAAATATTTATTTATGAAAAATAAAATAATATATTGTCAGACGTCTTTGAGAAAGTCGCGTAGAAAAAGTGAACTAAATTACTTCTTGGGTATTCGGGGTGTTTCAAAACAACACCGACAATGTTTGGGATATGATTTGTGACCCGAAGATAAGACGAAAAGTATAGACCAACCTGGGTGCACAAATGCTTCCTTTGGGAGCTATAGGCTGCCGAAAACATGAAAAAATGAACTTTAGACATCCATAGCTCCAAAATTATGGGGTCTACTGTAGTCGGCTCAAGATTTCACTTGGGAAATAATATGTGCCCTATCCAAAAATACATGTTTCGGAGTCCTATGGTACTCACGCAACAATTTTTATAGAGGGAGTTTGATAACGGGCATATAATTTGAAGTACTTACCAACTACTTCTGTAAAAATTGTTGCAGAAGTACCGCAGCATTTTGAAACATGGATATTTGTATAGTGCATATACTAGTTCCTAAATAAAGTCTTGACCCAACTACGGTAGACTCCATAATTTTGAAGCTATGGACCTTTATTTTTTTCATATCTTCGGCAGCCTATAACTCCGAAAGAAAGGATTTGTACATTAGATTGGTCTATACTATTCGTCTTATCTTGCTGTCAGGAATCATCTCCCAAACGTTGTTGGTGTTGTTTTGAAACACCCTGTATATTCAGGACAAATCAATTATGCCTATTTGTCAGGCTATTAATTACTTGGGTCATTTCTTGAGAAAATAACCCTGCAATAACACCTCAAAAGTAAACTATTCATTATATTTTCATGGTAAGTCCTTTATACCATATCGTCAGGTTAGAAGGGAAATATTTGTTTTTTAAAATACGAACATAATCGCCTGTCTCTCGTAAGTAAGTCTGTCTATTTCTTATTCCAGATTGAAAATTATTTCCTACAGTGTAAATCCCATGCTGTTATGGTGTTGTACTAGAAGCTTCTTGCCTCATCACCCAAGAAATAAAAAAATAATAAATATTTGCGTCGTGTGTTGTATACTTTTTTGATCACTCAGTATATACTAAAACGTTGAAATTGGGGTTGATTTTATGTCCTTTTATTCAGTTCCTCTTGATGGATTTTGACTTCAAGCAAAGTTTCTAAGTTTCAACGAAAAGACAGTTTTATTAAAATACCATAATGGCTAGAACAGAGAGAGGAGATACACACTATGTTTTTAAATGATTAAAGCTTGCTTCTCGTAACTAGTGTGTTGTTAACCAGTTCTATTACTGGCTCCAAACTATATTGATACCCTGCATAGATTCCTTTGGACGCAGCCTGGGTCGAATTTAGAGTTGGAATTGTATTTCAAGTTTAATTTTAAAATAAACTAAAACAGTTATTGATAATTCTGAGAAAAAAAAACTAGAATAGTTTTAAGGTGGAAACCTTGGCAAGATTGGCGTTTATTCCTTGCCAAACACAATCTCAAACAAAGCGCCATTCCTTACCTTGCCTGACCTGCATAATGCATCTTCCTACTCTCCTGTCTTCACTTTGCTGCTGAGCGTGTCCCTTGGGAACATCCGGATTTCCCAACTTCAAAGGAATTCCTAAGTAGCGAAGCGCCATCACCATTTCTCTTTCATCACACACGGACCATCTTCATGGAGTGGATGTTCAGATGCAGTGCATCCAACTCAATTTCGCAACAGAGAAATCTCTTCTAAAATAATAAGCAACGGTACAGAGGTTCAGTGAAAATCTACGTTTTCTTTGGTGGTCAAGTACAACAAATAAAAGAACAACAAATGAAATCTTCGATTTTTAATTCTTAAGTTTTCTTTGTTCACAAAGCAAGTTTGGTTTGTCAAAGTGTACACAACGGGAAAACTGAAGTTCAAATTTATGCTTTTTTCCTTTGCCTCTAGTACTCAAAAACTTGAATAAATACTTGAAAATAGAAAAAAAACTGTCTCAAGATTTGTCGAGTCGTTTAGTTTCATTTTAGGGCTATATTCCACGGACAAATTAATATTTTGTATCCTGGACGTTATACTAACCTTTCAATCTCAACAGCACTGTGGGTAGTCTACTAATTGCTCTCATTGGAAATACATTAGGAACGGTCTTTTGATTGTTCATATCATGGGATCAATTGTAAAGATCCATCAATGAAATCAATTTCTAATTTTTGATCCTCTACATTCTGTCCAAAATTGATGGTCAACTATCAGATAGTTCTCTTAAGATTTCGTGTCTCTCAGACGGACATTACATTCTGTCCAAAATTGATGGTCAACTATCAGATAGTTCTCTTAAGATTTCGTGTCTCTCAGACGGACATTACATTCTGTCCAAAATTGATGGTCAACTATCAGATAGTTCCCTTAAGATTTCGTGTCTCTCGGACGGACATTACATTCTGTCCAAAATTGATGGTCAACTATCAGATAGTTCTCTTAAGATTTCGTGTGTCTCGGACGGACATTACATTCTGTCCAAAATTGATGGTCAACTATCAGATAGTCTCTTAAGATTTCGTGTCTCTCGGACGAACATTACATTCTGTCCAAAATTGATGGCTAACTATCAGATAATTGACTTTGAGATTTCGTGTCTCTCGGACGGACATTACATTCTGTCCAAAATTGATGGTCAACTATCAGATAGTTCTCTTAAGATTTCGTGTCTCTCGGACGAACATTACATTCTGTCCAAAATTGATGGTCAACTATCAGATAATTGACCTTGAGATTTCATGTCTCTCGGACGGACAGATAGAAAAAAACAAATAAGTAACTAACTAACTTTGTAGCCTATGGGGTCTAGAGATTCAATGTCGTGTTCACAAAAGTTCTCCATCGAATTCTGTTCTTAGCCAACTTGAACCATTTTCTAATTTGTATTCCTTTTTCTTCGAGATCGATTTTGCGTTATCTTCCCATCTGGGCTTAGATCTTCCTAATGGTCGTTTTCCGATTGGACTTCCAGTTAAAAATTAAAAGCTTCCCTACTTTCCTCTATTTTGGCTGTATAACCTGCCACATTAGACTGCTAGACTTGATAACCCTTGCAATGTTTTGGATAAATTGTATAAATTATGCAGTTCTTCGTTATGAACATTCCGCCATTCCTCATACCTGTTCTTCTTGGATCCGAATATTTGTCTCAGAAATCTTGTTCTCATATACAGGGTGTTCGGAATGAGATGGTTCTTGGAAGTATATAGTTTTAATATGGTCAGATATACAGAAGAAAAAATATGCATTTTAAAGGATAACTCAAAAAGTTTATATGGTCTTACTTACAAGTCATTCTAACTTAACGTAATTCCACCTTAGCTCCATTTGTAACTCTTACAATATCTAGTCTGAACTCCATCTCTCTTTACGTATTCTGTAACATCTAAGATGTCACTGAAGCAATCGCATTCCTAATACGGTTCTTCAGTACATCAAGCTTATGGACCTTTTCACCAGAATACACAAGGTCATTCACATACCCCCACAGGAAGAAGTCCATGGGGTAACATTAGGAGAGCGTGGAGGCCACCTAATTGGTCAATCACGGCCTATCCAACGGCCAGAAAATTCAGTACCAAGGTACTCCCCACTTGTAGGCTCCAATGTGGCGGGGCACCATCCAATTGGAATATCATTTGAGATTACATATGTTGTAACTGCGGAACAGCAAAGCGTTGAAGCAGGTCTAAGCACATATTTTCCGTTATGGTTTGCTCTATGAAAAAGAAGGGGCCTATAACAGTATTATGTATTAAAGTACACCAAACATTCAATTTGGGATTATTCTAGAATATTCTGTGTACGCATGCGGATTCTCAGATTCCCATCTCCTAACATTGTGTCTGTCAACACAGCAGACAAGTGAAAAGTTGCCTTATCAGAGAAAACCACGCTCAATAGGAAATTATGGTCATAATGAATCCAGTCCAGAATTTTAGTAGCAAATGCTACTCTCTGTGGCTTATCGTTCAGCTTAATTTCTTGCAACAATTGCACTTTACACGCACGCAAACGTAATCGTTTGTGTACCACATCGTGCACTGTTGACCTTGGAAATGCCAATTGCCTGCTCGCTGCGCGAATTGACTTCCTCGGTCTACGTGAGAAACACTCATATTGCTTCCACATTTTCTTCTGGCACAAGCGATTTACCACCGCTGATTGCTTCACTACACTGTCCGTTGATAAAAGTTGATCCTTCCACGCGTGGATACTGTTGCATAATGGAGGATCCTTGTGGTAAACATGTCGAAAGTTTCGTTGAATTTGAACAACACTTTTTATTTCTGCAAACCGCCACATGTCTCGCGATCCCCCGTCCCCGGTGACCCCCGGCCCGTAGCCGAAGGGGTGAATTTGGAAGTTAATGCGATCGGACTTTTACTATTGATCTCAGCGATCGCAAAAACTTTGAATTTGACCCTAATATTGGTAATTTTCTACTTCTTTTGCATGTCCCGGTAAACGCCACCCTGAGACCCTCCTGGTTCGAATTTTTTTAAAAAGGAAACGTTTCGTCTTGATCTGAGGCCTGGATCAAGGTGCCCATGACCCAAAGTTTGTAACTCTCGGTCTACTCGTCTGGTCCCCAGGCCTCACACAGACAGACCCACAAACAAACTCTTCGTTTTATTTATATTCGATAATGAGTGTTCTGGTATTAGTTTTTTTAATTAACAATCAAGTATAATTGAAAATTTATGCATTAGTAATTTATTAAACTTACTGAAAAATGGAGAACTATTACAATATTATAGAGTAAAATAACTAAATGGATACCAAAACTGAGGTTATATAATTTCTCTGCTTACAACCAATCAAAATAATATACAGGGTCAGTGACAAAAATGAAATGAAATGAAATATTTCAGTTTAACATTCCATGATTATGCCTGTTAGGCTAAGGAAGACAGATGATTTAGGTAAGTGAATGATGATAATAGAAGAAATGGTGCAATGAGAGACTGGAAGTTAAACAGGAGTACCGAGAAAACTCACAGACACGATGTTGTTCACTAGAAATTTCAAATCAGTGACCCCACGCACCAGAGGTAAGCGGTCTACCAATGAGCCACCGTAACCCCCAGGGTCAGTGACAAACTTAAGTTAGAAAAGAGAGAGAGAGAGAGAGGATAGAACAACTTTGTAATAGAGGTCCATGATAAACTCCATATTCCATAACACGCCAATCAAATATTCGTAATTTGATACAAGATTGGAGAATGAAGAATTACTTGGATACAACCGTATTGTACAATCATGTGCAAAATGATTGTCACATATTTATAACTGTCTTATTGTAAGTATATAATTTGATAATGATTTTGCAGGGTACTTTTAATAATGCCCACCGCTGATTGCGTGTGTATAATCCGGAAATGTGTATTTGTGGTAAATTTCATAGGAAAAGAATTATAAATACGAAAATTAGAGTGAGAAAACAAAATGTTGCTAAATGAACGAGAAAGTTTTATTTTCATTTAATGTTTTTATTTACTGCTCTTTTGACACGAAATTTGCCACATACATGTCTTTGCCGATTATACATATACTAACATTATAAGAAATACCGGGCGAATTCGTTATCAAGTTATATTCCTACAACAACATATTTATAGACATGTGACAATAATTTTGGACATGAGTGTAGATACAGTATTGCTCGAAATGGCAACAAAAGCAATCCATAGTTCAACGAAATTGAGGCGAATTTTTGTAATCCAAGTGTTTCATGAACTTTACAGAATGTAGCAACTATTTAGACTGAAAGTAATTTTTGTCTTATTCTGGTATTTCGTAAATGACAAAAATTGTAAACTAAAGGCTTGACATCAACAGAACGGACTGATTACCCGATAAGATCTTATTTTACGATCCTAACCCGCAGATATCTCCGTTGTAAAAACAAATAAGCGTATCTCAAAAATTGTAATTTTGAGCGAACCCCGGTATCTTGTATGATATTATTAAAATTAGAAACCTCTGTAAGAATCAAAGGTGAGGGAGACTTCATTCCTGAGATATCGAATTGCTGAGAAGACGGATGCCAAGACGGAAGCAAATATGGCGTATCACGAAAAGATCTAGTTCATATAGTAATCGAAACTAATGAAATTCGAGATTCACCCTTTCGTAACATCAACGACGATGTGCATAAATCTTAATGTCCATTGCGTAATGTAGTTTTTATGATCTTGTACGATCTTGCAGTGTTAAGTATATTTGACTCTGGTTGATCTTTACTTTCGATTGGAACTATCTACTGCTTCCAAATGTCACCAATGGGAATACTCAAGTCGAAGTTTTTTTGTAATCCAGCTTTAGTTCTAGCTCAAATGTTACTATATTCGCTAAATCTGTCAGTAACTTTAGATAAACCTTATATATATATATATATATATATATATATATATATATATATATATATAGGGTGAGTTATAAGTCTCCATACAAGATGACTAATGTTCGTCGGAATTGGTTGGAGCGCCTGTCATTTTGTTTCGACATGCAAGGGAAACATGGGAACATATTTTATAACTGTAGTGTAGTGTTATCATCATTTGTATGGAGACTTATGACTCACCCTATATATATATATATATATATATATATATATATATATATATATATATATATATATATATATATATATATATATATATATATATATATATATATATATATAAACATTACATATTTATGCATAGGTTTACTGCATAAAACTCAAAGTTAATGGTAAACGTGACCTCATTAGTAGGATGTACCCGATAGAAGTTTATACATGTATATGATTTATACTTAAAACTATAATTTCGCTCTGAGACTCTGAAAATATACCTTAAAATTATAATGAACAATCAAGACAGAAAATAGGCAATAGTATGCAGTATATTGCGTAAGTAACTAATGAATATGCTTTAATGTAATAACTTTATTTTACCAATGTTTGATCTAAAGAAAATAAATGGAAATAGAAAAAATAGATACACAAGAATTTTGAGAACTCATAACTCACTGAAATTCAGAGAACAATTCAATGGGTTTGCAACAGCGATCAGCTTGTTTCCTCCACTTGTGTTGTAGTAAGTGTGACAGAGTTCTGAACTCTACAAAAAACGAGAAGTGAGCTGTCTTCCAACACTGATTACCCTCTATCTCTCCGCTCTTCAGACTCGAGTCATGAATTCAAAGCACATTTTAGACTGGACACAAGAAAAAAAAAAAAAAATAATCACGCTCTGCGTCCAAATGATATATATTTACGATGACATGGTAGCTGATTTTTCTTTTTTATATAAAAAGTATATCTCTAGAGAAATAATAAAAAAGGAAGGAGAAGTTTTGTTTCCTATTAGGTACTCCATATATCCATAGCTTTTTTCTCTCTCTCTCTGAGACCTCAGCAACATCAAATATACTTCAGGTGCCGCAAGTTACGTGTACAGAATTTAAAAGAACATGTCCTTTTAAAAACTTTGAGAAATGAGGAAAACAAAAACGAAATAGAATTATACTAACTCTTACCTTGCTGACATCGTCCTCGTCTACAAACAAGCACCCTCTTCATCAATATCTCAAATTATGTTTTGTAGACTACACCTATATTCTGCAGCATGGTTTTTCAACCTGGGTGTCGCGAAGATAAGTGGAAGAGATAAGTATAATTACAATCTTATACCGGAAAATATTTTTAAATATTATTTTGAATTATGTTCTGATAGGCATATTTTTATTTTTATACATATTGTTAATAGCAACAAAAAATAAGTCTACCAAGCATTTTCAACAGGTGTAAAGTTATTTAGAAATCAATTTAAATGAAAGAGGTACGATATTAAATTAATGAAAACTGCATATATTCAAATACTAAAAAATGGAAATGCAACAAAACGTGTATATTGGAATACAATTAAAATTCAAATTTAATGAGATACTTCAGCATGTGTGATTTCATTAGTGCGGCAATGCTTGGTTCAATCTCCGTGACGCACATTACCAAGTCATTTAAAATACTCAATAACGTTTTAAAACCTGCCCAAGTTTGTTTTTAACCAAAATTAGAAATCGCTTTATTTTTTTATCTCTTGACCCAAATTTAAGGAAGCTATGAAGTTTTAAAATTTGCAAACAGCCTGCATTTTTAAACATTATGATGAATCAGATTTGTAATATGATTGAACTGACCAAATTTGGTTTTAATCCATTCACTTTTAGGGAAGTTACTTTATCCACTGTATACAAGGAATGCAATCTACTTTTATACAAATAGCTGGATATGGTAAGATTTTCGCAATAGGTATATTAAAATCCCACACAAGCTTATTACAAACCAGCTTATTATAAGGGGGTCTCTGGCAAGAGGATGTGATAAAATCGGGGTCGCGATAGGAATTAGTTTGAGAACCACTGTTCTACAGTATGAGCAACGTATGAATGGGAAATTGTCCGACGGTGAGATAGACCTAGCTACAGTATATACCAGTCGTAAATTCCATTGAGATGAACAAATAATATCGAAATCTTCTATAAGTAGAGTCAAATAACGTACTCAGGAGTTTTAACCCTTCACCCTTTTATTATAAAAAATGTACAAATTATCTAGAAATCTTTTCTCTAAGTTTTTGATCCCTCTAAAAAAATGCTCTTAGTGTAGGTTAAGAATTTTCCTCTTCGGCACACAATGTTGCCTTCGGGTAGAAAGGATGTTTGTCTTTGCCAACAGCGGCCTCAAAAGGGATAGGTTATACTGGGTAGCTCATGGCAGCTACGGAAGTAGGTGTTTAAAGGATATCCTTTAGCCCATGGCGACCTCAGGGGATGAGTTTTGTAGGCGAATGATCAGTGGTGGTACTGAAACTTCTTGGGTAAGTCATCCGCTTTTATACACGTCCTTTTGGAGGGAGAATCTGTAAATGGGTTGTCGAATTCCTTCGTGGTTTTAAGTATACTCGTCGGTTTTTCTGAAAAGTGCATTTTCCTTCCGTCTTTTGCCATTGTTCGTTTATAATCATAAAAACACGTGTTATAGAGAAAAAAACATATGCTATAATATAAAAGACATATGGCTTACATTACGTATGGATGTGTGATTCCTTGCAATATAGTTGAGTATAAATCTTTACGGGTAGTTTTTGAGGAAAAACAAATTTGTTTGTAAACCCAAAACTTGATGCTATACGGGAACAACGCCATATATCAAGGTGAATCTTATACTGAAATATTACACCTATCACGCTTTATAGTACGGCACTTGTAAGATGGCAAAGCATAATATGGTTAATGATATACAGCACACAATTCTGATTAAAATTTTAATGTTTACTTATCTGCAAAATTCTGTAAAGTTGAGACGCATATCAATCGACAGGTAACATAGAACTGAATATAATGAGGTGTGTTGCGGTAACTTAGGATGGATAGACCTCGAGACAATCTAGAAAATCAAATTTTGTTCAAGTGACAGTCTTTGTGAATATAGTATTAACTAGGTATTTTGTTTATTATTTGATTTTGCCTCTACTGCCTCTAGTGCCTCAAGTGAAGGAAACAACACTTCGGACAGGGTAAGTTCGGATTGAGTTTAAATTTAGACGAACTCTATCTTAAAGCATTTGCTTTTGATAACAATAAAGCGAAGAAAAGAAGATGTAAACACGGAGATAAGGCTCTGAACCTCTCTACTTTGCTCGCTGCATGCATTAGTCACTACGATTGTTTAATTAGTGATACACAAACTACAGTCCGCAAGCAAGACACGTTCCTCCTTAAAAGTTCTATCCTGGCCATCGCATGATTCCTTATCGAATTAAAGCACTATGTGCTATTGTTCTTTTTAATAAATTATATTGGTCTTTTAAAACTAATTCCTTCCTTGTTACGTTCTCTTCAACCAGAAAACTTGTACGTTCGTGTCTTTTGGACGGCTATCCCTCGTCGTTAATGCTGGCTTTTCAAACCAGAACGTGCTACTTTTCTTTCAAGCAGCTGCCAAATTTTACTCATGACGTCGGGTGGAAGGCAGAATGCTAACGCCACCTGGTGAGTACGAACGATCACCTACCTTTCCTCTGACCACATCCAATATTGCTTGATTTTCCTGATCTCACAGGAAGCAGTATTCAAATGCGGCTATGGCATTGGCAACTATTTGAACACAAATACCGAACTTCATCAATAGTAAGAATTGCAGAATCTGAAAAATAATATCTCGCTTGCTATTAATCGACCATCACGACATCATGGTTGAAACTCTGCTCTGAACATCCTTGCTTCTGTTTTGTAAGTAGTTGTTATTGAAATATGTGCCAGCATTTATGGCACCGTTTCAGTATGGAAGGAGTTACGTGCGTAGTTGATCGAGACATCTAGGAGCGGTACTAATTCAGTTCTACTCATATAAAATTTCTTCACACAATTCCTGTCTACGAGTACTGATAAAGCTCCACAGAGGTTTACTCAAAAGCTTCACAAAGTTTAAAGTAATAAGTGAAATATTTTGTACAGGGGTAAAATGGCTCAGTTGTGAAGTACTCACCTCTGATTCATGGAGTAACTGGTTCGATCACAGATCATATAAATTTGTAACGGACATCGTGCCCGTAGATGTTCTCGTCATTTTTCGTTTATTCTCAAATTCTCATTCCTTCAATTATTTCATGATCATTTACGTCATTAATGTTCCGTCCCCCTTAGTCTTAAGGACACAATCGCGATACGCAAAAGTAGAAATTCCAATGCATTTCAGTATGTATCATTTAGTAGAAAAAAAATGTTTTTAATTTCTTCTCTCTTTTTTGAGCTTAACATCCCACGATTATGGATCGAAGCTAAGGGAGACAATGAGAATGATGATCATGAATAAAAAAAGGTTTGATGTAACGAGGGTATCGCGAGAAAGCCCACACATACAGTTTCTGTCCATCACAAAGCCCATTTGGGGCTAACTAGTACTGAAACTTTGTTTTATTGTTACAAATAAGAAAACTAGCTCTGTGGATATTTTATTTGATTAAAATATTTAATTTCATCAAATAAAATAAAGGTCACACTCCTTTCATTATTCATAAAAAAGCTATGAAAGCCCAATCATGGCATGTAGAATTAAAAGATTCACATTTGTTTTATTTCGTACTCTCATAAACGTGATATAGTTATTAATATGCTCTGATCTTTCTTACTTCCTCACGTTAACTGTTCTAAAGAGGCTGGATAAATCTCAGGTCCATGGTTAAATAAGGATAAAAAGATAAATATTTTCCTCTTTTATCCCCATTAACTATGGTCGGCTAGTTGGAAGATGTCTTACCCACTACACTACTAGAGATGTAGTTTTGTCATACATAAATTTAAAATTGATTCTTTGAAATACAACCTACAAATACAGGTTTATTTTTCTTATACAACTTAGGTGATGTACTAGATTTGGAAGTTATGGTAAAAGTTCTTTCACTATTCGAAATATTTCACTTATGGTCTCTAAGTGAAAGTGAATTAATATGAAATAATTGATAGAATGGTGACGTGTGAGGAAACGGTTGAACATCAAGAGAACCGACGGGTACGATGTTTTTCACAAGTTTACGTAACATGGGTCCCTCGCAGCATACATAAAAGGTGTACCACTGAGATACTTTTACCTCACATTATTATTATTATTATTATTATTATTATTATTATTATTAAACTTCTCATTGGATCTGAGTGACTAGCATTTGCCCAGCTTGGGGCTTTTCCTCCAGCCTCCACATTTGCACGGCCTACATCTCATATACGTATAAGGTTTGCTTCCAGATATTCTCCATGTTAACTTGCATTTTATTTTTACAGCAGCCTCTGTTTTGTTATCTACAAAGCATCGCCTTACGTACGATGTTGATCTTGGTTTCTGATTTTCCGAGCTTTCTCTTTAATTGCAGCTCTTAATTTTCGATAACGAAATTCGAAATTTTTCTTTGGCCACGGACCAAAGCTTGTAAGCAAGTTACGCTAACATTTTAAAATTCAAATCAATTCTAGGAAAACTTCCATCATCCTTGATCTAGAAATGAACATAACAAATGTAGGCTTTGACTAATATCTATTGACAGTTCTGATTGCACATCTACAGACTTCCAGTTGAACTGATCACTTCTACAATAATTCGTAAATCTTCTGATGCAAACTTCCAGCTAACAGGATTTCAAATTAGGTTATAGCCAATAATTTACTTAAATTAAACTTGTGATAAAATATACAGTTTGTTCTTTCTAAGAAGTAAATCTTATTATATATATATATATATATATATATATATATATATATATATATATATATATATATAATTAAATCTTAATAATTATTTAGTGCAATTGGAAAGACATCCCTGTCCTCTACGTAACAGAAAATATTGCAATGACTTTATAGGTAGAGACAAAATAATGGTCCGGGCTAATCTTTTCCTCTTCACCAACTTATTATAAAATTGCTAATTATAAATGTCTTTGATTATAAAGAGTAAATAGTGTATTTCTTCTTATTGACCAGATGAAGGGAATTTGGTGTTTTGCACGGTGCCCCTTCTCTCAAAGCAGTTTCCAAGGCACCTGCAAGGTTTTTGGTGAGTCTTGAAGGAAAGCCCCTTCAGCCCAAGGCAGCTTCGTGAGGCTTGGTTGTTGTGAGGATCCCTAGTCCAATGCGACTTCGGGTTAAGTAAAGGTGTACCCGTAGTCCAATGCGACCTCGGAACAGGTGTTGGTTAGTTGATCAGTTGGTCGATTGATGCTGGTTCCTCTTTTATTTGTTCTCTTCGGGTCCTTTCATGAGGTCCATCTCCTTTCGGCTTCGTCCGGTGTCTTCCATGTTGACTTCTCGTCTCCTTCATTGTTTCTAATCAATAACACGTGTTGTATTAACATGTGCTTTTGTCGTGGGATCCTTACAATATGAAAACATGCTGATAACACCAGTAACAGAAATTTAAGAACATGAAACATGAACAGAATAAATTGATATACACACAAGTAACAAATTCGAGTAACAAAACAAAAGTTCAAACTAAATATGGCATTAATGGATACATGGATACAGCAGAGCGAGTTTGTGTCCGGAATAAAGAATGCAAGTAACGATGAAACATTACAAATTGTTTATTATAGTATGTAGAAGAAACCTGGAAACGTGGCAAAGGAAATTATAGACATATTTAATATGAATGGTTTGTCGAATCTTGATTTTAGAAATAAAGTGGTAAAAACTGATATATATATATATATATATATATATATATATATATATATATATATATATATATATATATATATATATATATATATATATATATATATATATAATTCTATTAATAATTAATCAGTTACTCTAGGCAGTCACAATTTGGAACTACTTTTTTTATGACTTATTACAAGGAAATATTTTTAATTATAATTACATCAGTTCGTGTTGATTAATCTCAAATGTTGGTTAATGAACGTTGTATTGTAAAATAGAAGGCCTCTCCTTTCATCTACTTCCAATCTCTCGCCTGGCTTAATTATCTGCTTTTCTAGGAACCCAAAATAGATTCTTATCTTTCTCCTTCATTCAATCTTTTACTGTGAATCAGTGGAAAAGGTACGTGTAACATCTTTCCACGGCTTCAGCTCTATGTTCAACTCTTCAGTAGATCTTATCAAGTGAAACCTTCCAAAGCAACGAAGATCTTTCCTAAAGATTTTACTTCTAGTACTACTGAAAGTATTATTACTACTTCTATATCTTCTGAGAAAGCCTTTACAGTCGATGAACTCAAAAGGATAATCTTAGATATTTGGCGAAGCTTAACCACTGCATATTTTCTTGCATTTCTTTTAGATGGAAAAGAAAGTTTTCTTTAAGTTTTCTTCAATTCCCGAACATTCTTTGTTTCGAAAGTTGCGTAAGAGTAAATTGAAGAACGGTTTTGCATGAATTTAAGAATTTTTGGGGTTGCACTTTTTGCAAAATAGTTAGTTAGCTTTGGAGTTTCAATAGGAAGTTACAGTTTTTTTTGTAAATATTTAAGGTTTTAATGTAAAAATAACAACATATGAGTAATACATAATATGAAAAATATGAAAAATAATAGGAAAAGTAACAACAAATATTGGATATGGAGAATCGAATACACAATTGAGAACTTATAAAGCTAACTATTCATAAATTTCATTTCGGTTGTGTAACGCATTAAACATAGTGAAACAAAGAAATTTTATACATGATTTATCGCTCCAAAATATCGATAGAAAAGTGACACGACTAAAACCGGACCCTCATTGAAATATGATATTGATGTGTAAAGTCACTATACCTGAAGGTACAGATCCCCCTCCCTATATACGTAATAAATTGTCTTTCCATACCTCGCTTAACTGGAAAATCTTTCAGTTCTACGTCCCACTGTTATGCTGGCTAGGCTAAAGGAGATGGTCATGATCAGAAATGAATGAAATGGTGAAATGAAGAGAAAGTGGGAGAACCCCGACTAAACTCACGTACACGGTGATTTTCCATCACAAAGTTCACTTGGCGCGAGCTGGGAAGGAAGCAGGAACCCTATGCACCAGAGGTGAACGCTCTACCAATAAGCGGTTCCCCGCTTAACTGGAATAGTATGGAAATATTCAAATCGCTCTTCTTAAAAGTTGATGACGTTGAAGTTTGATATTTTCCTTATAAGAAGTAATATGATATTCAACTTTAGACTAAATTTCAAACAGTGGTAGCTTTAATTTTATTGAAGATTTTGTTATGCAGAAGGGTACTTTGTTATAGTAAATTTATTTGTTTTTTATTATACGGAATTTTTAAAAATAGATTACTCTGTACATTTTACGCGTATCCTTGCATTTGCTTATATAAGAATATGTACTAGTAACTTTTTTTGCATCGCTTTACTATTAATTATTGCACTACTACTACTACTGCTACTACTACTACTACTACTACTACTACTACTACTACTACTACTACTGCTAATAATAATAATAACAATAATAATAGAATCAAGTTAATGAAATACTTTTGTGACTGATGGTAGTAACTAGTTAATAAATGGAAATGTTGTTATTTACTTTCTTCTAATCATACAAAATACATATAATCTTCAGTGGATGGCCTATATATGGTATAGAGTATTATGTGTGTACGTGTATGTGTCGAGTTGTTGCTACTGGTTCAGCATCACAGACAGAGATTTTGTGATCCGAGCGACCCATATACGATCAGAAACGTGTGTATACGTATATACTATAAATGAGAATGCATCTGCATATATATATATATATATATATATATATATATATATATATATATATATATATATATATATATATATATATATATATATATATATATATATGTGTGTGTGTGTGTGTGTGTGTTGATCGGATCGAAATATAAATCATTATATTCTCTGTGGCTGTTTGATTAATCCGAGTGGATCCTGCTTTGATTAATATACATGCACACTCAGTTGTTTGGATACAAGCAGGACAGCAGAACGCGGATGCAGAAAAACCTGACACTACAGCATATACAGCTTGGGATGGGGCAAGTGTATTCAGAAGCACAGGTTGGGAATGGATTATGTATTTGCATCTGTATGTATTGCAGAACGGAGAGAGGGAGAGAAGGCCTGACTAATGAAAAGGTAGAGGGATTACAGAGCTGGCGCTGGCATTATTTTGCGAAGACTGAATTCGTCCTGATCCAACAGATATCAATATGAACGTGAAACAATAAGAATACCGTGTAGGAGCAGAAACAAATGTTTCGTGGATATGGTAATGTAAATAACTAATGTGCATCTTAAGTTCATTAGATTAATGTAAAATAAATATTATGATTTCAAACTAACTGTAAAAGGACTATCTTCCTGTAGTCCATTTCATTAAACTAACAATTTGGTTAGGAGCAAGGGCAAGGTTGTAAAGGCAGCATATATATAAAGGGGTCCTTATTTTTCTATTTCCTAGCTTTTCTCACTCCCTAAAGTAGTTACAGATCAGACCAAAGTGCCCATGAAAAAGAAACTTAATTGAATAACATAAAATGCTTTCCCAAGCGATCTCAGGTTTTTAATGTATTTATAGTATGCAGTACGAGGTAAAGATACCTTTTAAGTTTAAAAATTTAATTGTAAGTTATGGAGATGTATTGCGAAGGTATAACAATATTCGGCAAAACAAACAGTACTGAAATCACATCGTTGACATTTATTTATTTATTTGTTGTACAACATAATGAAACATAAGAAACGTTGTCAAATGGATGTCAATTAAATGTTATTCAATACATATTGTAAATTTAAGAGAATCATGTGTTGAAAATGTTGACCATTATGTCGCACACATTTTTGATTGCGGTCCTGCAGATCGATGAACACTTTAGTGTACACTGGTTGCTGGAACGACAAAACAAACGACCGAAGCTCCTCTCTTAACTCCGGTATAGTGGTAGGGGGTTATGGGTACAGAAAATTGCTGCCTTCAGCATATTGTATCTGGAGCAGGATAGTGAGAAGGATATGGAAAAATCTGTTCCATGAGAAATCAAATGATGTCTAAACTCTTGTGGGCAGAAGGGCAAGTGACTCACTTGCAGTGTGGGCAGTAGCTCTGTGCTGCTGCATCCATTGTTGTTAGAACAACATATTTTTAGTGCCGTAAAATCTGAGCAAATCTTACATGAGTTGGCCAATAATCAACTGTCATCACTGAGCAATATTTTCTGATGAAATCGTCATCTTCATATTTCATAATTACACTCCAGAGCAATATAGTAGACGTGCACTCATGTCTTGCAGTGAGACGCTGTCCCACACCATATGAGCGTAAATAGCGCTTGACAATAAACACCTCCTCTGTTGTGAGTAACATTATATTTGCGCCAACTGCACACTACATTCATCCATACACAACTGAGCACACATGTGGCGCTCACAGCTCATATCATATTACACCTGATCTCCAATCCGTACGTGAATTCCAGTACTGTTTGTTTTGTCGCGTACTGTAACTATTAAATTATTAAAGTTAAGTTGGAAATAAGGTCAGATGTATGCTTGAGAAAAGAATGTACACCGAAACAAAATGTCGTCTGACCTTCTTCCAATTAAATAATTTGAACCTTAAGTACAAGATGGTGGACTTCAAGATGGCTGCCATAATTGTACTACAAAGTAGCAAATGCGGTTCTACCTCCATTACCCCTTTCCAGGATATGGTGTCATTCACCCTAGCAGTTCCTAACATACAAGTGCGTTTGTTTCATATTGTACACTGTAAATACATTAAATACATTGTACACTGTAAATACATTTGAGACTGCTTGGGACATCATTTACTATTATTCAATTCAGGTAATTTTTCTCATGGGTTACTATCTTCTGATATGGAACCATTTTAGGGAATAAGACACAAAATCACTGGGTTTACTAGGTTAAATATTAGTTGAGTTTTGAGTTAAAAAATTACAATAATACTTTTAAATGTTATATTTTTATCTTATTTTAGATATTTAAATTGCATTTCCGTATTTCCTGTAGCATCATGTTTTGAGTAAGAAAACTCACTTTCTTATATACTTAGGTATATCTGGAAGTTATGGGAATAAATGGTTGCTTTAATGTAAAAAAATATAATTTTATAGATGAACGAAATTGATAGTTAAATTTAATTGATAGTGTATTATCGTCCTGCAAAATGCTGTCTTCTTGTGGAAAGACGTGTTGTATTGTAGAGTGTACGTAGAGGGGCGGTGGCTCAGTGGTAGAGCGTTCACCTCCGATGCTTGTGGTCTCTGGTTCGATCCCAGCTCGCGCCGTGTGGACTTTGTGGTGAACAAACACCGTGCTCGTGGGTTTCTCGGGGTTCTCCCGTTTTCTTCCACTTTCTTTATTCCACCATTTCATTCATTTGTCATAATCACCGTCTCCTTTAGCCTAACCGGCTTAACCGTGGGAATTAAAATTCAAAGATTTCATTTCATTTTTGTAGAGTGTACGTAATTGTGTCACACATGTAGGCACACAATGAATTTTTCACTATTTTCCATGCAAACAGAAGTATCTCAAACCAAACAGCCGACTCCAGTTGCCTGTACAGTACGTACCATGCACGAGGAGTAAATAGTTTCATGCTGTTGGCGCCACACTTTCACATACCCATCCGAGAGGAGTAGCACAAACCGTGATTTATTGGACCAATACCCCCTTTTCCAAAGATCTACGGTCCAATTAACGTGTTCCTGTGTCCAAGCGCGACTAAGTCGGCAATGACGAGTCGTAAGTAGTGGATCGTCTGTTGTGGAACCTCATGTGTGCCAGTATACACCGTATAGTTGTGTGGGGTATGGGTGTTGTGCATCCACACACTGTATTGATCATATAATTCTTCCCGGGCACTGATGGTTCATTTGGCTGTCACGATCTGTTTGACGGGATACTCACCCCACGTTTCGAACTACTTTACGCCCTGCAATTCGGAGTCTGTTATTCCATTTTCTTCTCATTCCTTATATACTTTCTCTACAAAGAAAACGACTTATCCAACAAGTTTCGTTGTCTCGGTCATTGACGCACTTATTGGTAGTGTACAAACACTCATGCCCTATTGGAATGCGGATAAATCCTGCCCCCATCTGATTATAACAATGTACTGTGTGCCAACATGTAGCCTCGAGTGTATTCTTTCTCTACAATATTGCCAATTGGTGTGGTCATGTAATGAGCTCGGTTGCTGAATACATTTTCTAGTATGAAGGGGTGGTCGCAATTCAGTCAGCATTCAGTATATATAAAATTAATATGCAAATAGCGAAATATAATAGACGACTAGTTAGCTCTCAGGGACATATTACAGAAAGGTCAAGGTTATAGAGGTAATACGGAAGATGGATAGAAGTAATATAATATATAACAATCTGTTCCTGATTCCTTGCTTTTTCGCATCTTCTTCTTTCACTCAATAGATCCGTGTTCATCAGAGGAATGATACCGTATTTTAACTTAAAAAAATATAGGAATAGTTTATGCATGTTTTAGTACAGTTGAGAACTGCAGTGCATGACGTAATATGCGATAAATTTTAAACCACAAAAAATATACATATTTGTCTTTGATCAATTTGCCAAGTAAGAGTACACCTTTCACAAAGGATACATTTTCAACAGTGTGTGCTGGTGGCCATCACAATTCTCGGTATGAGCGCTTTCATTTAAGTCAATGTTTCTTCTACAATGGGAGTAGCAGATAAAATTGCGCAAGAGAAAACAGTGTCCACCACTATTTTAGTGACAGCAACTGTGATGACTGTGTATGAACGCTCCCATTTAAGTAATGCTTCACCAGTACTGCGTAACATCAGTGGCGCTACTCAGTGAATGGAAAGGCACTAAGGTCAAGTGAATCGCTTTCAAGTTCTGGATGTTCCGTCATGTTTTCAGTTCTCTATTATATCAAACTTGGCAGACATTGACATGTCTAAGAGATCTGAAATATCTCACCTAACTTATTATACACATAACATCAATTTGCTTAACTAAAGTTTGTGACTTACTAGGCCTTTTCGCGCTGCATCGTTACGGCTGTGGAAGGTATAGTTCGCGGCATAGAAAATGTTACAAAAAGTTTAAGCCCAAATTACTAACAAACTTTTATGCAGTATGTTTATGCATTCAGAATCACATGTCTTGATCGACTAACTATTCCTGGTATTCAGTCTAACTCCTCCTATTCCTCTCCTTGTTTAAAGCATTCTTTGTGACGTAATATACTCCTTCTATTCAGATGGAGAAAAACAGGAACCATGTTTACAAGCTTTATAGCTCTAAAACCGTCTGTTTTATTTGTTTGTTTCGGAATTTGTTTGTAGAGCCTGAATCCAAAAGTAAACAATGTTCCCGTAGCTTCATAATCGCCTTTATTTGCATTCTTTCCCTTCTTCAAAAGCTTCATATCATATCATGTTAGGAAGATACTTTTTTTGTGAAATCTATGGAAATTATCAATCACGGCAGTAGGTTTTGTGCTTCCCAAAGTCTGTAATACGGGCATAAAACTTTAAAAATGATACTTTATGCACATACTAAATGTGTTTGAAATTTCTTCAGAAATCTTAGTTGCATCGTACGGTCCACTGTACGTTTTTTTGAGTCAATAATTTCTAAAGGTATAGAATATTACAGTAACAATGGAATATTGTATTACGTCCGACATGTATTGTTTTGTCTTTATGCAAAACTTCATTATGATATGACGTGGAGAAATGAGTTAAATTAAGATTACAAAATGTAATATCAAAGATCAAGCATCGTAAATTAAAGAAAAGCATGTAATAAAAAGTCTCATATTTGAAAGTAATTCGGCTTAAACTAGCTGCGATTACGTTAAGGTTAAAATTAAACTTCTGGAATGCACAGTATGAGTGTAACTAAAAGGAAAAAAACAATAACAATGGTTGAGATTTGATAATAGGACTATCCACATAGAGTCCCTTACACTAATCATTCATCTAATACATAACGATGTAAACACGCTGTTTTCTTTTAAAGTTATATGTGACACTCTTAGGCACATTCCCATTTCTTTTTACTTTTTTCTTCTTTATAAAATCGTAACATGTTTAAAACAATTTGTTTAATTCTTCAGTACAGGTTCGCAAAAGGTGATTTATGTCTGAGTATTTCCACACTATTTTATCAGACGGACCTCTCAAATATAACTAAATTAAGACAGTAGTGAACTTTTCTTGCTTTAAAAAGGGTTCCTAAACAACAGGGAGTTTATGTAGCTAAAGGAAAAGTATATGAATAACTACTTAAAGTTCTCCGTAGCTGAATGAATAGAATCATAGTTCGACAGCTAGTTGGTTTATGATTCGAAAATCATCATGGAAGCTGAAGATTTTTCAAAATTTTTATTTCGCACATCTTAAGATCTTTCCCTACCTTCGCAATCATCTGTTGCTCTAAAAAGATTTCTCCATATTAATTCGATACCTGCCTTATTTGATCCTTGGAGTTTGGAACAAAATCACAAATTTTATCATTATATGGGCGCTGTTCGATCATTTCTTCTCGAATTCTAAACTTGCATGTAAATCATCAACCTCTGTCCGCATATTTGAATCTCTGTCTGTCAATGTCATCTACTATGGACCCACATGGCTTTGGATCAAACCTTTGATTCTTGAAAGTAAATGTACGCGTTCTAGCAAATGTAAGCGCTGTTTTATCATAACAATATATGTTTGTTGCTTAAAGCATCATCATTTTAAATTTTGTTCCGGGAAAGGGTTCTCTACTGACATAAGAGTTTCAGTTTTTATATCAGTATTTTATAATACGTTTGATCAAACAATATGTGTTTATCACATTCAATTACACTCTCCTTTTCTGCTCAAATGACGCCCCTGGAACTTGCAATTACTAGGAAACAAAATGAAATTAATTATTGAATAACATTCATTTCCGTCAATTACTTTTCGAGCTCTGCGCTCGTATTACATACTTTGGGAAGCACAAAACCTACTGCCGTGATTGATAATTTCTATATATTTCACAAGGAGAATCTTTCTAGTTTGATGGGATATGTAGTATTTGAAGAAGGGAAATAATGCAAACAAAGGCGTTTATGAAGCTATGGGAACATTTTGTGACATTTTTAATCAGGCTCTACAACGCTATTTCAGAAGAAACGAATAAAAGAGAAAGTTTGGAGCTATGAAGCTTGTTACATGGTTCGTGTTTTTCTCCGTATAAACAGAAGGAGTATATTACGTCACAGAACGCTTTATACAAGTTGAGGGTAGGAGGAGGAGATTTTGGATTGAATCCAGAAGGATATAGTCGATCGAGACATGTTTTCTTGAATGCACAAACACACGGCGCAGAGTATGTTAGTAATTTGGACTTAAACTTTTTGCAACATTTTCTATGCTGCGAACTGTACTTATATGTTCCACATAGTATCTGACGATAACTATTCTTTACTGGAGATGTATGAATATTTTCGATCCCCTTCAGTGGGTTGAGACATGTATTCAGCTAGATTCAGCATAGTTGTGTAATAATAACAATAATAAAAGTATATCTGTTTTGTTCACAATATCAAACTACGATTTGAATTCAGTATTCTTAACGAAATTGTACTGATTCCAATTTCAATAAAGAGCAAGATCGGAGATATTTCCTATTTTTTTAAAATTCGTAAAAAAATTGAAGAGTACCCATGTTCGTTATAGTAAAGTCACGTAGTGTTTCGGATCCACGAGTATAATATACATAAAGTGTACTGTGAACTACGAAAGCCAACACTCCCATCTAATTTCCGTTACTTTATCTTTGTTTTGGCCATCGCTGTCCGTAACAAAAGTAGTGACGATCATTGATGTACGATGCTCGTAACAAATCACCTGTTTCGTGATGTACCCTATGGTTTGAATTGCTGTGTCTGATGAAACAGTGATATTCCCATTCACCATTGATAACCGTATGTCAAATGTAACAATGTCATTTTACGTACATACGTATTTTTCCGTTTCCATTGCTCCTACCACTTTTGATTTCGTAACTCCTTTTCTTTCTGTAGAGAGTTTCCGTGCGCAGTACACGCTATTCCGTTTTATTCATGCATCATTTTCGTTGGGTATGGCTTTGTTTGCATTATTTTGAGGCGATGACAATATTTCTATTCATTCGGCAGATGTTCCACAGAGAAAAGAGTGGGACAATTTTTCGCACTACTCCTCCTTTTTAAGACTATATCCATCTGGACTGTTTCCTTATTTTAAATTGCAGATTCACTTCCAAAAGTGTTTCGGTAGAGTTACCTTCCGTACTGTAAAAGTAGTCTTATATATTTAAAACTACTTTTTCCTATGTCTTACTGATTTTGTTCCGATACTGTTATCAGGCAGACGAATAAACATGTTTTACCCATTTACATGTTAGAAATAGTTCACTTTGAAAGTTTATTATTGTATTATACTGTACTTTATATTACTCAATTTGGTTAGCTATTCTAAAATATTGCCTATGTTAGCAACCCTTTTCAACTTGTGGTAACATTGCCTGGGAAAGAAGTGTGTCATGAAAACGGTCAAAACATAATTCGTTACTGTCAGCATTTGATTGACGAACGTTTCGATAAGGTAGTTATCCCTTACAATCACGATGGAATGAAGAGCACAGAAGTGTGTGTAAAGAAAGAAGAAATGAAAAAAAAATCAAGAAGCAGTGTTACCAATTAAGGTACAATTAAATTTACAAACCTGTTCCAAAGTTGCTGAACAGGAGAAACGGGAAATTGTTTCAGAAAATGCACTCAAGTATTAAACATACACACGTTGTTTTTGATACTTGTATTAATTAAACTCTTAACCCATAATCGTTATAAATATTATCAAATACATTTTATCAAATTAGCACTATTTTACTGCATTGTTTATCCCTGTACACGATAATAGAAGTCTTTTCTCCAGATTTAGCATTATTTTCAATTTTTCTGCGTAGTTTAGATATCAAACAGTATGATTTTGTAGTTAATTAATTTGGATTATTGATAAACTACAATAGTTTGTAATTAACATAAACCGGAACACATTAATCGATTTCAGTATTATAAGCAAACGAAGACTTGTTCCTACTAAGAATCGAGTCAAGAAGGACTTTCATCTATCCGTAAGAACTCTAATATTTATGTGCACGGGGTACACTATAAAATAGGGCATTATATGACACCAACTTATTCACATTTAGAAATGCTAATAGTGCTCTAATTTGGCATAGACAGTAAATATATATGAAATGAAACAACATTAAAGAACACAACTAGAGTTTGATACTTAAATTCACAAACATATTTTATTAGGAATTCAAATATGATGATATCACTTGGTTTGATATATTTTCATTTAATTTGAAATACAGTTGTCGAAAAAATTAGGAGAGTAAGCCAGAAAACTCAAAAATGACCGAGCGCACTAAAAAGTGAAGTTGGATTTGGTTGTGAAGGTTGCTACCGTAATCGCAGTATAAGTTGTGGCAACTATCCCTCATCAGTAAACTTCTTACAATTACATTCTTCAAACTAAACCTGTTTTCCTTTTTTACAATGTAATCAAATATGTTGACATCGAACCCAGCAAATTACCACGTAAACGAAGTCAGGATTTTTCTCAAAGTCGGAGAGAAACATAACGTTCTATATTCATTAAATGCTCAAGCGAATAAAAATCGCAATCATTCAAGCATGCATATAGTGTTCTTTAAAGCATCGTTCAGTTCTAACTATGCTAGCAACGATGGAATTAAGAACTTGAGGAATATTATTGTAGTATTTCTACTTCATGATGTTTGATGAATTGTAAAAAGACATGACAAGATAAGTAGTTTTGATAAATAGACCGCTGCTATGGTAGACACACACAGTTTAACTGATGAGTAAATTTAAATGTATTAATTAATATTTGTTTTAGAAAATGAAAAGTCAGATGGAGCGAAAAGGCCATTTTATATCGAAACATTAATAACAAAGGCAACAAAATGTGGAAGTCGGTCAGAGTATATGTGGGGAGTACATAATCCTGGTAATATTCGCCTGGTAGGACAGAAGAAAATCATGGAAGAACATTATTTTCTTATTTTTTAAAATAAAAGCTTCCTGATATCACTTATCAATTTCGCTGTATGGAGGTATGGATTTGGTTTTGGTTTGATTTCAGTTTAGCGTCCAGTTGAGCAGCGAGGCTATATGAGACACGGACCTACAGCTTAACGTGGAATTCGAACCACATGAGCTTCCGCTGAGAATCGAATCCGGGTCTCCCGCGCCAAAGACGCGTACGCTATCCACATACACCCGAGGGAGCTCTATGGAGCTATGGAGACCAATATTGAAACCGGAAGAGTGATATTGTTTTACAATTACCGGTTTCAGTAGAAAAATATAGGTGAAAATGATATTTGCTTGAGATGGTCAATCGATTTTAAAAACTGTCGCTATCTACTACCAATTTAGTTTAATGGCGATCAATGTTAAAACCGAAAACGGTTGATTTCTACCACTTCTGGTTTGAATACAGGGTTAACGCAGGAAAGGGAACTTATTCTTGAGACGTTGTATAAATTCCCGAAAACTTCTCTGCGACCTGTTTTGCTCTATGAAAATCAAGTAGTAAATTTCTACCATTTCCGGTTTTAATAGTGAGATAGGGGTAGATAGGGATGGTAAATTTTCTGACGTTGAATCGATTCCCGAAATCCTCTCGTCGCTAGCTATTTCCATCTTTGATTTATGGTCCTTAATACTGAAACCGATTGTGGTAGATTTCCACCACTTACAGTTTAAATAAAAGGTTCTTATAGGAGATATACACACTTCTTGGGGTACTGAATGGATTCCAGAAAACTGCTTCTCGATGTATCTTATCGTTTTTGCTCGATGAAAATTACTATTAAAACCGGAAGTAGCAGTAAATTTCTACCAGTTCGGATTTTAATAGAGAGTTAGGGGTGTAGATGGTATATTTCCTAGAGACGTTGAATCAATTCCCTAAAATCATTTGTCGCTAGCTACTATAGTTTTTGATTTAGAGCCAGTAAGTGGTCGATCTCTATTACTTCCGATTTATATAGAAGATTTTGGGAGGAGATGGAACCTATTATTAGGACGCTACATCGAATGCGAGAAACCCTTCTCGATATCTCTTACCGCTTTTGGTCTGATACCTGTTAACAGACAGACGGACATAGCCACTCTATTGGACTTCCGATAGTTATGCGTAGCATAATTTCAAAGTCTAATAAACCCAGGTAGAAGAAATATTATTCATCAAATTTATTTTCGTGCATATTAAGAATATGAGAATTTCAATTCTTTTACATCAGTTATTATGCTCTAAAGAATAATGAGGGCCACGATGGCTCAGTGGTAGAGCATTCATCTCTGGTGTGTGGAGTCCCCGGTTCGATCCCAACTCACACAAAATGGGCTTTGTGCTAGACAAACACCATGTAATGGATTTTCTGTGGGTTCTCCCATTTCCTTCCACTTTCTTCATTCTACCATTTCATTCATTCTCATCATCACCGTCTGCTTTAACCTAGTGGCATATCGTGAGAACGCATTTTATAGTGTTTTATCCTTAGATAATATCCCAATAATAGCCTACAGATTGATGAGACTCTTGCACATTGATATGCCATAAAATCGATTATTCGTGCCAAAAAAAGTGCGCATCTGTCAGGTAGTCACTAGAAGCATGAATGATATCTATTTCGTTCAGATAGTGTTCCTCCATGAGACGAGATGAGCCAAGAAGTAAGATTTTCTTCTCTCATCCCCTAAATTTAATAGAACTCGTCTCGTCTCGATCCTCGAAGACTTCTTTCGCTCTTATCTCAAAATTTTATTGTTTCGTTTTGTTAATTTATGTAAAACAAAATGTACTTAATTTGTTTCTTAATTTCATCTGGCAGTTATCACAGACCACGATGGCGTCACGATTGATCCATGCATAGTGAGATATAACAAGATTTAAACCATACTTCTATTGAAATACATTGTATAATGGCTTGGATATTTTGAACATAGATAAATCTCTTCGTACCATCATTTTATCAACTTGTAGTATTTTACATATGAATCATGTAAAATTAAAATGGTGTTTGAGCTTCAAGACTTCGGTGAATTAGTGTTGCCCACGTGAGAAATTTCTCGTCTCGAAAATGGGATGTAAATTGTTGTGTTTCTTGCCTCGTCTCGAATTTTAAAAAAAGTACTTCTTGTGTTATTTTTGAGATTATAATCAAGACGAGATGATAGATTTCTGGTCTCGTGGACAAAACTACGTTCAGAATAGCATGAACTGGTGGACTTGGGCGAGGGTGCGTCTGTAGGGAGCAGGTGCGTTAGCAACGGTGAGTATGTGCGTAAATCATTATATGAACTAGAAATAAAAAAAGTATAGTTTCATGTCTTTCATTCCCATCCGGGGATGGGCGGGCCGCAGAAGGTTATGCCTTCTCTATGGCCAGAGATATAGAACGAGTATTGATGATAAGAAAGGTAGAAAGTTGCAGGCTGTTATGAAATGATATGAAATAGAAAGGGTCATCTAGGGTTGAGTTTAAGATGAAAGTCAGCTATTGATTAGTAAGAATGGACATAATGGTGGAGTTTTCGGAGTGTGCGGGAGATATTAAGCTATGTAGGAGGCCAGGTTGTGATCAAGTATAGTTTCGAATTGCTAAAATTGAAATACATCACGAATATGGACCAATATATAGTTTTAGTTTTTCTTACGCCATAGTGAAATACTTTAGAGAAATAAACTACCAAGGCGCTTGTAAAGATATTTGTTTTAAATGCAAATTAACAGGTATCTCTGATATATTTATTCATGAGATCAACCCTTTTGGAGTTCGTTCGGCAATACGACTCCAGTTACTGACATCTTCTGTGTTCTTATTTCGGTGATAATTCAGATTTGAAATTCCTATAAAGTACTTCTAATTATAATATCGATTCAAATATTATCAAAATCAGTGGCGTGTTAGTAGATTGTTTTGGGGGCTTGAGGCCGATAGCCACTAAATACGCCACTGATCAAAACATATTTGTTATAATTAGTGCATAAATACAAATTACCCTTCATAATATTACTAAATACGTATGTTCATTGTATTGTTTACGTGGAAAACTATCATGGTGGTGGAACAAACTTTTCACTGCTGTTATCTCAGTTACATGAGTTACCGTTATTCACCTATATAAATAAGTTTTTCGTTTTTGAGTTAACAGGTTTTCCTCGTAAATTTTCCAAAATAGTGGCACCACATTCTTGATCTACACCTCTATTTAATTAAATTATATGGTGAGTGTGGCCTATGAAGATCTGTGTTCGACACAAGTGTTACAAGCCGGGAACTAACTGCTTACCTATCTCTTTTTCTCTTTTCAAAAATTACGAAAACCACTTATGTTCTGTCTTGTCATTTAATTATAATAATTATTATTATTTTCCAAGTGTACAGTGAATATTTTAAATATATATTTTAAACATTCCATACAGAAGGAATCGTTACTGCAAGATTTGATTTCGCAAGATTTTAAGTGGCTAAGTTTTATCCCGCGAGGTTCTGAGAAGGCTAGATTTCGTCCAGAAGATTTTGGCTATTCGAGATTTTTGTCCTCGAAGTTTTCACCAGGCGAGATTGTGGGCTGTGAGATTTTGGTTGCGATGCTTCCTGTGGATACAATTTTACTGATTCCGGGCGATTTCTGATCATTTCAATTTGGGACAAGATCCTTACTGTTCATGTATTGGCCAAATTTGATTGAGAGTTTGATGAGATTCCTCAGCTGAAAATATTAATTCCAGTTTGAGATCAAGCGGTAATTGGTACTTTAAATGAATCAGGAGAGTAGAAGTGATACACGTTGCCAAGTATTTTCCCCTAAAATTATGAAGTGTTAAGAACAATGTAGGAGAAACAAGGATAAACATGTCTTTGTTCAAAAGTGACGCAATTATAGAATCCTAAGATGTAAGGTAATGTTGTTCAGGAAACTGAGTCAAAATACTATAACACACACAACACAGACACACACACACACATACACACACACACACACACACATATATATATATATATATATATATATATATATATATATATATATATATATATATATATATATATATATATATATATATATATAGTCAAAATCAACTGAAAAATATTTCACTTGCTTTCCCTTGGAATGCCAATATCGATTCCAAATTATCTAGATCATCAGAAATATTGTAATATTTATTTGTTTGTTTTGTTTATTACTGTTATGCACACGCTTGGAAAATGCCATGATTTGTTCTTTCCTCTTCTCAGATATTTCTTGTAAAGTTATGTTTTATTTTTTAAAGTTACGTTCCTTATTTTGGAAAGCAAAATATTGATGATAATGTTTTTAGTTTTGCGTTCTCTCTTTCCTGTCTCATTTTTCACCGCAGAAGAATCAAGATTTAGAATCAAAATTGGTCGAAAAATAAAAATAGGGAAAGTGCAGCCTGTTTGACAAGGCTTGTTATAAAATACAAGTAAAAAGATGTGTAGGTAGATAAGTTGTCTCATTTCTGACAACAGCCAGTCTTGCCTATCGCATCCTTTTCTTCTTCCGAACTATACAATCAGTTTGTCAACAAACCATATGCATTCGATACTTCGATACTTCGAAGATATGCATTCTCCACATTATTAAATGAACGATCTTTTTCCATTTCGTAACTTGTTCCCCTCCCCTACCAACTTTTTGAAGATCAATGTGGAACAATGGTGTGAATGGTTCCGCACCTTCACGAGCAGGAAAAAGAAACCTGCTGATTCTCCAATACCTGAATTTGTGTATGTATTTATGTTCTTTCATGCGTTGTCATATTTACTTGTAAAAAGTAATATTAGTAAACTATAAGTGCTAGTTTAAAACTAAAATGTTAACATGTAGTATTGGGGTAAGTTAACATCTGTAGAAATATTGAACTGCATAAGACAAATCGTTTTCATAATACTTTTGAAAGAAGTTCACCACGTTATTATATCGGGATTGATGATCTCAAGTGAAAATGTTAGACACGGTTTTATGCAGAGTCGCTTTGACGTATGATTAGCGTCATACTAAAGGCCTGACTACTGCAAGAAACATATGTTAGTGGCACTCTTTTGTATGGCACTAATCACACGTCAGAAAGACTGCATAAAGCCCTTAGTGTTTAAAGCTTATGGTGATATTGAGGACATGTTTGTTTTTTGAAAGACCAATCCTGTTTCACTGTCTCGATATCACGTAATAAAGGCTCTTTCTTTTATATTGTAGCTCTTTAATTGAAATTTATTCCGTCCAGTCGTTTTTTTATGTTAATAATTGATCTGTTTCTTATATTTCTCCTAGTGGTCTGCTGTTTAAATCAGAAGCGGTGGATATGAAAACGATATGACACCTGAAATGGTATACTACCCACATAGCTTTCCTGTGTTGTTGGTTGACTAAGCATCTATATGAATAGAATGCTACGAAATCCTTCTAAGACATTCATGGTGCGGGTTATACAAATCGCAAATCTATTCGCATCTGATGTACTTTCTTCTGGCCGACAATGTCAGAGAACCGTGACACGAAAGGGTGTTCCGTACATTCAATTCTCTCTCTCTCTCTCTCTCTCTCTATCGAAGACGGTAGCATGTAGTGCAACTGTTATATTTGCCGACGAGAGTACAATCTGAAGTCGAGCGAACACAGTTCTCCTACGTAACTCTGTACCTATGGTTCATGTTTACTGAACATGATATACAACGAAGTGACACTGTTAAAAATGTCAATGTTCTATTACGCATTGTATACTTTACAAATGTCTGAGTGATATGATGTGCACTTTTCTTAGTGTTACAATTTTAACGAATGTGTAACAAAATTTCAGCACAATTTGATATTTTATCATGAAAAAGAAATTCGTTCGATGATTTTATGATTATGATACTATTAAATTAATCACAGATGCTGTACTACTACTATACTACTACTAATAGTAATAATAATAACACAGTATTTTTATTATTATTGCTATTAAATCCCAGCAGGAGAAAAGCGTAATAATTACTTTAAACTCAGAAGACCTCCTTTTTTAGTCTTGTTATCGTTTTTTACTGTTTATTCATTCAATGTAAATTGACTTCATACATAATATTTATAACTCTGTTAAGAGTCTGTATCACTGCGAAATTAAAATACCGCTAATTTTACAGTAATTATGTGATATCTTCAAATAGATAAAAGATAATCGAAAAGTGGATCAAGACCTCTCTAGACGATATTATTTTGCATGAGGTACCGTTATCACGAGTCACCTAGTATATTTTTGTTTGCTGTTATTTAGAAACGCGAAAATAAATGAGGATTTTATAAATGGCTGGAAATCGAAAGTAGATAAATAAGTCGTGATAACGGTATCTCACGTAAAATAATACTGTCTAGGGAGGTCTTGTTCCACTTTTCGATTATCGTTTATCTATTTGAAGATATTACATAATTATTGAAACAATTAGCGGTATTTTAATTTCGCAGTGATGAGGGCTCTTAAAAAAGTAAATAAACACATTTGAAATATACCACAAAAAACAACTGCAATAATTTGTATCTCTCCCCTTTTTCAGTGCCCTTTATTTATTCTGCATGATGAAATGTCTTTGCACTGACATTTCTTTTGATTGTTTTCTTTTACATTTTCTGAAATAACAGAGACACAAGTAATAAATTGAAAAATTAGACATCGTAATATTTTAATATTTAAAAATGTTGTGGATTAATGCGATTGGAGCATTTAGGAAACAGGTTATCACTATGAAGTTCCAACATGAGCTAAATATAACATTATGAAACGGGTGATGAAGTTACGCAACAAACTCTCAAAAGTGTTTTAGGCACTTCAATGCTGAAAGAGTGAATGGCAAGGCGACTTTCTCATTTAATCTTTTGTCAAAGGACCCTGTGTAAGTTCTCGTCAAAAATAAAAGGTCTATTTGTTTCGCTTTTTTGCTGTATTCCTATAGATATAAAGGCAACTCCTCCGGAAAAAAAAATATTTCGACGACACTGATGACGATTTCAAGAAAGTAGGGCCAAAATACCGCAAATATTTATAATGGAGTATATGGGAAACTACATGTTATATTCGGATTTTTGTAGGTACCGTCCACAACTTTGAGATTAATGATTTGAACATATGATGTGCATCAGAGTACGGGTCAAATAATAGGTAGAAACGAAAGTGATGTTATGTTTCCTTTAGCTGATACAGGCTGTTGAAATTGGGCACCATCTGGTAGTTTAATAGACTGTGTTGGAGAGTATTTGGTGTCTGGGGATTGTATTACGTACCATTAGCGCCTCCGAAATGCAGATCAAGATGATGTGGTGTTCCTCCCGAAGGCAGGGCTGTGACCCGAAGGTCCCTGGGCAAGGTGAACCCACGATGGTTTGCCATTGCTTGCCATGAGATGATGACGTCCGAAGGATGGAACCTACTGTTGAACAAAGAATCCGGACTTCCTCTGTCCCCACCGGGGATCGAACCTGAGATTCCTTGACTACAAGGCGAAGAACTTATCCATTCATCCACCGGGGACGCAATCTTACAAATAAGACCATTATCATAGTATGATATTTAATATTACGAAATAGGCAGAAAAGAAAGTGTTTGGGTCTGTTTCACACACGCACAGACACACACCGACACACACACATACCCAGACACACAAATAAGGCATCGGAAACATAAAGTGTTAAATTCTATGGGAATGGACAATATTGTCCGTAGATATGAATGATAACACCACGATTATTGGTCAAAATGTGCAGCAGATCTCCTTATAACCAAAGTTAAGTCTTACCTGGATCTTCATTATCGTGTATGTCCTTAGTATCGAGAAAAATACCACTTAGATGCGAAGCTGGAAAATGAACAGTTTCATAACGAGCAACACCAAGATACCAAAAAACGGAAGCCACATGCGAGCAACATCCGAGAACACGAGCTCCACTGGGGCATTTGCAGTATCATCCAAGAATAGCGTCGGCTCCTGATTTTTCTGGATCATATTCAATGAAAATTGTGTACTGCAAACTCTGTACATGTCGAGATTGAATTTTAAACTTCAAGATGTGTGGAGTGATATGTAAATGGAACAGTGAAAAACTACCATCAGGTTTCATGTGTTCTGCTGCATATAAGTGAGCATTTTGGATTTGATAAATTCCAAGCGTGATTTTGAATAAGTCTTCTGTCAATCGTGGGAAGTCAGCAATTGACGATCCGTCACACGGTTCCCAAATCTTTGCTGAGCGTTTGTCAATATCAATGGATGTCTCTAGTTTCTTTTGTAGTCCGTTTGGTAAACGAGAACGTGACAAGATTTCAATACTTTCGTCAGACTTTTCTGGTGCATCGTTGGTCAATGAAAGCGCAAACTGATTCTCTAAGGCACCTGCAATGAGTAAATACTCGCGTAAGTAGGGAAGAGCCGCAATTGGAACCCTATCCCTAAACATCTTGTACTTCATTTTGAGATGGCAATTTTTCGCTTCTACACACCACCTGCTCTTTGTGACAATACGGAATTGGTTTGCAGCCAGGCAGTCATGCTGCTTCTTTCCCTTTTCTAAAAGACATGGCATTTTCGAAATGATCCCCGCCTCCTCCAACACCCCTCATGGAATCTCGGAATCCCCTATCAACCAAAACACAGTCCCCTGGTTGTAAGAGCTGGTTTAAAAACTATTTGCTGTGTCGGCGAACATAGAGTTTGTAATATCAGCATCATTATTTACACCAACAAATGGACCAACAATGTCAACAATGTACCCGCTGGGTGTAACGATCATCATGGGTTTCACTAACGCACGTCCTTTCTGCACACTATACAGACACCTTTGCAGAGTGTAGTTCGTCGATTTTTCGGTGTAAATGTATGTTCCGTCAAAGACTAAAACCAGCTTGTCATCCCCTACCCCATAAAGTTTGCGGGCCTAAGCTGGAACCTTGTTCAGAAGAAACGAACGAGATAAATGCTTTGAACCCAATACGGACGGTGCAAACTGCCTCATCAAAGCCAGTCTGATTGATTTCAATGCATTTGACACACTTCCGTGGCATGGGTATCCATATATTGCTCCCAGAAAGTCATTACAAACATCATGCCTGAGTTTCATTAACAACATGCCCAGTCTGGTTTCAACGCTTGTAACGCTACTCTTATGTAAGGTGTCACAGAAGCAGCACAGCACAGTTAACTGTTCATTGTTCAATCTCGTGAACACTACTAACTGTTCTTCAGGAATTTCTGCGAGGTTTATCTTCATGTGCAAAGCCAAAGTTGACGTATCTTCAACGTTGAGATCCGATCCCTGACTATCCATTTCTGTTTGTTTCTTCACACTTCTCACATAAGAACTTGCCTTTATGTAGCATGTTGTACATAGTACTGTTGCACTATGTACAGACCGAAGCACTGGAATGACTTACCTTTGCTCCCACGCATGTAACTAACCGCTTGTAAGAACTCACTTCCACACACCGGGCGCTTTCTTTGCCCTCTAAACCATAGCTCGCACACGGAACATTGCCGATGTTTATCTGTGCTTCCACCAGAAGCCATTTGTCACACGCGTCACCAAATTGTTTTGAAATGAATAATATGGCTTTTGCATTGCACGTTTCCACACTGGCGAAACCTACCAGAAAATAACACCAAATAGTGCCCAACAACAAAGTTCGCATAAATGTCGCAAGAAACAGAACAACAAAAGTCACTGGACAAAAGCATGCAGGAATTGCAACTTCTTGCAGGCACAATGAAGTTGGCGCAGCACATGAATCGATCTCCACCTACTTGCAGTCACTAAAGACGAATAAGCTACTACAGAAATCAACACCTCCACACTGAAGCTTCTACTGTACTTTCCTCGATAGAGGCAGCCTCGCAACAGATAGATAGCGAATATGAAGCGAATGTTTGCAAATACACAACCTCAAACGTCCGGATCGGTCAAACAAAACATAATGCCACTGACGTTTTCAACTATTATTTGCCCCTTACCCTGCTGTACATCATAATATGACAATGGTCTTATTTGTCAGAATATGTCCCCGGTGGATAAGCTCTTCTCCTTGTACTCAAGGAATCTCAGGTTCGATTCCCGGTGGGGAATGAGGAAGTCCGAATCCCTTGTTCAACAGTAGGCAATGGCAAACCATCGTGGGTTCACCTTGCCCAGAGACCTTCGGGTCACAGCCCTGCCTTCGGGAGGAACACCACATCATCTTGATCTGCATTTCGGAGGCGCTGATGGTACGTAATACAATTCCCAGACACCAAATACTCTCCCATACAGTCTATTAAAGTACCAGATGGTGCCCAATTTCAACAGCCTGTATCAGCCAAAGGAAACACAACACCACTTTCGTTTCTACCTATTATTTGACCCGTACTCTGATGCACATCATATGTTCAAATCATTAATCTCAAAGTTGTGGACGGTACCTACAAAAGTCCGAATATAACATGTAGTTTCCCATATACTCCATTATAAATATTTGCGGTATTTTGGCCCTACTTTCTTGAAATCGTTATCAGTGTCGTCGAAATATTTTTTTCCCGGAGGAGTTGCCTTTATATCTATAGGAATACAGCAAAAAAGCGAAACAAATAGACCTTTTATTTTTGACGAGAACTTACACAGGGTCCTTTCGGCTGATAATTTTCACCACCAGTTATTCCATCTTTGACCAACCTCAAATATTATATTTTTATGAAAATGCAACTATTCTTACTAATGTCAAATTTACAGTGACAATACACTATTGCAACAGAAATAACAATAATAAGGGTTGTCATTGGTGCCAATTCCACCACTTATATAGAGGATGTCAACGTAAAGAAGTGTATGGTATGATGACTGGTGCATGAAGTTGTGGGTTCAAGAGAGCATGACAGCATTAAACGCATTAAGGTCGATTAGATTCACTTTATATTTTGGATCTTGTGATGCGTCAAAATATGAAATAATACTTTCGACGAGGTATTATTTGATATTTGTCAGGATCAATATTAATAGACCTCTCAAATACCTAGATCCGTCTAGTCTGTTAGTATTGATCCTCTGAAATATCTAGGATCAATATTAACAGACCAAAACTATATTCATGAAGAAATTAAGTGTCGACTAAAAGAAAGAATGTCGTGTTATTATTAAGTTCAAAATCTTCTATGATCGCGACAATTTGAAGATTAAAATATACAAAACAATTATCATCTCTGTTATATTGTGTGGCTGCGAAACATGGTCACTTCTGTGAGGAAAGAGCGCAGGCTGAAAGTATTTAAAATAAGATCCTGAGACGAACATTTGGACCCCAGGGGAACGAGAATGGGGAATGGGGGAAACTTCATAACGACGAACTGCATAATTTATACGGTTTACCAAACATTTTTAGAGTCACCAAGCCTGGGAGGTTTAGGTGGCCAGATTATCTGCTCAGAACTGAATAAAGTAGCAATGCTTTCAAAGTTGGGAATTCAATCGGAAAACGGAAATTAGGAAGACCTAGATGCAGCTGGGAAGACGATATTAAGATGGATCTGACAGAAATAAGAATACTAATTAGAAACGGGACCCAATTTTCTAAAGACAGAAGCGAATGAAGAGCTTTTATGAGGGCAACATTGAAACTCTGGGTTCCATAGGCCACAGAGTTTGTTAGAGTTAGTTATACTGCATAAATACTGAAAAACATATAAAGAAATCAGTCAATCAATCAGTAAGGTCAAGAAGTAAAAAACTTTAAAATAAATTGAGGGGAAAGTATATAAAGTTTTAATCCCGTGTCCATGGGTTTTCTCGGTTTTCTCCCGTTTCCTCCCACTATCTTCATTCCAACATTTTCATTCATTTCTTATCATCACCGTTTCCTTTAGCCTAGCCAACAAAACTGTGGGACATAAAACTTAAAGATTTCATTTTTGAAAGTTTTAATCACTTTTATTTTCCTTATAATTACCTTAATATTAATCAGAGCAATTACATTGTATTTACTAAACCATTTGTTTTTAGTTAATAACTAACAGTTTTTTTTAAAAATCATGTTGCATGGTCATTAACGTATTGTGGTTGCAACCCCAAATTCATTTACAAATTCACATTACTGATCGAATAAATTAGAATGTATCTAATATACTGTTATATGAATAATTTATTAGATGTTAATTACCCTAGAATTGATGCTGTAATATATATTCATAAACATATAATCAATAATTAATTACAATTATATATAATGAAACACAAATGTTAGCTTACAGTTTTCCAAACATAGGACATTTGTTGACAGTTTATCATTCCTTTTAGTATATAGATCTCTTCCTAGTATATTGATCACAAAATACTAAATTTAATAAAGACATGTATTGCGTTGTTCGGTGATAGGAGAAAGTGTGTACATGTTTCTTGGCAGCAATTCATTTGAATCTCCTTAAAAGGGTAGGAATGCAGTTTTTGTGAAATAATACTGGAGGTTTTCTAAAGATTATTATAAAATATGTAGATTTGAATCAATCTAAACCAGAATCCTAAACGTAAGATTGTATAGAGCTAAACTTTGTTCAGGTTATACCATTGAACTTTAGAAGGAAATCTCAAATAAGATGATCCCATGCCAATTCAATGAATCTTAAAATGTAAAAATGTTCTGTTAAAATATTATTGCATTCATAGAACTGGATTTTAGCGTCCCTTTCAGCACCGATGCTATATCAGATGTGAACCTACAAATTAACATTGGATCCGAATAACATGATCTTCGTCCAGGAATCAAAACTGGATTTTCTCTGCCAAAGATATGTACGCTAACCATATAGCCAGGACGAAGCTCAAGTAAAATAATATAACTTCCCTTTTAGTATGTAGTTGCTGATAAAATTATTAACTAAGTTTAAGTATTTTTCCTTCGCTCCTGGGCATTTTGCTAGAAGGCCAAGAAAGAAGCAGAGTTTTGCTATTATTATTTTAATGTTTGGTTTCTTCGTTAACGCGGTGGCTCAGTGGTAGAGCGTTCACCTCTGGTGCTTGGGGTCCCGGGTTCGATCCCAGCCTCCGCCAAGTGAACTTTGTGGTGGACAAACACCGTGCTCGTGGGTTTTCTCGGGGTTCTCCCGTTTCCTCCCACTTTCTTCATTTCACTCATCTCTCATTATCACCGTCTCCTTTAGCCTGACCGGCATAACGTGGGACGTAAAACTTAAAGATTTCATTTTTTTCTTCGTTAATTTTAATTTCTACTATTAAATAGTCGCCATATTGCTTTGTAGTTGATACTTGAAACACTTAATTCGTCACTTTTAGTTGATAAAAAACAAGATGTTCAGAAACGTTAAATTTAATCCTTTTGAAATAAATATACAATTATGTTCAGTGCCAGAACTGATTACACAACAATAAGAATTAATTTGCAAAATAACTGTACTTGCTGGACAATAAAAATATTCTAATTTCATCTCTTGTAAGGACAACTGGCTTGTAGTTCTTTTCCCAAAAAATTAATATTAGTAGACCTACCTACAACAAAAATCTCCTATTTCATACCCCTACATTGATTAATTTATGTGAATCCTTTTTTGACCAACAAGGTGATGAAGGACAAGACATTGTTTACAGAAGGGTCTGGGCTACTGTGGGGGTTTGATGCTCTCCCATGTAGAATAGAATATCGTCCAATAAAGGCATACGAGCTAACCGCTGGACCAGAGACAAGGGCAAATATTCTAGGCATTGGGGCTCAAAAACTGAGTTCTAAGGGCAAATCATGTAACAATTTGGCATCCAATGTTTTATGGATATAAACCCATCACTTATCACAAAAATGCCGGATGCCAGAAAAATCACCTCACGGCAAGGGAGGGGGAGGGGGAGAAAGCCAAAATATTTAGCCGTTTCTATTAACCACTATACCTCCTCAACCATTGGAGCTAGAGAATCAAACTTTTTTCATTTTGTTTGTCTAATTGTCTTCTAGAATTCAATTCTAGCTAAATATAGTGGTTTTCTTGTTATTTTCATTTTTACTCAGTATTGGTTCTACTTGACGTCAGTTTTTTAGCCACAAATTCTTTACAAGATCGAATTCGGAAAAATGTTTCCTCTAAGAGTTTTTCGTTATTTTATGCTTTTTCAGAAAAAAAGTATACTTATATTAGTGTAGGACTAATAGTGCGTGAGTTATAAGTAACGTTATTTTGTAGTGTTCGAAACTGATCACGACGCGGCCCAAGAGTTATCTTCCCTCAAACGGTATATATTAGCAGCTGATGATGACTAATATATATATAAAATCTTATCTGCCTGCAAGCATATAATACTGATGATTAAGTCTGTCTATAATCTAATTTAAAATATCCATTTTAAATATCAATTGAGGGACTTTTCGGAAAACATAAAACTTCTCTGAAGAATGAAAAGAGAGCTTTCTCTAGTGCATACTATGAGCAACTCTGCAAATCTGTTTCTTTATACGTTTTTCTGATACCTTCTAAAACATGCACAAGCATGGAGCTTTCTATTCATTTTTCTAAAAAAGTATTGTTTCGACAAGGGTTGTTTTTGCTACAAGTCCTTCGATTTATGTACTACAATAGTACTGAGAAAAATGGAACACGAACCAGATTTCAAAATTGCCTTCAAGAGAGAATCATTTACAATTTGCCACACACGTTATGTATTACATCTTATGTATTACAGTATTTCCCTCTTAATACTTACTGTAACGGTAAGGAAAAGACGCAAAAAGTAAGATATTTTTAACACATTTTAGAAATGATCAGTTTTTAAACTGTTAAATTTTATTTACAGAAGAAGCACTTGCCTATTACTAAGATTGTGTACAGTTGCTATAATATAATAAATCTATAATGAGAAACGTAATACAAGTACCATAACCTTCAGAAATCTCTACACAAAAAAGCAATTTATTTGATTTTAATAATTAGTTCTCAATAATGTTATGCCATTTTGATATCTCGAGAAAGATAAAGAAATTTGAGATGTGGATACTGAATTTTTCTACTCGCTCGGACAACTACACAGTGTTGTGCACAAGAAACCGCGATTCTTACATTTGCATTTCAATCTTACACACCTAAGTTTCTGATAGCTACAGATGGTAATCTCTAAACAACTTTGAGAATATCTTCGTGTGTTTTCGAAACTGGCTTCAGAATTTGGTCCTCCTAGTACCGTGCGGAGACTTTTGGCCTTGGTAGACCAACCTCACACTTATCAGAATTTCTCAAATTGCTGTTTGGTAATGGGATCTCTTTATATGTTGTTTCAGAGCATCACTAGTTGGAGGGAATCTCTCCAGGCTGCATTTTCCTTAAAGTAGAAAGCTAGCTTCATCATAGATCTTCGCATTAACCTTGAGAAGCTTTGTGAAAAACATTTCTGGAGATTCAATAGCGCTTGCTGATAAAATAATCTGTCCTAGGGAAAATAAAGGGTCACAGTTTTCCGACATGAATAAGTAGACAGTTCTTGATCTTTTATGTTCCAACTGGATATGATGTTATGTCACATCCAAGTAGAGCCCTCCATTATGTAGAATTATTTACAAGAAAATTCTGTCGTAATGGTGTGTCAGCAGCTGGAATACATCGGTATCTCTAATCGTCACAACAGTTATTTCTGAATTGTGATTCCCAGCATGAATTATCATTCTAGAACCTGCTTCTTCATGCTTTTCTTCAAGATTTTGTCCATCGATCTCGAAGTTTGACTTAACGGTCTTCTGTTCCTTAAAACTAACGTAAAAAATTACAAAGAATTATGTAGGTGATAATTCCAGCAATGTGTTATCTACTTATGGTCTACTTACTCAAAGAACTGTGGCCATTTATTTACCCTAGCACCAGACTCCTTTATCATGAAACGCTATTGAATCTGCACAGCTGTTTTTCACAAAGCTTCTCAAGGTTAATGCGAAGATATGTGATGAAGCTAGGCTTCTACTTTTAGGAAAAGCAGCCTGAATAGATTACCTCCAACTAGTGATGCTCTGAAACAACATATAAAGAGATCCCATTACCAAACAGCAATTTGGGAAATACTGATAAGTGTGAGATCGATCTACTAAAACCAGAAGAATCCGGATGATACTTGGAGGACCAAATCCTAAAGCCAGGTTTGAGAACACTCCCATGGCTTGTTTAGAGATTACCATGTGTAGCTATCAGAAACCTGAGTGTGTAAGTTTGAAATGCTAATGTAAGAATCGCGGTTTCTTGTGCACTACAATGTGTAGTTGTCCGAGCGAGTATAAAAATTCAATATCAGTTAAGGAACAGAGTGATGAAGAAGACTGAATGATATATTAAAGACATTAAAAATTTATTTATCTTCTTCGAGATATCAGAGTGGCATAACATTATTGACAACTAATTCTTGAAATCAAATAATTTGTTCTCTTTTGTAGAGATTTCTTAAGGATATGGTACTTCTATTACGTTTCTCATTACAGATTTATTATATTATAGCAACGGTACACAACCTTAATAATAGGCAAGTGCTTCTACTGTAAATAAAATTTAACAGTTTAAAACTAAAAAACTAAATGTCATTTCTAAAATGTGTTAGCCATATCTGATTTTTTGCTTCTTTTTCTTACCGTTACAGTAAGTATTATGAGAGAAATATGGTAATATACAAAAAAAAAAAAAAAAAAACATGAATGGTATAGGAAATTGTTCATGATTCTCTCTTGAAGACAATTTTGAAATCAGTTCCTGATCTATTTTGTTCTTTACCATTGTAGTAGGGGCAATCCAAATGAAATCGACCAATAATGGTCGCTGACAAAATTTAGTTTATTATTTTTTTTTTTTTTTACCTAAGTTTGTACCACAGTTAGGGATTTGGAAACGTTGTATTCATTTATTTTTTAACTTTGCAGGTTTTGTCGTAGCGGACATTTTGTATAGGCGCCTGAGTAGATTTTGAACTTTACGTGCATTCCGTTAAACGCTGTAACTTTTTAGGTTTTAGAGATAATGAGTTCAAACCAACACCATATGGAAGATAATGGGATGGACAATATTCTATGTTCTGTGCGCATTGAGATCTTTTTCAAAACGTCGAGGAAAGAAGCTCTAAACATTGAGGTTGGAAATCTAGAAATTGCAATTTTGGGATGTACATTTATAGCGTTACACTATAGCTCACGGTTCGAATATTTTTACGATCTAATTTACTATTTTACCAAAATTTACTTAAACACTCCATTTTGATATTACCTTTTATTATATATGTTACGAAGGAAACATTTACACATTTTAAATAACATACATGTAGATTATACATGTGGATCCTTTGTTATATAATATTTTTTCATTGCTATGACGACCAATAACACACATCGTCAGATTGTTATGTTAACAGAACATCAAAACGTCAATAATAATATCTGAAGGGAATTAATTAATTTTCTTTTTATATTTTCTTCTTCTTCTTTTAGCTAGCTTATGCATATTTTCATAGCACATATTGTCCATAAATACAATACTAAAAATACACGATATCGTTATACATTTTGAAACGAAATAAATGAAACTCACCTTCAATTCTTTGTATACATAGAGATTAGATAATAGACAACGTCCTAAACAAGTTTCAGATCTGAGAACTATATACTTGATTTTTTGGAATTTTTTAAACATTGCGAATTTTCGAAAATCATGTATTTTCACCATTAAATATGTCAGGAAGGACAGAAATGAAAAATCAGAAATTTGCACAAAACAGACGATAGCTCTGCAATAACAAGTAAGTAAAATTGCATTACCGAGACTCGAGTAGTTTTTGAGTTATAAGGGCTTTCTTTACTGAGACTTATGCAGGAATATATGACTGGGAATATTATTAAGCGCCATTGGAGAAAAAATGAAATCTTTGAGTTTTACGTCCCACGATTATGCCGGTTAGGCTAAAGGAGACGGTGATGATGAATAATGAATGAAATGGTGGAATGAAGAAAGTGGGAGGAAACGGGAGGACCCCGAGAAAACCCACGCACACGGTGTTTGTCCACCACAAAGTTCAGTTGGCGAGGACTGGAATCGAACCCGGGACCCCAAGCACCAGAGGTGAACGCTCTACCACTGAGCCACCTTTTTTTAAACCTTCTTTATTGAGAAGAACAAACAAAGTACATGAACATATTAAGAATTAAAAAATAGTGAATTAACACATTTGTAAAAAATATGGTAAAATAAAAACAAAAAGAAGAAAAAAGCTGACAGAATGAACAAAGACAATGCATATATACATAGGTGTCTGCACGGGGCAGGCAGGTTACATTATTGTTAGTAGATTTACCACGAGTTATTCCTACATTATCATGAGCTGATGTGACAAAAGTGTTAGAGATTTGTCATCTTTCTGGTTTTTTTTTCTTTCTTTTTTTTTTTTTTTTTTTTTTACATTACATACATGGACAAAGACTCTGTAATAACAGTTAAAAATTAGCAAAAAATTTCCTTTTTCGTGCAGGTGAGAGAAGTCTGGCCTGATATTGCAAATATTGCTTGTATAATTCTATATGATAAGGCCAATTAGTATGCACAAGAAACATAATTGTCTGTATAGTTATCCAGATAACAGCATTGTTTTTAAATGTCGGAAAATTATTAAAAGCAGGCCACAAAATAAGTTCTGTTACAGTAAAGCTATAAGGTGAAAGACGACAAATTTTACTAATTAAAATACAAAAATACGTCCAGATGATTGGTACGTTGGAACAGGCATGAAACTTATGTGCTAGTATATCAAGATTGTTGCAGTATGGGCACATATTACTATTTACAATACCTATATTGTGAAGTTTTTCCAATGTTTCGTATACATTATTGACTATGAAATACCAGGTTGTACGTTGGTTGTGGGTGAGAAAGGAAGCGTTGATGTTTTTCCATATAACATTCCAATTTTTGTGTGGGTGCTGCCACCGCGGCCCCTATAAGCGTCATTGGAGTGAACATAAACTTTGTAGAAAAAGTGAAAATAACAAGAAAGTAATGTTAAATGGGTAAGTGTCCACAATTTATTAATCTTATCTTGTACAAAAAAACAAAAGTCGTCTGTTATTTCTTTTCTGCCTATAGTGCTACTGTTAAGACACCAGTGAGGTAAATAGTTGACTAATTTGTGTACAGAGTTTGGCACTGATATTGAAAGTACGACCTGTAGGAGTTGTAAACTCTGTGGGTGTGAGTTTCGGCGAAACTTAGTGATTGGCACCCACACTTTGTCATTCATACATAGTTTAAGCCATTTAAGCCCACTGTTCCTTCTGATAATCAGTCGTAATACGTCTCGACAGCTGCAGATGGCGTCCAAATTGGAAATGTGTGCTGTGATTCGTTTTTTGTGGGTGAAAAGGTGTCACTGATCTAAAATTTATCTGCAGTTGTATGAAGTGTACGGTGAAAATGCAATGTCACATCAAGGTATCGCGAAGTGGTGCAACATGTTTGAGAGCGGTCGTACGTATATTGACGATCGTGAGCGCGAGGAAAGACTATCAACTGCGACAAATCCGGAAGTCGCTGCTCGCGTGAATGAATGCATTCTTGCAAACACACGAAATCGCAAGAGAACTGGGTATTTCTCACGTAATATGCATGGTTATCGGTCATTGGATGTTATTTCTTTGCAGAAGGCATAGCCTCGAAAAACTTAGCCTCGACAAATGCTTAAATAGGAGAGGTAAAAGTAGATTGTGAATGGAATTTTACGATACAAATGAAGTTATTGTAAAATGTCTATCCTGTTTTATTTTCTTAAGCAGCGCAACTAAATTTTTGACTGACCCTCGTATTTAGTATAATGTTTCTTGTTATTAAATGCAAGATAAAAGATAGAAACTGAACGTTTATTATACCTTTGTACAAACGAACCTGGTATGAAGTGAACTAACGTGGTATTAAAAGTTATCTTTAACTTTATTCACTAAAAGGAATATTATATTTTCATTTATATGCAGTCATAATACTTTTATACATGTTAATATTGTCACACATTTCACATCGCTGGATTTTCTCGTTATCTTTACATCTGTACAAGGGTTTTGATTCATTAGCTCTTATAATATCGACTGAAGCGTTTATACACCTATTATACAGGAGTATTTTCGATTATCCATTGTGGAAATTATATACTCGATCCTAGAGACAATGTAACTCAAAATATTTGAATTTTATCGTTGTTGGTATACTTGTCAATTTATATACATGTCACAGATTTTACTACTAGGCTTTGTATACGTTTGATGCAGTTGTTCGTGGAATACCATGCTTGACAAGTAACAACCTCAGTCAACAAAGCGTTCTAAAAGACGATTAGGAACATTCGCATGACACAGTCAAGGACATCCGGAGTTGTGTTCACAATTTCCTTCTCGATTTATTTCTTCATTTCTTTCACACTCTCCACTCTGGTTGTAAACACATTAATGTTCAATTATCTCTAAAATGTCTGGAGCAGTTAGACTATGGAATAAGGTGGGTCATTCTGTGTCACGAAGCGCGAATTGATGTGACCTAGAGAACACATACTGTAGCACAAGCACGGAACAGCGTTGTATATCTACTAATAGTCAATGTCAAAAAGTTGTCTGCACAAGTCTTTGTCCGTCGTCCTCAATCTACACAATGTATACAACTCTATTCTCCAAATACAATAGCCAAACAGTGTTTTACAAATAATTGTGCCAAATGCACACAAAATGCAACAGTAAAATCTACGTGGCATGTATTAAATACACAAGTGTAGCAAACCAGATAAAATAAAATATTTGGAGTTGCTAATTGTTTTTAGGGCATAGTATATTATTTTCAAAATGGGTTATAAAATTTCTCCGTTCTATACAACCTCTTGTGTTCATCCTCTTTTTGATCAAGTTTTTTTTAAAACATTACAAAACTTCTTTCAAATGCTATTGCTCTGTGTTCATTTAATCATGCTAATGATAAACTTTCGCACATATTTATTATCAATGATATCACTACATTCTCATATCTTTTAAATATTAAGTTCCTCAATACTAGCCCAGCTCCCTCGTGGCTAAACAATGAATGTCCGCGCTTTTAACGCGGGAAACTAGCTTTGATTCGCGGTCCAAGCTCATGTGCTTCAGATCCCAGTCTACGATAAAGTTATAGATCTACGTTTCATATGGCCTATTTGCTTAACGAGAGGCTAAACTGAAATCATATAATATAATATCTTAATACTAGTCCTAAGGAAACAAGTATTTCACCGAGATATATTATCTATTTCCTGCCATCAATCTTTTCCTTTTCTTTCAATTTATTCGCTACTGGCATTCTTAGTAACAGAAGAAGAGAACTTCAAGAAATAAATTTGTACTCAAAATGAGTTTTCATGATGAAGAAACAAATCATCTTTCATTTGATTTGGTAAATCTTTATTATAAATAAGATACAATGCCCATTCTTTGCACGGGAAGGATTAGGTTTATACAAAATATCTGAAAGCAAAGAAATGAGTAAAAAAGTAAATAACGAAGAACAACACTTTATTATCTCTTGCTATCTAAGCAAAATGAAGATAAAAGAAATATTTCAGTTTAACGTACCACGAACATGTCCTTTAAGCTAAGGGAGATTATGATTAAGGCAAGAATATGATGAAGAAATATTAAATAGAATGGGAATGTAGGAAGAAACAACAGTACTCCGGGAAAACCCACAAATACGGTGTTGTCCATCACAAACTTAATTGGCCGGGAATCGAACCAGGGACGCCATGCATTAGAGGTAAGCACTCTATTCCTGAGTCACTATGTTCTCGTCATGTTATGTAAGCCCGTGTAGAGATATGTGAGTTGTATATCGGCAACAAGAACTTAGAAACATCCAGGAAAGTGCATAAATTTTTACCCCCAGACTAATCTCGCCGAGCCGGAAATCGAAAACAAAAAACAGTTCGTACGTTATTAGATCCGATGACGATCTACGTGTGTAGAAAATATGGTGATTCTAGGTGGCACACCTCTTTATGCAGAAAACTGATGACAGACAGTCAGATACAAACACGTTATTGTTATTACTGCTAAAAATACCGACTGAGTTTACTTAGCGCTTACCCTGAAATTAAAATACTTGAGATCAGTTTCATGCATTTCCCCATAGCTATTCTTCTAAATATCAATTGCTGATTCTTTTTATGAACATTTAATTAAGTTTATACCCTAAAGTTGATAACCAATTACTCGAGACTTAAAGGTCTACGCAAGAAAATATGCATATCACATAGCTATTAAGCAGGTCAAAGTTGATCTGCGTGCCAAGTTTGGCCAAGATGGCATCAATTCTATAAATTGCTATATTTTTTCTTCTTGTTCTAGTAATTATTTTTTAAAAATAAAATAACGAACAAAAATGGTACCTTACAAATCTGCAAACGAAATGAAATACCTTATTCTCGTACCTAATACAAATTTTAAATATCAACAGTTTCAACTTTCAATATTGCATATAATCCACCATGTTCTACCCATTCTTTTAAACAAATAGCACAATCACCAAATTGTACATCCCAAGACTAAATATTCTAAATGGAAGATATATTATTCTTCCGTTTTCTTTGCAAAATGAAATCTCCACTTTAAGCTCATTTCGACTGGAATGCTCATCTTTAAGTTTGCTTTAACTACGGAACTCAATATGATCCTTATTCTAATTGAGTAGCTCAACTTTAAATTCAAAGTTGGTGGAATCAGTGTTAGAACAAACAACTCTGGCTTAAGGTCAGCTAATTTGGGGATATGCCAAACGCGTACTCATGAGTTATCCCTTTTCTTACACTTGTTATATTACTATTTATTTAAACATAATTCATTTGAGTAAATCATTGACTACATGAAGAGTGAATGGAATATAAAGAAATGAACTCCCACGAAACTCCATGTCTAATGTTGTAACGTTCCATAATTAGGGTTTAACTTAATTACCTTTTGTAACACCAAGATTATCAGAGACGCAATCAAGTATACAGTTCGGGTCAAAATCCCTAATAAGTTTTGTATTCAAGGCGTTGTACTACCATAAATATTTAAACTTCAAATACAATATTTTAAACTTGTGTACCAAAATCAAGGGTTTTTGTTCTCATTCCGTCACGGTTACGCTCATTTGTTTAGAATGCAAGTTGTAGAGGTTCAAGGCAAGATGAGATTACAATTCGCCGGATGAAAAGCCACATACTAAAAGTGGAAAAAATTCGTTCTAACAACAAACACATAACTAGAACTTATAACAGTACTGAAAACATAACAATTATTTAGTTAAATGTTATTGTTACCTACCAAAGTTATATAATAAAACTTTCTCGTACTCTGTACAACATTTTATATAAATCCTTGCACAATACGAGTTATTTTCTCGGCCATGAAAATCTATCATCTCTTACACATGCATCAGACTGCGGCGAGAAAACGTAAAATAATTGGAAGCTACATAGTTTGCGATAATAAAAAGAGGTATATATATTTTTGAATGAACAATATTTTATTATATTCTAACGTAAACAACAAATACTCTTCGTACTATAATGACAATACAGAATATCTACACTCAACCGGAATTCTGGTTAGGCACAAAATGCTGTTTCTGGTGTTCGAGTAATGGTTTTGTCCCTACTTTCTTGATAGATTCTTTCCTTCACAGATTCGATGTTCTATAAAAACGTAATGCTTAAATCAGTGCACAAATACGAAAGAAAGAAAAAAGGTGTGTTGATAGAAGTCTTTTTAAAAGAAGAAATGCGCATTTTGTGCAATGTTGTAGGTATAATTTAAACAACGAGGGTCTCAGGTAATCAAGTTTATTATTATGATAATAATTTTAGTTTTAAGTTGTTTTTTTTTAATAAGAGTAATGTCATTTTAATGAGAATTATTAAAATTATCCTTTATAGAAAGTACAAGCATGTACACTAGCCACACTACTTTTAAGTAATAATCGCGGTCATATATTTTTTTTTCATAATTTCATGTATATCATTAAAAAAAAAAGAGTTCTATTACGTAAAATGCAGATTGTAAAAAGGTACAAAAACGTAGCAGATGATACATTCATATCTCAGGTAGATGATCAGAGTTGTTAGCGGGGTAAGAAAAAAAGATTTACTTTAATGCTTTAATGGTCATAGACAGAGGGATAATGAACGAACTTTCAGCTCGAAGTACTTCTTGCTTCACCTTTTTCGAATCAAATACATTTTAATTAACAGTAAAATAGTAACCAGGATGAAAACATGTTTATATCATCATCATCATATTTCTCTCCCTTGTGTACACTCAAATTTTATTTTTAGCACTAAAGGTTTCAAAATATCCTCGTTCCAGGACAAGTACCATCTTTGTTTTCATTTCTTAATGGTAACTTTTTATTTTGCCATATTTTGTAATACCATATAACCCTCTTTCTTTTCGCCGGTGAATGTGTGTTTGTTGAGCTGTTAAGAATAATGTGAAAATCAATCCACTTAGTAATATTCTATGGAGAGATTTTATAGGGGCGCATAACCGAACGTGAATGCCGTACAGCGTGTCCCGTTTAGGACTATAATATAAATAAAACAAAACATTGTAGGACCAAAACAAATTACATTGGTCAAAATGAGTTTTTTCAAAAATATAGAACAAGTAAATGCTGAGCGTGGTGCCGTTCGTACTCTTAAATTCAAAAACTGTAATAATTTTTTTTTTCATCACGCAAGGTTTTGTTGTAACAGTAAGTTTTTCACCCTCATACACAAAACGAACCGAATTTTCTTGAAACATGCATGTGTTTGAAGCACATAGCTCAGCCGCTTATTAGCGTAAAAGAATAATTTAAGTGTCAGATTATTATAGAAGGATAAAACGTTTATGTAGTATGAAATTTGTCTTAATCGATATCATAGTTAAGTGGTAGGTTATTGAATTTTAACAAATATTGTGAAAAATGTACATTTTCAATTATACAACCCTCCTCCTTGCCACATCTCATAACAACGGACAACAAAATAATAAAGTTAGACAGCTTATGGAACACACGCCTTATACGTAGATATTCTATTGGGATCCGAAGTGATCCTTGTTGTACAGTAAAAAGTGGAACTGATGGCGAGAATTTTCTTTTCTTTTCTTTTTTATATAGGCTTGCCAACACTGTAAATGTAAGTCACAACAAGCAACGTTACTCTATAGATGCTTGATAACATTTGGATGAAGTGGGATACCGTTTTGAGATTTGCTGAGTAACTAATAGTGTAAACTTAGAAGTTAGTTAGTTTTCTTCCTTTGTATAAAACAATCTGAGTTATTGTTGTTGTTGTTGTTGTTGTTGTGTGTGTAGGTAGTTTGGAAGATATATGTTGGTAAGTAAAAAGTTATTCCACTTTTGTTTGTTATAGTCCTAAGCGGGCCATTCTATACAATCATATGGACGTGAACAATAATATCTTGTTTACTGTTATGATTACTAAATGATCTAAGCTTTCTCTCACTGGCTTATGCCATGATCATATAACTGCATTCCGGGGCATGTCCTCCGTTGTTCTGCCAAAGAGTATTTTCAGGTGACCTATACTTCACTGGTAAGTAAAAAGTTATTCCACTTTCGTTTGTTATAGTCCTAAGCGGGCCATTCTATACAATCATATGGACGTGAACAATAAGTCTTGTTTACTGTAATGATTATTAAATGACCTAAGTTTTCTCTCATGGACTTATGGCATGATCATATAACTGCTTTCCGGGGTATGTCATCCGTTGTTCTACCAAAGAGTATTTTCAGGTGACCTGGACTTAACTGGATAAGACATTGAAGGACATCTCCAGGGGTTACAGAATTGTTCCCAAAATGCCCGCCGGCCTCAACAACGAGATAAGCATTAGGCACCGAGAGGTTCGGATGTCTCGCCTCGAAAACTTCACGGACGATACCTCAGATCACAACGCGCACAAACATTATTCATACATACAACAGAAACACACTCAATAAAATGCCACAATGCTTATTTATTAAAATATTATTAAAAATAACGTAGTAGAAAAACAATCACAACACTCAACACTGAATAGGTAATTATTTTCACTAATAAAATCACGCTTCGCTTTTCACTACATTATAAACCTTTATCAATTGTATATATCTGTATGAAAGATTATGATTGGGATTTCACTATAGATACTTTTCTCACACCGTTAATGCACATGGGGAATTAGCACTGTGGGAGTGAAACCGGGATAATCCCACGAAGTAACTTGTTGCTGCTGAACAAATGTATAGAAGTTGACGTTAGTCTCCCTCAAGAGAATGTAGACAGTTGCCAAAATAGAATGAACATGTTGAAGGGCGCGTTTACAACAGATACGCACTGGGTTGGCGAACCCGTGACTTCACTAACTGGGGCTAGCCGTTAACAACGTTCTTCACCGGCTAATTAGCTTGTGCCCCTTAACATAATGTTATGCTCCGTGTCACTGACATAGTGTCTTCTTGGATGTACGAAGTAACACTCCTCAAGCTGAAACACTCGAGATTTGAGCTGCATTGACCGATTGGTCAATGTCAGCAGGTCATTCTAAAGAGCACTCAGGTTAAATCACCTGTTTGTACATGCAAATAGAATTTAAAAAAGAATTTTGTTCGAGAGGATAGACATCACCCAGCAATCCTAGTGTCTTTAACGCTTAATCATATTACTAAATTAAAGCAAGTTCCTAAAGTAACTGGTTTCAACTTTAAAAGGGCTGATTTCACAAAATTATATATAGAATTGTCAAACTTATCTTGGGATTGCCTTTCTCAAAATGATGATGTTAATTGTACTGTTTCAAAATTCTACGAAATGATTTATAACGTATTCAGCCGATGCGTCCCTGCTAAAAAGCACGTCAATGCCAGTTATCCGTGCTGGTTTACCTATGATATAATCAAAAAAATCAAACGGAAATCTTACCATCGTAAAAAGTGGAAAGAGGGGCTAAATAATATTGCATACCATCGTGAACAGTTCCTGGAACTACGAAAAGAAATTAAATCACAAATTTCGAGAGCGTACAAGGCATTTATTTCAAATTCTGAATTTACTGTCGAAAAAGACCCACGGCAGTTCTGGTATTTATTAAAAGTAAAACCAAGCATCTTTCGTCAGATTCTCTAACATATAATGGTAACGAGTTAAAACATAACAAAGAAATTTCTCAGGCATTCGCGCATTATTTTCAGTCGGTATATAGTAGTGTACCCGCTAAATACGACACAGATTATCTAATAACAAATAATTCAGAATGTGGTATATTAGACACCTTTCATATAAAGGAAATAGAATTAGAAGAAATTGAACAGGGTATTAAAGCGCTGAAACCCAAAACATCTTGTAGTATAGATGACATTCCACCGTATGTGGTGAAGGGTTGTTTAGATATATTCAAGTATCCACTCCACATTATCTTTAATATGTCCATTAAAACCAATATGTTTCCGAATAAATGGAAAGAAGGTCTCATATGCCCTATTCCTAAATCTGGAAACAGGAATGAGATAGAGAACTTCAGACCCGTAGCCATCCTATCTCCCTTTGCAAAAGTTCTTGAAACCATATTATACAACAGAATTTTAAACCATGTAAAGCCTGTCATATCTGAACATCAACACGGATTTTTAAGGAATAAATCCACAACAACCAATCTAGCAATAATAACGGATTACATAGCAAGAGAGTTAGACAAAAGCGGTCAAGTGGACGTCATTTATACGGATTTCAGTAAGGCTTTCGACAGAGTTGACCATGACGTGCTACTACAGAAATTGGTATCTTTCAATTTTTCTAAACGAGCAATAGAGTACTTCGCTTCCTACTTGTGCAATCGAGAGCAAGCCGTCTCTTACAAGGGATATATTACCACGAAATTTACCACATTATCAGGTGTTCCTCAAGGATCCCATTTAGGTCCGCTATTATTTCTTCCTGTAATTAATGATATTTCAACCTATGTCAAAAACTCTCACTTTCTGTTGTTTGCCGATGATTTCAAATTATATTCTAAAATAAGCACAATAGATGACTGCACACAACTCGAGCAGGATTTACAGGGTGTTGGGCAATGGTGTGCCAAAAACAAACTTTCATTGAATATCTCTAAATGCAAGTCCTTATCGTTCTCAAGGAAAGAAAATCCCATCAATCATCTGTATATAATTAATGCCATATCTCTGTGTAAACCAAATTCAGTTAAAGATTTAGGAATAATTTTTGATTGAAAATTTACCTTCTCTCATCACATTGATGCAATCTCTAACGCTGCATTCAGAAACCTCGGTTTTATCTATAGAATGGGTAGAGTTTAGAAACGAGTCAACATTCATTAAACTTTATAATTTGTACGTAAGGTCCCGATTAGAATATGCGTGCGTTATTTGGATACTGAATGTAAATAAATACTTACAAGCGATAGAAAACATACAATTTAAATTTCTAAAAATGCTTACGTACAAGAAAACAGCTTTCTATCCCAAACAGATTCCCTACGTGGACTTAGTAAGGAGTTTGAATTTCCTAACGTTGACGAATCGACGAAAGATGTTTGATTTACTATTTTTATATAAAGTATTAAATAAAAAATTGACTATCCAGAGCTACTCACGAAAATATATCTGAGCGTTCCAATAGGCAGAACAAGACCAGGGAATACTGGTATATTTTTCTGTGAAAGGGCACGAACAAATATTCTCAGTAAATCTCCGCTGTGGAGAATGTGTAACTCCTACGATGAATTAAGTCATAAAACTGATGTATTAGATACATTCAGTATGTCAGAATATGTATTTAGAAACAAGATTATTACCGAGTACCTGACACTCGAAGTGCATTGATTAATTGTACGGGTAAAAGTATATATGTATGTATTATACGACACTATAATTAGGCATTAAGCCTGTTGTGTTATTTTCTAAATAAATAAATAAGTAAATTTTAATCTACTGCCACGACGCACAAGACATTGCTATACCTTGGGTGTGGTAACGTTTAGGTAACGAACTGGCAAAGCGATGTGGTTGTCGTCGTTCTGGTGCTCAGACACCTGCTTTGCAATATTTCCATAAATAATTGGAAAATACACTTGATTCAGTACCAAATAACTACAGGACATAGTTTTTGCATATTAATATGTAAGAAAGAAATACTGAGAACCTTTGTCGCTCACTAAAATATTCTCACCACAAAGCCACGTTATATATATATATATGATTGAACGATAAAAGACTCCTTTGTCCTGTTGCGTGGGAGGAAAAACAGTTCCCATCGAAGAAAGAACTTATTTGCGTCGCAGAATAAAGTATAAATCCAAAACTAATTACTGTCTTTACGAAATATACAGTGCGTCCACAAAAGATACTTCTATAACCTGGTGACGGTTATAATCATACTGTCTTCTGTTGACAACTTGACTCTAAGTGCTGTGTGGGTTAAGGCTAAGATAAATAGCAGTCGGCGTATTAGCTGATAAACGATTACACAATCAGTGAGCGTTTTGTGAGGGTATTGTGAATTCGTGAGAATACAATCAACAACACAAGAATAAAAAAAAATGTCAAAGACGATTTCACTTGCCCGGTTTGAGAAGACAACACTGACGATGAAGCTATTTCTGGATTGGGAAACAGACTCTAGCAGCGGACAGTATTCGGAACATATCAAGAACTAAAAGCCGATTCACTAGAAATTGAATGTGTGCACGTGTGGCCGAATCTCTCCAGCGATTTTCGACATAATTTACGTCCTAACATAAAGGAAAACGGGGAGTATCAAATATCGAGTTGAAGATGTAAGTGAAATGTTGGCATCTATTGTTAATGCATGAAGTAAAAGATGTTTATAATGGACAGACATATAAATCCTTATTCTCTCACAAGCTCAAACAATGACATAGAAGACAATAATGATATGTTCACATATTATAAGGTGATTTAAGATATCACCTAGAAAAAGAATTAACTGAAAAATGTGCATGTTAAAACATAATGCTATAATAATAATAATAATAATAATAATAATAATAATAATAATAATAATAATAATAATAATAATAATAATAATAATAATAATAATAATAAGATAACATCCAAGTAATAGCACGAAAGGTTAATAATAGCTGACTAAAGAATTATCGACTAAAATGACGTCGTAGTGCAGAATTATATGCAGCTTTAAAATTAAAGAAATCTACGGGTGAATGTAGAACATAGCCTGTAGAACAGAGAATGTTAAACTACTAAAAGTGTGGGTTGTACTATATGAAAAAGTTGTGTATTACGTGTTTACCTCGATGGAATTCCAAAATATGGCTCTGAGAGTAGCAATTCGGACCTAAGTTGACCATGTATGAGTTTGTACAGATATTTGAGGCCACGAGGACGAGTATCAGCAGTCGAATATTTAGTGTTTCTAACAGTTCGTGTTTTGTCACCGCACGTGTGTGAGGTACAATTGTAAGAAAGAAGTTTAGAACTGAGCTTAACCCGGACAGGTTGGTAGAAGCTGACATTGTCCAGGTGGGTGAACAATATTCCATTTTAGGTAAAATTATTGCTTTGTAGAAATTAGATATGACAAGAAGTAAGAAAATGAGTGTTGAATAACTTGAGAAAAAAATTGGAGACGATTCAGGTATTAAGAAACCAAGAAAGATTGATATTTTGAATTGATGAGAGGTATATTTTACTTTTTCTGATTATCATGTTTCTACATGTTAGGGATAGAAATAGTATGCAATCTGTGTTATATTAATGCAGACGAAAAAAGTGTTGATTAATGAGATAGAACCGGCAATCAACGAGATGAAGATAATTTGATATTATTCGGGTCTCTTAATAATAACATGGTTTTGGTGATTTAGCCTACATTGAAATATATTACATTATATGGTATATTATGCTATAGATATCATGTGTTATAGGTTAGTAAAGAATCAATATCTGGTATGCACTTCACTTCGTATTGCTAGGTAACATATATATATTGGGAATGATTAATCCAGTGTGTTCATATGCATCTGTGAGCATTATACTACCTTTATTTAAGTCACAACTGGGAATAATATATAATATTGATTTATTGGAATCCTGTATTGTAAAATTTACCCAATAGTATGTGCATGTTCTTGCGTGATACACTGGTATATAGTAGGGTATCCAAAAGGACTATGACTTTTTTTATAACGTACAAAAATATAAACTGAAAAGATATTTGAAAATAACTTTTAAAAATTAGAATCTGAATGTAATGAATGCTGAAATTTAGGTTTCTGTAAAAAAAGAAAAAGAAAAGAAAAAGAAGAGAAAAAAGAAAAAAAGAATGCTATTACAATGTAAGCAATGAAAAATTGTGAAAGCGAACAAGAGCATAGACAATAATTAAAATTAGGAAAAGAAATATACTAGGATGATCTTAACCTCTTCCAAAAAAATTTGGATTTTGATATCGGAATAACGCACTAAGGTTTAAATTGGAAATAAAAAGAGAGAGAGGAAGAAAGGATTGTAACTGATGAATATATAAAAGATGCAATGCCTTCCGACCAGATGAAGAGATTAACGTTTGACAGCAGTGCGTGAACATATTTCAATTTCTGAGGTAAGTAATCTGTCGGTGGTGACAGGATCCAGTTGTTCCCTATAAAGTAATCACATTAAATTTTCAATCACGCTTGAATATACCCAGGAACAAACGGTTAATTATTTGATGAGGGTTGAGTCGAAATCACCTCTAGCTAAAGCCCGCTTTCATCGCACTACAAGCATAAATGTATTATCAAACATAAAATATAAAACTATATTTATTTTATAATGAATTCCATTAGCATTATTTTTTTGTAACGGATTTCCATCATGAAGGTGACGACTTTAGAAGTAGCTATAGAAATCAATAAATGAACAAATTTTGTAGATTTAGGAACCTTCTGGTCATCACCTAAGAAACAAAAGTTCGTCACTGGACTCTGTTCAATGCAGATTGTACCCGAGAGCAGTAATTATATTTAAAAAAAAACTTTTAAAATACTACTGAAAAGAGGTGGATAATGAGATGGAAAGGGAAGTAGTTTACAATTCTACAGCTACCACTAGACTAATTTGGAATGTTTCTGTAGTAGATAATACATTGACAAGACTCGATGCTCTTTTTCAGCACCAAGGCTGTATCAGACAGGACCGACTCTTAGAGGGAGATCAGGACCACTAATCGGGTATCTACCTTGATCGAACTCGAACTCGGACCCACGAGAAAAAAACACGCATGAAAAATTAAGCAACTACAAAACTGACTTATTTGGGTAAAACTGAAGATAAATGGAGTCATTTTGATGTATATTTAATTGAATTAATAGTTATTATTAAATGCAGACTGTTATTGGAGGTAGCATAGTAAAATATTGAAATTCTGTTGTCTTTTATAGAGTGTTATTTAGAAAATAAAAAAAGAATAAAATGTAACCTACAGATTTAATGACATCTTACAATTGCAAGTATGATACACAAATCTTTCCAAACATGAAAAATTTGAATTTTGAGATTAATTTAAGAGAATTACACTGTCTGTGGAAGACCTCCGCATTTCTCAGACTTTCTTTTTTAAAGTTTGGGCATAACATATTTTAAACAAATATATAACTTACAGGTTTGAGATTGTGAGTTCGTGAATAGTGAACGGCATTCTCTCTCATTCTAAGCCAGTAGGTCCTATTGACGTACTACTATCACCAGATGAGAAGAGACCGAACGAACCTTTGTACATGTCAACAACAGTGTTTGGTTTTTACCTCTTTATTTTATCTTTTTTTATCTTATTTTGAGGCTTTCTCTTTTGTTTATACTTCCCGTTTTTCTGGCTTTCTAGGAAATGAGCTAGGTTTTTTTATTTTGAAACACAAAAATATACATTTACAAAACAATGCAAAATGTTTTGCATAGTGTTAATTTATATGTAATTCTTTTGTCTATAGCGGAACTTCATAGCAAGACACCAGTAATTCAAGTGGGATCTGAATGATTCTAGTGGGTTCGATGCTCTCTCAGCGGGGATCGAATTAGAACTCCTAGCTATTGGACAAGGAATAAAGGTTGGCTTGTTGTAGACTTGAATTTACCTCTCAATCTCTTCCTCGAGCCGTTAACACTCAGTCTTTTGGTTGACGTTTACAAGTGCCTTTTCTCTTCCCTGGGGTAGATTTTAAAGAACATGCTTGTCTATTCTAATTTTTCATGCTTTTTGTTTGTAATGCAATATAAAACAAGCAAAATATAACTGATTCGGATATAATTGAAAGCATCAATTATTAACAAATACCAAAGACTCCAATAAATTTTCTCGCTCCAATTTTTAACACTAAATAATGTTATACTACAATTATCATTACTATATTAATTGGGAGATATGAAGAAATTTATAAGACATTTGGGAAAAATTTCGCCGGAAGAAAAGTTACCTCTAAGTGTAAAATATTTCTTTTTTATTAATGTGTTGTGATTTATGTAATATATTAGGGCTATTAATGAAATATTTGTTTGTAAAATTTCAAAGTAGTATGAGTCGTATTTGAGGAAATTGTAAATGAAATCTCAATACAGCATCAAAGAGAAATGATTTACACAACACAACATTATAAAGTTATTAATAAAATATTTATGAAATATAAACCAAATGCTCTGAGTCATTCTTGGGAAAATTCCGAAAAAAAAACTGAGTCCAGGGGTAAAATACTTTTACGCTTTTTAAGGACACAGGATTTTAATGTAGTATGAAGAAAGTGTCTCGAGTAGTGTTTGATAAAATCATTAGAAACAGAACTCATTCCTAGGAGTAAACAACTCATTTTTGACTTTGGCCAGTGAAATGAGTTATACAACAGTATAGGATTGATATGTGAATCATAAACAAAATCGTATGGTCTTCAGATGAATGTACATAGATCGGAAAACACGAATAGATGAAGAAACGGACATTCAAAAATAATTTCTTTTTGGCTTCTAGAGGCCACAAAATGTTTAAATCCGTCAAAATTTCGAATTAATTGTTTTCACGATCACCATGTTTTTTTATGTTACATTGTTGCTCAAAAGAATGGTTAGAAAAAGAATGTATAATTGATATTACTTTCTTGTATTGTGAAGGGGCACGGAGGTTCAGTGGTATCACGCTTACCCGTAGCCACTGATATACAGGCTTGAAGGCGCTGACGTCACGAAGCGCATACGTTAAATCCTGTAGGGCAAACTTATTTATCTTGCAATCTTGTTTGCTTGATGCTTTACTATACATTGTGAAGATAAAACGAATCTTTCTAAGCAAAAAAAAAAAAAAAAAAATACTCCAATTGTTACAGAAGCATTAGAAGATACGTTAAAAGTGAAAGGTAAGTCAATAAACTTAGCTTAATCTTCAAGTGTAACATAAAGTTTATAAATTCAGCAGCATCTTTGATTTCATACCTTCATCTACAGTATAAATAGAAGAATTTAATTTTAATATATGTTTATCTTGCCATTGTTGTAATTTATCAATAAATATCGTAAAAACCATATGTGATTAAATAATTATTTATTCCTGCACCGGAAAAGAAAAGAGTGAATGACACGTATACTATAGCCTGGAAGGATAAGAGAGATTCATCGTTATTGAGTGTAAGCAGCCAATATGAATCAAAAGTTATGAAATAGGCTTTAATATAATATGACACTCCATACACCTACAAGAAATTTGTTTTCAGGGAGTGCGCACAATGAAACACTGCAGAGAATTTGTGTAGAATCCTTTAGTGTGTAAGATGCATTATGTACAGTGTCTACAGCTACATCTTGTACAATACCTATACTTAATTATGTAAATGCATGTGAGAAAGTAACAATTTTAAAATTACATGTAAGTTGTTTAAAAACAGCCTTCATGTAGTGTATCAATTCTATCATGGTTATTTAAATTTTTGAGTACGTATTTAGTTCAATTTTTCTGATGCACGACTTTTCAGTGTTCATTAAGTTGGATAGAGATATAGAAGCTGATTCCAAATTGACTTTGATTACTTACCCTTCCTTGTCACCAAGAAACACTCTTAGTATCTAACATTGTGTTTAATGTGCGCTGTTACATCTCTCAATAAAAATTCACTTCAGGGAGACATAAGCGTTATTACCTCAAAGATCGCTTTTATGTGAAAATTATTAGTATAGTATCACTGGAATAAATAATAGTAATCTTTACGTGTTTTTGCAGACCAGTCTCCTTAAATGTGCTAGAATATTTTCTAATAGCAGTTATTTAATAAAGATCGCAGTATGTTAGGTTTATCATGCTTCTTCCTCACAAAATTAACTTTTTTTGTAAAATAAATAAATAAGTATTAAAGTTTTACGAGTTAATCAACTTTGGATCATTCCATGTAGGCAGCAGACGAAATTGATCTTTCTCTTTAGGTCTGGCGCCACAACATGGTCTGCTGATTTAATTTTCCAACTTTCTCTATACTTATGAAATGCAATATTTATGTGTGATAAAGTAAGATAAAATATTTACCTTAATACATGTTGTTTCCGTATCCCAGTATTTCAGTGACTCTTAACTTATACTTTTATCAAGGGGGAAATATCAGGATAAGAAAAGAAAACAAGATATACTAAGGTAGATATTTTATCTTTTACTTTATTTTACATCAATATGCAAGTACGTAAACCTGAATTGAATACTTTAACGTTGTGTACATTTATGTTTTAACGGTTCTATGTTTCTGGTTGTCCTTATCAGCGTAAAGGAAGTCGCGCATACGCAATCAAAGAATGCATTTTTCATTAATGTTCAATGGGTATACGGATTATTCCCTTTAGGGTGAAATTCCCAGACATACAATCAACCGATTTTTGAGATATGCTCTGATTTTATGATTGGTCCATAGTAGGCAAATGATAAGCCTTGATAGCAGTGAACACGGAATCCTTTGGCGCGATGTCGGAATTGGTAAGGATCGTCAGCATCCGTCGCTGATAAGAACGACCATCCACAGCTTCTCGAATTCGAAATTGGGCCTATTGAAATTTAGATTTTTCGCGATTTTGGACAGCCATAGCTCTGAAACTATGCTCTTTTCGCCATAGTACCATATGAACTTTTTCTCTTATTTTGATGTGAGGAATCACGTCTTACAGTTTGTCGGTATAATTCATTAATAGCCTGTATATTCATAGTTTTCTTCTGAATAAATAACCAATGTTATTGTATTGAAATTCGTACGTCGTCATTACCTTTAAGATATTCTGTCATTATCTTGTTTTCAAGCTAGCGTAGATATACTACTAGTATAAAATAAAAATATCGATTCATTAACTTAATAAGTTATCAATTTTGGATTACTATAATTCATAATATGGTTATTTCTAGTTAAATCATACTCTAAAATATAAAGGAAAATTTAACGACTATGAAACAAGTATAAAAGTTTCAAAAATTGAGCTTTGTCTCGCACCATAATGTTCAGGAATTCGCTAATCATTCTGAGTAAAAAGAAACAAAAAATGGAAACGGAATTGTATTATTCGTTCATTATGAGTCATATAGACCTAAATTATAAGGTGGGACTCAAAGAACCTAAGTTCAAACGGGAATCGAATATGTGAACCATGGCATGTTGAAGAGTGAAGTTCCCACATATTTGGAAAGGAAATACTACGGCGCTTATTCCGTTCTCCAAATTATTGCCGTACGACCACTCACATAATCGAAAATGTGAAATTGTGCTTTTTCACGCAATAGCTTCATTATCACCGAGGTGTTCTATGTTCTGATTTTTTAAATCCAGTTTTACCCGTTTGCTTTCCGTTTCCGTGGGGCAGATAAATTGCGAATGTAAAATCAAATTGAACACGTTAAACGATGCAGAAAAAACGTGTAGCTCAGCGGAAAAGAATGGTTCATTTCAGTTGACTAAAAAATGTACAAGGAAGGGAAAAAATAAAGCTTTACATAGAACACAAAAACGTCAGCGACATAATATGTTTTCTTTTTTCAGACGCATGGTCTACTACTCTACAGAACATCTGAAGAGGAAATGTGTTTATAGAAATACTAGAATATGATTTTCTCATATAACATGGGATATGGTTACTTATGCGAAAGGACAAATGGAATACATGGCAGAATGAAAGGTATTGATTACTTGAAATGCGATAGAAATCTACTTGGGAAAATTCACTCAATATCAAAAAATTCAGGAGGCAAAATAAATTATGGAATACAAAATTCTGTTCATGAGATCTTTACCACTTAATTCTCTTTGAAGACTATACATTAGGAACCGTAACTAGGAATTTCAGACAGTTTGTCTATAGATAATACGTATATCTAATCATGGAAGGCTTTCTACAACCCACATCGTCGCATTTACAACCACCATCCGCACATCTAATACGCATAAATTCATTCTTGCACGCCTTTGCTCTCACTAACAGGGATCTCAAGATTTCAACTCACTCTGACAAGGGACATGTTTCGGTTCGAACGCGAGGATCAACATAAAACTTGGTAGACATATACAGGACTAAGTACTGACCACTGTATGGTATGTCATTCCCGTGTAAAACTCGTTTTCCGTCGATAGCGCCACCTGTCCTTCGAAACATTAGCAGTTAGATTCCACGTTGTAGGCGCTGAGTGAAGATCAGTCAGGTGCGTCAGTGTGTGGTAGTAAGCTCGAATTAGTGTTAGGTGTGGTAGTCAGTGTAAGAAGAACGGGGCGTACTTTTAGCATTAACCGCTTCATGTAGTTGAACTGTCAAAAGACAAACTAAGGTGCATATGTAAGAATCAAACATCAGTTGGAGCAGAAGATGAATTATTTGGACATTTTGGTGCACTTTAATGATGCGCCTTAGTTTGTCTTTTAACAGTTCAACTACATGAAGAGGTTAATGTTAACAGTTCGCCCCATTTTTTTACACTGACTACTAAAGATGAAAGTTCTCGGAAAAAAACGGCTTTTTTTGAAAAAAAACTCGGTTTTTTTCTGCTTCGCTTTTTTGCTTGAAAAATTTTGGACTTTTTTTGAAAATTTTGCTTTAAACTGATAAAGCAGACTTTGTTTCGCTTCTCTACAACAAAAAACTGGTTTAATTACTGGTTGATACAAATAATAATATGAAACCTCGAAAATAAACCATGATTTACAAAAAGATTTTTTTTAATTCTTAAATATATTTACATTATGAATTATAAAGGATTAACCAATATATGTAATAATATTTTGACCTCTTATATACAATAAGTACTTAAAAAATGATCCGCAAATAACTACCAAAATTTTATGTAGTATTTTTACTTCAAAATATGACACCCTCTTTTTGAAGCAAAGTAAAGAAAAAACATGAGAGAAATCTGCACATCAGGAGCATATTCGGGTTTCGTTTCGGGTGGTTCTGTATATTATTGAAATTTTTCAGTTAAGTTTTAACTTTCATATACATTGTATGAATATTTCGAACAAATTTTTCACTGATTGATCACATACGTAATAATCTGTTACCACCTATCAGGTGCTTCGGATCTGCAAAATCGGTAAAGCTCCAAATTCTGTAATGCACTGACTGTTCCTTAAGCTTGTTCAGAATCGGGGAAGTATCGAATTTTATGTTCATGGATCATATACGTAATAGACAGTTTATCTGAGCGTATGGTTTCCTAGGCTGTAGAATATATAACCACCATCACGGTTTACCCAGTCCTGAAGGTTTCTGAATTTTTAACAAGAAAATTCAACATATCGTTACGAAACTTTTATTTATTTTATTTTATTTTATTTTTTTAACAAAAAAAAAAACGATGGGATATATTTAAAAAGAGTGGAAGAATCAGTCACTGTTCCAGTTCACAAGAAAGACGACAAAATTGATTGTAATGATTATCGAAGCATTTCTCTTAACATTCTATTAATAAGATTGACCCCATACGCAGATGAAATTATTGGAGATTGTCAGTGTGGATTTAGTCGAAATAGACCAGATATTAACCATTCGACAAATACTCGAAAAGAAATGGGAATATATTACCCAGTACATCAACTGTTTATTGATTTTAGAAAGGCTTACAACTCGGTTAGGAGGGAAACATTGTACAACATTCTTACAGAATTTGGAATACCGAAAAAGCTAGATTTATTAAGTGTTTAAATGAATCCCAGAATAAAGTCCGAGTAGAAAAATGCGAGCTTCCACGTCGAGATTGGCCTGAAGCAAGGATATGCGTTATCGCAGTTATTATTCAGCTTTGTTCCGGAGTGCGCTATAAGAAAAATAAAAGATAGGAACCAGGGCCTAGAGTTGACTGGTATTCACCAGGTTGTGTGTATGCTGATTATGTAAATCTGATAGAAGAACAATCGAAAGAAATGCAGAGGCCTTATTAAATGCTTTGCAGGGACATGAGTAAATGCAGAGAAATCTAAATGCAATGAAGTTCACAAGGATCGTAATATGGCAAATTATGAATGCGTTAAAATATCAATTAATACTTTCGACACAGTGGATACTTTCAAATATCTTGGATCAGTATTACCAGACCAAATCATACCCAGAAAGAAATTAAATGTCGACCGAAATCAGGAAATTCAATGTTATTATTCAGTTCTAAATATTTTTTCGTCGCGAATTCTGTCAAGGAATTTAAAGCTTAAAATATATAAAATGATAATCATGCCTGTAATGCTTTATGGTTGTGAAACATGGTCGCTTACGCTGAGGGAAGAACGCAGATGAAAATTATTTGAGAATAAAATTCTGGGACGAATATTTGGACCCAAGAGGAACGGGAATGGGGAATGGCGCGAAGTTCATAAGGAACAAATACATAATTTATACGGTTTACCAAACATCGTTAGAGTCATCAAGTCTAGGAGGCTGAGGTGGGCAGGTCATGTAGCCAGAATGGATGATGGACGCATTCAAAGTTTTAACTGGAAATCAAATCAGGAAACGTCCATTAGGAAAACCTAGGCCCAGATGGGAGGACAATATTAAGATGGATCTAGCAGAAATAGGAATACAGAGTAGAAACTGGATTGAATTGGATAAGGGGGATACGGACAAAATCTCGCGGCCGAAACCTCGCCGCCCAAAATCTCACGAGCCAAAACCTGGCGGGACAAAATCTCGCCAGGGCAAAAACTCGCCGCCCAAAATCTCGTGTTACCAAAACCACGCCGCACAGTGGGGCCGAACACCCGTTTTGCGGACAAAATTCTCGATAATAATATAATGTTGGTAGAAGAAACAGACGATGGTGTGCTCCCTTGTATGTTGTGGTGGTGTATCAAATGAAACCGTTTCAGGAACGTTACGACTGACTGCACTCAAGATGTCGCGAGATATCTTCTCAAACAGAACATTAAATTGAGCTGTGTGAACTTCTGATGCATACAATGGATGATGCTAATCAGAAATATATATATATATATATATATATATATATATATATATATATATAAAGTGCAATTTGAGGAAGTCATACTCTGCAAAATATTGTAGAATAAGTAAATCATAGAGACATAACATATACAAAAAAGTGTGCTAAACACAATATTGTGTTATTTTATGTCTTAATTATAATACAAAGAAACGGTACATTTATATGAGTATTTTCATAAGTCCATGACTTGAAAATTACAAAACTTAGATTGCAGTCTTCAAAAACGATTTTTGTATATTATAAAAGTGAAAAAACAACTTGCTTTATTCATGTCGGGAGAAGGCTGTTCATTCTATTAACAACGGTGTAAAAATATATACGTATATTCTTCTTATATGTATAACACACTTTAGAAATAATTTACAGGAGGAACTGAAAAGACAAGTGTTTTTCAAAGAAAATCTAAATAAACAATCCTGTAGCTTCAGTACTTAGAGGAAGATGTTTCTTCGTTAGTTCGGGCCTCAGGAAAAGTTATGTATGGGTCTGATGACTCGAGGATTTTATGGAACGCATCTTCATTGGTGGCTGTACGGGAACATTTTCTTGTATGGTGAAGCCTGTAATCCTTATAATCTTTATGAAGAGTTTATTGCGCTTCCTCTGAAAGTAACCCGATAGGCAGAGCTGCAGCTTGTATTATTTCGGCCCCTGTATTAATACTTTGTGCACTATAGAAGGCATATAGTCCTACGGGTATAACTGTATAGCCAATTTAGCCGTTTCTGCTGTGTACAATCTAAATTTATCTGAATCAATTGCAGAGTTGCTGTTAATTACCTCCAGTATTATACCAAGCCGGCGAATCAAGTTTTCGTCTATGTGTGTAATCTCTACTGTTAGAGAAAAATGTCGGAAGAATATCCTGGAGATATTTCCGGTATTCGTCGAACCATCACCCTGTTTTACGACATCAACTTTAATCCCGAGCTCATTCATAAATCGTTGTTGGATGCGTTTCTTTGAAGCTTCTTTGATTGGGAGAGTATCTTTCGTAGTCCTCCACGACTTGAATTGTTGATTGTAGCTTAGATGTAGTACATATTCCATGAACTTGATTGGAGCATGAAGAGGTGTAATTCCAAGCTTCAGTACTTTTTTCATTAGATTGCTTCAGTTCAAGTTTCAATAAGTCGTTCATCTCCGATGGGCGAGCCCCACAAATGAAGCAGTTACTTGCTGCAGATGTCTCAGTAACATGTTGAGCAACTTTTCCGTCCAACATTGTCAAATGTAAAACATGTTTTACAGTGATACAGTTGAGCCCTAGGTTCAATCGGGTTTCTTGCAAGTTCTTGATTTCCCTTTCAAACCTCAATTTCTCAGTTTTTATTACTTCAGGTGTCTCTTTTATGAATTGATCCTGAGTGATCGACAGTGTCGCGTCGATTAAGGTCGAGGATTAACCCAAATTGATTTATCTTCATTCCCAGGTAGGGTTATTTGTAAAGGCACAATAGAAGTCAAATAAATTAGCATCTGATCTCGCGTCACTTTCACTTGCAAACCGTTGAGTGAACTCGTTCTGGCCAGACGAGCCATCAAAGCCCAATTTTGTATGCATTGTCAGTGCCTGGCAGTTCAACTTTTCTAATTCCTTCTCATTTATTGTTTTTCGGATCCTTTCGGCTGTATGATTAAGTAAACTTTGGAGCGGGACTTCTGCGGAGGTCTCGGTAATTTTGATATCATTAGGGTGACAATCTTTCTTTGCGCGCTGGATTTTTTTATAGCTGGGGAAAATGTTGAACCCTTTTTCTTTTGTGGCAGCTCTGATTACCTCGTATTGATATTTGGAAAGCTTAGGCTGTGTAAAGATTGATAATGCAAAATCAGCACTGAAACTTTCCGATGTGTTTCCTGAATGCGACGAAGCAGCAGCATCTATTACGCTTTGGGAATGTGATGCTCTTAGATCGTGAACTTTACGTCTTTTACTTCTCTCACAACAATCTTCAAAACACTTTTTAGGCCTTCCAAGGAAGGATAGGAAGACTTCGGCGAATGAGCATCATCATTGGGGAAACTAACCACAAATTTACCATTCATCCGCTCGCGATACTTCTTGTGAAAATATGTTTTACTGTGATTAACTATTTTTAGTTTTTGTACATAATGCGACAAAAATCTTTTCTTTATTTCATCACAAATTCGAGAAAGTTTATCTTCATGCATGTGCTGATATCTTTCGCGAAGAAAACACTCCACTGATCCACCTGTAAGTAGCACTTCACAAAGTTCGGCATATTTTACTGCTTCTTCCATTATACGAAAAGAGCACACACTCTCACTGAAACAACTACTGTAACTACTGAATAGAAACTCCATGATAGCCAATTGACTTTATAGTACTCGCTGCACACGGCCCTATTTATACCTCCTATTATGTTGCTCCACGGGAACTGGGTTTTCTCAAAACAGCCAGCCAGCTTACAATTGTGCTATGGCTACATTTTGCGGCATATTGTGATGCAATTTACAGAGAAAGTAGTTTGCTACAGTAGTTTCATGAAAACGTTTTAATTAGAGCGGAGTTCAGCGGAGCTTTTTTTATAAGCCTAGACATGTGTGCAATTCCTTGAAAAATTCAATATTTTGCTCAAATTACCCCTTCTATGTAACTTTTTTTGGCGAACCAATTATTTGTCGCATACTTGCCTGCATTCACATCAATCAGGTTAGGGCAGCTATTTTTTCCCCATAAAGCAAAACTGTATTTTAACTCTCAATAAACCAACGTAAACTCAGCAACTTCAACATTGTTGAGTTTTAAATACAATTTACTAATTGCAAAAGAACGCTAATTGCAAAATCATTATCACAATCGGATTCCTCGCTTCATTTACTATAGAAAACGTATAGATTATCGCCCAAATTGTCACTTTCATGAAATTTCATTTTGTCCGCCTTGGCCCCACTGTGCGCCGCCCAAAATCTCGCCTGCTCAAAACCTCGCTTGGCCAAAACCTTGCGGAATGTAACCTTTCCTTAAAATTTACCCAATGAGTTTGTTAATATGCAATTCTATATTATTATTATTATTATTATTATTATTATTATTATTATTATTATTATTATTATTATTATTATTGTTATTATTATTAATAATAATAATAATGATAAAGAAGAAGAAGAAGAAGATACAAAATATCGTGAGCGTGGGTTTTCTTCGGTTATTCCCGTTTCCTCCTACTTTCTTCGTTGCATCATTTCCTTCATCCTGATCATCTACGTCTCCTTTAACCTACAAAACATAATCGAGGGATGTAAACGTTCAAATATTATTTCATACTTTCATAAATATTATTAGATTTTGTTAGAATTTCCAAAGGTTAGCGTCAAAGTGAAGTAAAAACCATCCCAGGTTCAAACCCCATATATGTTGCAAATTTGATCGAGACCAATCGAGTGGTTCAAGATTTATTAAGTCACAAACGTAGCCACTTTCATTTTTATGTATTTCTATGTCTCCACCTTCCCCTCCCTCTTCCCGTCAAAGTGAAATGATAAAAACCATCCCAGGATCTAACTTGATTTGTGTGGCAAATTAGATTGAGATTAGTCTCTTGGTTGAAGAGTTATTAAGTTTTATTTACATTTACCCCCTCCTCTTCGTTGTATCGCCAAAATGAAATTCTAAAATACACCCCAGGCACAAACCTCATTTATGTTGAAAATTTCATCGAGATCGGTCGAGTGGCTCAAGAGATATGTCAAAAAAATAGTCATTTTCATTTTTATATAGGATAGATTTTCAAAGCACGCGTTAGAATTTTCTTCTCATTATTTAAAATGCAATTATGTGTTATCGCAAAATATATACAAACAGAAATAGAGCATTCAACATCGAAGAAATCGTGACGACCTTTTATACTGACGACATTTCCTCCAGGCGAGATTACGTCCTGCGTAGTTTAGACCAGGCGAGATTCTGTGTCCCGAGATCAGGACCGCGAGGTTTTGGCCAGGCGAGATTTTGGAACGCGAGGTTTTGGCCGGCGAGATTTCGGCCCGGCGAGATTTTAGGCCGCGAGGTTTTGTACCCAAACCTGGATAAGGACAGAAGTCAATGGAGAGCTTTTGTCCGAGAGAGAGAGAGAGAGAATGAGAATGAATACATTTAAGTTAAGCACAACTGCTCAACAAACATGACTGAGTGGTTAGCTTTCGCGCTTCTATCGTGAAGTCCGGGATTCAACCCCGCATTCGACCATTTTGACAAAAGTTTTTCTTAATTTCATCTGTAAATGTAGAGATAGCGCGTGTATTGTGAGTCCTGGCCGACTTCCTTTCTAATCGTTTTTAAATCTTTGTTGTTACTAATTACCAGCAGTGATGGATTTGCGAAGAGGGTTAGGGTGGGGATATCTTTCGGATTGAAGCCTTTACCCCGAAATTACGGAATTTCTAAAACAAACTAAGTATTAGTTTTGCCTTTACTAATAAACTTTAAGCTGTCCTCAAATAAAAAAAAAATAGGAACTTTTAGAAAAACTAAGCATTAATAACAAAAATGTCCCTCCCAAAATACTTTTCTAAATCTGCCACTGATTATCAGTATAAAATGGTATTCAAGGTTGTATCTGGAAGATTATAGCTGAATATACAAACGAAACGAAATATTTGTTATGCCTGTACTCATAAACTAAAGCTCCTCTTAAATAAAAGTTAGGAGTTTTTAGAAAAACCAAACATTATTCAGAAAAACTCCTCCCAAATATTTTTCTAAATCCGATACTGAATATTTCTATCAAATGGTATTCAAGCTTGTGTCAGAAAGATTATTGTTAAATCATTGCACAGCTACAGTATAACGGAAATGTGGAAGTACGCTTTTACGAATATTTGGGAAAACGTTCGCTCTGACGGATATATTAAGAAACATAAGTTTAATTATGTGCTAGAAGCTAGAGTACCAAGCTCTAAGAAGTGAAACACGGATGACTAAAAAGAAATGATCTACAGAAGAAAAAAATGTCGATAATTCAGAAGTTAAAATCAAGTTAAATAGCTTCTAAAATTGCCCTCAAATACTACGTATTTCATTTTTACTTTAATTCATAAACCATGTGCTCCATCCATCATGATGGTGAATTCCAGAGCGAAATATGGCATTCAGGTCATGGAATCTTACTTAACTTTAGAGTATACTATAAGAAAGCTATTTAAATAGAAAAATCATGAAAATGAAAAAAGCCAAAATTTCCAAAATTCTCGTTCCCCCCCCCCCCAAAAACGCCGGCTTTTTATGTGCAAAAAACCATCGATTCAAAAAAGCCGGCTTTTTTGCATCTCTACTGACTACCACACCTAAAACTAATTCGAGCTTACTACCACACACTGACGCACCTGACTGATCTTCACTCAGCGCCTACAACGCGGAATCTAACTGCTAATGTTTCGAAGGATAGGTGGCACTATCGGCGGAAAACGAGCTTTACACGGGAATGACTTACCATACAGTGATCAGTACTTAGTCCTGTATATGTCTACCAAGTTTTATGTTGATCCTCGCGTTCGAACCGAAACATGTCCCTTGTGAGTAGTTCTAGAGCAGAAGATCAACACCCTCATCTCAGATAAGATCATATGTCCTTATGTTATGTGAACAACAATCATTGCTACCATCACCTCATCTCTTATCGCATTGTTATGTATTAATGAAACTAAATTAATAAATAAATAGTTTTTGATACCCACTCCTAATACCTTTTTACTACATTTAAATTGATCTCACTGGCCCAAGAGAAGGTGTTACCTTCTGTGGCCCGCCCATCTATTGATGGGAATTAAACTGCACTTTTAAAAAATCCGACAAAGGAAATAAACATATACTTTATTTAGTTCCAATTGTGGGCGAGAATACAGAGCTTCTCACAGACGGATGGATGTCCAGGTTATTTTGAACAAGGCTGTACATTGGAGAATTGAGAATTCAGCCACAAGGAAGTAGCATAATCTAAAAAAATTGCAGATGTATAACTTAGGAGCGTGGTTTTACAGTCTGAGGGAAATATAAACACAATGAGCAAAACAAGGGGAAGAAATGATTCAAGAAAATTAAATAAGGACTAGCTCGGGAGAGTAATGCTCCCGGAAGTAGAAACGAGAAACACAGTTCTGATTGGTTGGCGTTATCCACTTCTTGCCACGTTGCACGAAAATAACAAAAATCAAACACTTGCTGTCGTCTTCCTTCGTGGCCGGGTAGGCTAACGCTATATGCTAGTAATAAAAGTCTCTTTTGGCGCGGGTTCAAACCCGGCCCGAGGAAAGTTTTTTTTACATTTTTTTACAATTTTATAACGCTTATTAAGTTAAAATAATATGAAAATAATACTTAAAAAGTGATTTATTTATTTTTGTGCAGATAAGTAGTTGTAGTACTTATGCCCTTGTACTCCATGATATAGAGCTCGTTTTGTTCCCCTTGTACTTCATGATATAAATTTTGTGACCAACTTAAAACAACTGGCTAGGATAGCGCGTAAAACAGCTGGCTAGAGTAGCGCGCGGAAAAATGTATTTCCGGGAGTATTACTCTCCCGAGCGGGTCGTAATTAAATAAACTAGTGTTGGTATTTTATGGGTAGTAAACGATCCACGAGTAGTACGAAAATGAAAGTATCGACTACCTTATCGATGTTCTCGTTTTCTTCTTACTAATGTTTTTATTAACAAAATGTCAAGCGCTAGTTCCTTCCATTCGTCGTGTGGTTTACTGATAAGGAAAGTAGGGAAAGATGGCGGCACAGTCCATTCAGTGGGAAATTACTGACTTATAAGAACTGATAATGATGATGAAAACCTGTTACACTGAGAAATATCAGTTATCGAGACAGCAATATATTATTCAACTATACGGAATCTATATATTTACTACGGAAATCTGTACGAAGCATACGCTAGATCATACATAAATACGCACAATCCATATGCTACGTAAGTACTGCCTTTTTTCGCTTATACATTACATCATGCCACTGCAGGATGCCTGACACTATCAGTCTTCCGTATATTGCATAAGTATACGTATGTTACATACTTCCATCTGTATGTGAGATCCTTAACGTTTATACACGGTTCTTTTTTCATACTGCAAGTATGCATAGATGAAAAGTATTATAAAACATTACGTTTTCAGTTATACATTTCCTACAGGACATTACCAATGGTCGCACGTTAAGTCCAAAAAATACAGGATTTACTCATGTAACCTACATTTTTATGTACGCTACGTATGTTATTTTTCCTCTGTGTAGTCATTTTGAAGGTTGATCCATTTTTTAATTTTTTTTCCCATAGCGAAGTAGTAATGGTAGTTGAATTCCTTTTAAAAAATTAGATTTTTTAATTTTGATCAACTTTGTATTTCCCGAATGGTATGTTTGAGAGGTTCAAAGCATCAGGCTGATCGAACCCTGCTTAGGGCATGACTTTTTTATGTTAGTCTTTCACCATTCATTATTACATTATCATTTTTTCTCATCGTATGCTTATCCTAAGAGGCAATATACAAAATCAATTCATGTAGGATATTTCATTATTTTAATTTTCAAATCCATTGAAGCTTACCTTCTTTTCGTTTTTACTGATTTATGTATACTACTTCTAAAATGTAAGTGTTCCAATTTCCCGTTGTTTTCTATATTGTTAAAGCTAGTGACAGTTTAATATACCTTGTAACATGATTTTAGATAGCTTCTATGTAATATCTTTGGTACTATCTCCCTAACATCCTTTTCTCCTGTTGTTTCATTCATTACTTTATCTACTTCAAAGATAAAATGAAATCAGTAAGTATTTCAGAAGCCTGCTAATGATAAATTTGGTAGTAACAATAATTCACCAACAGGGGTACACCCACGGTGGTCCACTGGATCCGGATTCCTCCTCAAAATTTCATAACTCTTCTAACATTTGTAGACTTTCTTAACAGACACTATACTACAGCGAATTGTACTTATTTAATAGATAAATGATTGATGTAGGTTAAATATTTGACTTTACGCCTCATCTATACACTTTCTTTTCTTATAAAATAATCTAGTTGTATCATTTCTTTTCTAAAAAATATAGGCGCCAGTAATTAACAATTACATATCGTCTTTTCAGATTTGGAATAAGACAGATTCAATATCACTTAGATGTATTGAATTTCTCCCAGCTTTGTGTATGCCTGCCCACACCATTCACGTTAACTGGTTTTCCTTCTTAAACAAAAAAGTAGAAAAAGCTCTTTATAATTGCTTTACTATTTTCACAGTGTAGTAAGGTCATTTAAACATTAAGAACAAATATGATTGAAAAAAGTTTCGAAACATTTATCAAATACCTAATTGTTTTTTTTTTTCTTTTTGATGGAGAATGTTGCAGTCCCCTTTTTAAGCTATTATTTCAGTTTAGCATTTACCCTAATTATATTGGAAATTTAACTTGTACTATGTAATTACAATATTTCACTCTGCTCCTAACTATTCTGAACTGAGATGTGTACTTTCAAACGACTGAAATGCTTGGAGAGACAACATTATAAAAGTGTAAGGGATTCATCTAGAAAATAAGATATGTAGAATATCAACTGGTCTGCCACTAGTGTTCTGGCTTGATTCTCTATGATACCGTGACGTAACACAAATAAAGAATATTACAATATCAAACAAAATATTATTACCAGAATATGATAGTTTGAAGTGGTTAGAACTTTGTTTCTCCTAGTAATTCCATTTTAATTCACCCAACTCATAGTAGTAAAACTTTTTACAATATAGATATATTCAACTACGAACGGAATGACTGAAGTACATTATTACTTTCGAAGTATTGCTCATTACTTGATAAAATAGACACTTGCATCTCACAACTCGCCATATTAATTAGACATCTAATTGAATTGAAATCACGGAATCTATTTCACTAAATTTTTTCATGAACGTGTAAATAGGGTAGCTAACACAATCTAAATTTATTTACTAAATAGAATTTGTTGACGAATTTTCTTAATTTTTCCTTCAGATGAGCTTTGACAATATACAGTTGTTGATTGAAATAAGATATCTTCTTTCGCAAACCCAATGTTATTAAACTTGTTTATCACTATGTAATTTAGTAACAATTATGTAACTTCCTACTACGTCAGATACAGCATATAGAAAACCACATACAGCTACGTATTTCCTATAAATATTGGGAAGTTCTCCGAGTTTCAATAACCCTATGCTTTGTATAATTCAAACAATTTAGAAACACTCGAGCGTTCACAAACCAGAATTTCGTTTCCTGTGATCACTTAAAATATTTTAAGTAAGTATGTAGACAGTTAAAAACACTTCATTCTTTATCGGTGCTACAGTCGAATTTTAATTGGTTTCAAGATAGTAATTCCATTTCGTTTTATGTTACAGTAACGTTTTGTTCCGAGTGTTGGGTTGAAAGAATGAATCCTGAAATGAGGCATAGTCTATTTCTACACGAACAAAGTTACAGGCATTCTGCGGATTAGATTAGGGGAAAATCACAAAAACAAAGACTTAAGCAGAATATGATGTGAATGAAGAGGTCATAGTTGTGTCAAAACAGAAACAAAGTATCACAGTTCTTTGTGTTTGATTGAAAGAATGAATGCTGAAATAAGATATAGTCTATTTCTACACGAACAAAGTTACAGGCATTCTGGGGATTAGATTAAGGGAAAATCACAAAAACAAAGACTTAAGCAGAATACGATGTGAATGAAGAGGTCATAGTTGTGTCAAAACAGAAACAAAGTATCACAGTTCTTTGTGTTTTATTGAAAGAATGAATGCTGAAATAAGACATAGTATATTTCTACACGAACAAAGTTACAGGCATTCTGGAGGTTAGAGTAAGGGAAAATCACAAAAACAAAGACTTAAGCAGAATATGATGTGAATGAAGAGGTCATAGTTGTGTCAAAACAGAAACAAAGTATCACAGTTCTTTGTGTTTGATTGAAAGAATGAATGCTGAAATAAGATATAGTCTATTTCTACACGAACAAAGTTACAGGCATTCTGGGGATTAGATTAAGGGAAAATCACAAAAACAAAGACTTAAGCAGAATATGATGTGAATGAAGAGGTCATAATTGTGTCAAAACAGAAACAAAGTGTCACAGTTCTGCTTTAAACCATTTAAAATCAGTACACACTTTGAAAAGATAACACTTTATAATGCTTTGCTCTTAATTAGTTGCCATAAAAAGTTACTTTAAATAAGTTTGGTTTCTTAAACTCCTTTTTATATTTACCCTGTCTATCAGTCCATCTGAGAGTCAACAAGCGTGTGTCCATTCGTCCAAGAGACAAATCTCAAGAACTGTACGATTGATCAATGTTAATTTCTGTCAGTATATATAATGCATTGTATGGGACAGAAACAAAGACATTACCTAAAAATGATGAGAAACGATTGGAAGCTTTTGAAATGTGGGTGTGATGAAGAATGAAGAGAATTAGCTGGATCGAGCGCAAAACGAATCAGAAGGAGTTAGAAATGGTGGGGGAGAAAAGAACAACTTTTAGGTATAATTGGGGAGAGGTAGAGAAACTATTTGAGACATTAGGTAAGAAAGAACTATATCATCAGTGACATTCTACAGGGTGTGGTGGCAGGAAAGAGAGAGAGCAGGCGAAGAAGACTACAGTTGATGGACGAACAGAAAACTCGTACGTGAAGACAAAGAGATTAGCGGAAAATAATGGAAAATGGAAGCTTCTCAGCTGCGGCAAGTGACCTGCCAGTTATGGCAGAATACCTACGATGACGAGTACATAGAAGGTCAAAACTTAGGCATTCACTTGATTGATTGAGATGATATTCTAACTGGAAGTATTAGAAATAAATCATCTTCAGTCTTAATGTTCAATACTAGAGTAAAAGAGTGGAGATATCGAGAAGTGATCTTCTGTAGACAATTAAGCACCCCAGGAATGAATTTTATCCCTACCCTTAACACCCTACAAAGACCGTATATGATAGAGATCTACTACAACTTCAGCTTTCAATATTGCTCTACATAAAGCATAAACGATAAGGTTAGAGATAGGAAGATTAGGTTTCTGGCCTTTCGTCATCTATGGCTATATTAGACCATCACACATATAAAGGATGACGTCCCTCGGCAATCACTTTGCTGAGAGAATTGGAGAAGAAGAAAGGAATGAAGAATGAAGGATGCGGGCTGGGACTATTATGTTATTTACCATCCCGGCATTTGCCTAGTGTGAATGAGGAAAGCCTAGGAAAAAACCACTCAGAATGAGTGGCCTGAAAATGCTGGTTCATCTTTCCGACCGACTTTCCCCACTGGGAATCGAACCCTGCACCACTCCCACCGAACGCGAGAGCCTTAGCGACTTAGTTACGTGGGACCACTAGCATAAACGATAGGTGATGGTGAGAAGCGATTTTTTAAAATTCGATTTAACTTTCAAGAATGGGTGCCATCTTCTTCCTTAACCATCTGTTCAAACAGGAAATGGAAAGAATGAACCACTTCCGATTTTAACGTTGATCACTATAAAGCAAAAAGGGAAATAGAAGGCGAGAAGTTGCTTTCTGTAATAAGCTAAGTGTCCCAAGAATTTATTTATTGTTCCCTCTAATATCTGTACTAAAACCATGAGTGTCAGAAACTTATTATCACTTCCGGTTTCGATATTAATTTACCATGACACCATATAAATCAAACTCCTGACACTGCTACTTATTATATACAGTATACTATCCTGTGCTTCTAGAGAATCTTAAATTTTTTTTAAAAAAATTGTCTTCTCCGTGTAATGAGAGATAGGCACTCAACTTGAACTACCAAAAGTGTACCACAATACAGCTCTGAGTTCAAACAAATTAACAAGTAAAGATAATCAATCACATGCATTCGTACAATGAAACTTACAAGACAATCTACTGTATATTATAGAAATAAATTTATTAAAGTAAATATATGTCTCTACAAAGAAAATATTTAAAGTAGTTAAATAAACTTCCACACTAGCTTCATATTCGTTTCTATTTTCTTTACTGTGCCTACTGTCTAACGCTGCTTCGATTAATGATTCACTCGAACTAAACTACAATCCTTTTTGTTCCATTTTCTGACGAAGAGCCAATTTAATTCGTGATGGATCCAATCATATTTGCAGAGCAGTCACAGCGGGCTCAGTGTTCATCAGGCCTTGCACCTCCTGATCCGTTACTTCTCGAAGTTGATGACTGGAGACAGGAGGCACAACTGGGTTTTCTAAAGAACGTTCTCGACATGCTACATGATTTGGAGGCTCAATAGGTGGACGTTGTCGATCGCCTTCTTTGTAAATTCTTCCCCTTTCATTAAAGCAACAAAGCCACAATTGGGAAACCATCGTGCATGCTCTTGCCACGGTTTACCTCCCTTAATGCCTAATTCCTCCGTCACAATGGAAGCATCTAACATTATCACTTACACCAACCTAGTAAAACCCAGACTGGGCCATTTCTTCTGTCGCGTACCATTTATCGTGGAGTCTTGCCCTAATATTCTGCCCTTCGAATACACGTTTGTTTTGCCCGAGTCTTCTACACTTCGTCCCGTCCATACCATTACATATTTGTTTTTCGCGGTTACATCATTGGTTTTCCTTTTGCATTTTACCTTACATTGATATATGATACATCCCGCTTCTCATTTCAATACCTTACGCTATATCCAAGATGGCGGCTTTCAATATGGCCGCCAAGTCAGTGTTATAGCATATCAAATATCTTGATATCCTGGTGCTGCCCATCTTTTCCGTTTCCGACATAAACGGGTATCTTGCGACGTTTACCTTATATCATATTGTCGCGTGGTGCGTTATGTTGCGAAGCATATCTCCGGTGTTTCTGGATGGGGCAGCTCTAATTTGGCATTTTTTCTTCTTTTCTATTATATGTTCTCTGGGCGAAGTTTGAGATGGATCTGATTGTGCTTTGTTCTGTACATTGCTTGTAAGTGCTCAGTAATAGGTGTTTGCTCAGTGCGGCTTTGTGCTCACATTAAAGTGTGCTTGGTACTTAGGAGCAGCTGTGTGCTCAAAAGGAGCTTAGTGCTTAGAAGCATTAGCATATTGAGGTGCTTCAGAACAGGAAAGCTATGTCAATGAGTAGGTTGCTGATCACAAAGGTTGGACGAGAAGTACAGAAAGGTTATTTACGAAGACCCGGGGAAAATGTTGGGAATTAACTGCGGAGACCGGGAAAGATGTTGGGATATAAGTGATGTAATAAGTACCTGCACATGGAGAAGTGAAAAGATGTTTAAAAGAATATGAAAAGAATCCTGTATCATGGGGATTGATTAAATTCAGATTATATAGTTTTTGCTGAAATGTATTAAGTATTTGTTAATGGTGCTATATTTTATAAATCTGTTTTTGTGTATATCAGCTTTTAGTTGAAGTTATATATTATATTAAAGTACACATTCATATCTACAATTTGATAATGATTAATTTTGGTGAAAGGTTATATATGTGGGAAAAATTTATATGTCCTTAGGCCTAACCAGTAAGCCCAGTGTTATAAGTAAACGATACGGTTAAAGTGAATAATGCAGAACTCACCACAAAAAATTATCATAGTTGTAACACCTACAATTATTGTTGAGTAAATATTCATGTTTTCATAATTATCATTTTGAACACTGTTAACGGGTTCATTAGTGCCAGCTCCAAAAGAGAACAAATTGATTTTGCGCATATCAGAAGAACTGAAAAGGAAATAGGATACAAAGTTAAAAATTATATATTGTGATATTTTATTATGGTATGTGATAGAAATAGCGATATTCATTAATAAAGCCACAATTTTATTGAAGAAATAAATACAAAAAAATACTTTTATATCGCATTAAATTTTAAATAATTTTGTAATAAATAAATATATAAATAAATAAAAATAAGTAGGTAGGGCACTTTTAGCTGTTTAGGAAATTAAGCCCTAGTTTTACATTTACCTTTTACTCTATTGTCGAATCCCATGCGATCAAATTTGGCAATAAATAGCATACAACTACTTAGAAAGAAATGTACTTTACCGGTCACAAAGGAATATCGAAATCAATTGAATTCTTTTCTAAATTAAACAGAAAAACAAACGCTTCATGATAGCACTACAGTATAATATTATTTGGATGTAAGATTAGTTGTATTAGATTAAGAATTCTCTCTTATTTTCAAAACCATTCAGAGCGGTAGATAGAACGTTATCTTACACAGGGATATCTACGAGAATATGTTTGCATAAACGAAAATTAGGAGATATAAAGGGTGTCCCATAAACAGCGCAAGTTTTGAAATGCCCGCCATTTCTCTTGTAATAAGTTGGCACCACTGAAAGTTACAGGATTTTCATCTGTTGTCTTTGTGGTTAGTAGTCATGGAGCACCGAATAGCGCATGATCGTGTTATGTTTTCTGTAGCCTAGGAATAGGGCACTTCATGACGGAACAGCGTGTTGCCACAGTGAAAACTTACTATAAATATGGTGAATGTTGTGCATAGATTGATCGTGAACTCCGTACTATTCGCTGCTCCGTAACTACTAACCACAAAGACAATATATGAAAATTACCAACTTACTGAAACATAAATGGCGGGCATTTGAAACGTCGCTTTCTTTATGGGACACCCATTTATTTATAACATAAGAATCTAGCTTATTTATCCCGATCTACATAGGACTGCCAATTTTAAAAGTACTAAATGATAAATAAACTAAAAAAAACTTAAGTAAGATTAAACAAAATATAAAATTCATTCTCCTGATAAAGGCAAATTCTACGACATTATTAGCGTTCAATAATAATAATAAAAAAAGACTTTGTGCAATGATGAGACATATCCCTATTCGATAACTCTTATTAAATTGAACAATAGTACATGAGTAAATACAAATCTTCGTGCCCAGTTTTCAAGAAAATTGGGAAAAAAGCATTTTTTAAACCTAAATATTGATGCTGTACTGTATCCAAGTCAATTATCAAGATGATGGAATTTTTGATTGGATTTTAAATTTAACGTTCCTTTCAGCAGCAAGGTTACATAAGACGTGGACCTACTGATTAAAGTGGAATTCGAACCACATGAACTTCTGCCAGGAATCGAACCCGTGTCTCCCACACCGAAGACGCATTCGCTAAATGCTTAGCCATGAGGGAGCTCAATATCAAGTCGAATTAATCCTGAAGTGTTCCCTCATCATGTTTTTCATTCTGACACTAGATATTCAGTTTCACGTCTCACGATTATGACCTGGTGGAGACGGATGATTAGGGTTAGTGCAATTGGTGGAATGATAATGTGGGAGTTAACGGGTGTACTCTGAGATAACCCCCGACACGATGTTCATTACAAACTTAGTTCAAGTGTGAAGTGTGAAGTGTGATGTTACTATCAACAACTGTTGAAACCGTAAGTAATAGCAAATTTTAACAACTTTCATTTTTAGTAGAATGTTTCGGGTTGTGACGATATGTTGTCTTGAGATCTATTACCATTTTTGTTCAATGCCCATAAGTGGCTAATTTGATCCACTTCCGGTTTGAATAGAGGGTTAATAAAGGAAGTAGAACCTATTACCGTGACGATGAAACAATTATAAAGAACGCATATCTGTATCTCTTACCGTTTTTGCTCTTTGGAAATAAATACTGAAACCGAAAGTAATATTAAATTTGAACTACTGCCTGTTTTGGTAGTGTGTTCGAGATAGTCATGGCACGTTGACTTCAGACGGTGAATTTTTTGGCAAAATATCACTTTCCGCTATCTGTTACCGCTTTTGCTGTATGGTGATTAACGTTGAAACAGGAAATAACTAATTTCAACCATTTCCAGTTTGAATAGAAAGCTTACCAGTTTTCTTCTGACACCTGTCAACAGACGGACTGATGAAGTTCTATAAGATTTCCAAAACATATGCATATTGTAATTTGAAAGTCTAAAAGGAGAAACGCTAAAACACATCTAAGATCATCAACGCGTCCTCAAAGTTCTTCAACGATGTTTGAGTATTCCATACATTCAACGGCAATATGAGGGATACTCAGAATGACGACGCTTTCACAACATGCCAGATGCCAAGAAAAATGAGTAAAATAAGAGTGACTCATACACAAATGCACCAGGAGAATATAACATCTGTGAGCAGTATATAACGTCGCACAGTGTGGTGGGATAATATGAATTCAAAATAAAATTGATATTAAATTTAAATCGTGTTTTAGTAGCCACTTCTCTCTATCTGTGTCTTTTAGCATAAATGTGAACTCTTGTGAGTAAACACTAGAGACCGTTTGTTTTCTTAAGTATAACTATTGAGTGTAAATTAGGAGACGAAACTAAATAATGACAAATTTACGTTGACACAGACATTTTGTCCTGAGTTGTGTGTATTGAGTGTGTCACTTCTTTAATTGTGTTTCATTCTTAGTCATTAAAATATTAAGGATCCCGACTACATAGAATGCATCTTCAATAACATTATTTGCTTTTCTTTATTTGAAGCAAAGAAAACAATAAAAGAAAACTACTATAGCAACCGAAACGGAGAAAACAAGGACACAAAATTGTTAAACAAATGAATAAAAGATCATTGATCTCATTATATTCAAGTAATTATTTGGCTTCGATACCGTGTCGCATTAAAGTTGACTTTTTTAATCTTGGAAACCATATCTAGAGCGTACCGATTTCTCGAAAATTAACAACTATAGCAAAAAAGGAGGAGAGATAAACTCACAAACTTGTTAAGTAACATAATAAATATATTACTTTGAACATATTCTAGAAATATTTTGTCCTAGAACTTGATATAGTCTTTAGAGAAAGCGTAACAAGGATTACTGTTTCATCATGACAACCATTTCTGAAATGCCTCATTCATGAACAATAAACCACCACAGCAAAAATAGAAGAAAGTAAAACAGGTAGTGTCAGGAACATGTTAAGTAACTGAATAAAGAAAATTCTTCTTAATGTATACTAGCAATAATTTAGCATTTATCCCTCCAATCTCTGGAAGAATCTTATTATTGATGGCTACGTATCCAATGTTGTTGTCATATGAGACCCAATGAAACTTGGCCAAATAATTCGGGGAGAAAACTCAAAACAAACGACTGTTCAATTGAGGGGGTGAACGCAACAGTGGTCTAACCCGCATTTTTAAAAATGGAGAAAAATCAAGTTAAACACATGTGTTTGTTATACAATGTATGCATGTACAATGTATGACACATTCAACCACCTGTGCTTACTTTTGATATATTTTAAAAAAAACATGTGTTTAACTTGATTTTTCTCCATTTTTAAAAATGCGGGTTAGACCACTGTTGCGCTAACCCCCTCAATTATAGAGTACACACCTCAGTCAAGAAAATGCATGTGAGAGATCTGTCAACACTATAATTTCAAATAAACAAAATTGCAAAACTAATATGCAAATGATGGCGCTACTTTTCTGACGTTCACAACAAAACTGAGTGAAGTTTGTGTGACGTCATTGTATCGGTTGTTACATCGCAATGTGAAAACTAGTTGTTAAACTGTTCGTGTATTACTTGTGACTAGCTGAAATTCCGTTCTTCACATGGAAAGAATAAGTTTAAGGAAAATATTTGAAAGGTTTATTTGAACAGCCTTCGCCTTTTCCGTGTGTATTTGAATCAAAGAGAAATGTAAATCTCTGCTCAATCAACTGCAACTATGTAACACAAGTGAATTTCAAACTGTATACCTATTTTGCCTAAACTTCAAACTTTCCTCGCGCCATTGGGATACGCATTCCAATTAAAATGAACTGATAAAAAAATTACAACAACCCAAGTACTATGTTCAGAAATTCATTTTAACGGTTCAAACTATTCCTTATGCCATTTTATCAATACAAACTGGGAAATTAAAATATATCAGAAACTATTTCTTAACGCTCTCTAACTCTCTTTAGAAACAGAATTTCCAAAAACGTTGAAATAAGGTTTAGCTTCAGATATTTTGTAAGAAGTTCATATAATGAGTTACATCAGCTTAAATTGAACTGAGGGTGAAATATGTAATTTTTGTCATAAATTTTGAATTTCCCTTAGGATATGCATTGTTATGAAAGTAACATGATGAAACTTAGAATAGAGCCAATGGTAAACTACGTTCCATAATTAATTACGAACGGCTTAGCTATTTTTTCCTTTATAATGTAACAGACAACGTTGATATCATTTCACAATATATATGCTACATACATGCAATTTTGAACAAGTTGCCAAGGTATTTTGATCGACTCGATTTTCCTCCATTAAGCACTACACTCTAAACCAATTGTCAAATACCGAAAGGAGGTTTAACAGAATGTATTCTATTTTAGTTTATCTAGTTCCACTCAACTTACCAGAGAAAGTGCCTTTTTTCGAGAAAATAACTATGGAGATTGATGCAAGTGAGATAATTCCATTTCTTCATCACATTACGAAAATCTCTATGTTTCTTTTGCCAATCGGATATTTAAGAAAACATCGCTTTTCTTTCAATCACATGAAGTAACTTTACCATGACTCATCAACATTTTACATCACCTATCTTTGAAAACTAAAGCATTAGAGTACTTTGTTGATAGCATAAAAACGTCCTTTGGAATTTAATAATACCTTCATCCAACCTTTCGGTAGAACATTGAAGATTTTCCTTTTGAAACAGAGGACACTAATTAGAGGGAATGGCAATTATGATACATTATTTCTTAGCATAATAGATGCTGGTAATAACATACAGTTTTAACATATATTAGTATAATATGTATTGATAATAACAGAATGTCAACAACTTTCAGTATAATAAGCGCTGATAACATAACAAAAATGAAATGAAATCTTTCAATTTAACGTCCCACGATTATTGTGCTAGGCTAAGGGATACGGATGATTAAGGCAGGTGAATGATGAAGTTAAATGGTGGAATGAGAACGTGGGAGTAAATTCGATCGGTGATCGAACCAGGGATCTCATCACCGGGCTCCTTGACATCATAATAGACGGTGATAATAGTATCAATTCCAATGATTATGAGTTATAATTGGTAATAACAGAAAATGTCAATGCTTATCAATAAAAAATCACTGATAATAACCGACAATTGCAACAGTGTGTCCAGTGTGTCGTGTTTCATTTGAGAATTAACGTTACATAGTTATGGTAAATTTCTTATGGCCATCTCTTTATAAATTCTTCAAAAAAAAAGATTATCATGAAGACAATGGCTGTCTTATAATAGTAAAATAAATTAGAGTTGTGAATACTGGGAAAGTAAAAAATATATATATTTCATGTGTTTATTGTACTAAAGGTAAAACATATATAAAAATATACAGTTCCGCACTATTCAATACAGAACGTCTTTGCAATGTTTCTCTATTTGCTCAATAATCAAAACTTTTTATGTGATTTTAATCAGTATAGATGTAATTAAATTATGAAAATTGCCCATTATGAAAATTGTCCATTGGGAATGAGCAGATGCATCAGTGGTAGATCTAGATGACTTTTGATGCAAATAGCCCCCACTTCGATGCCAGATCATGTGAACTGATGGTAAAAGTATCAAGTGCATATTTTTCTCATTTTACTAAGTTCTACATCCTTATTTTCTTGCAGTAACCATTCGTCTCATGTACTCTACATTACATAAGCAGGGGATATAAAAGAAAACTTATAGTTTCATTTCTACAAGAATAAGTCATACGTCTTGCAATATTCTTGTACACAACTTAAAGTGCATGAAAGCAGGTTAAAATATAAAGTGTACCCCTCGTGTGGGACTGTCCACAACCACCTTCAAGCCAGTCTCGAGTTCACGATGATATCACGTCTCATTCTTGGAAGTAAAAAGTCAGTCACTGATGTTCTGAACTCCTGCTGTTGTTGCAACATCGTAATTTCAGAAAATGCGTCATTGACCGATAGAGATAGCAATTTGAAGGGGGGTAAGGTCACCCTGTATATGCCATGTATAGCATTACTTAGATGCTATCAAATTCCTATTTTATTTTATTTTATTTTATTTTATTTTATATATATATATATATTTTTTGCATTTTTTGAGTCAAGTGTAGTTTTTTCGTTATCCTGTTACACCGAAGCTCGCTTTCAGTACGCCAATGCAGGATAGTTTCGGAGTAGTATAGCATACATCTGCTCCAGCTGTTAGGAATAAACTTCGGCTTTGATGGTACGACCATTAAGACAGAACTGAAAATGAATTGCCTCTGTTCCCCCGTAGTCTTACGATGCACAGATGAAGATTTTATGCTTGAAAGAACTCTGTTTGACGATCGGTTAGGGGACTAGCACTTCCTCAACCCTGTTTTTAGACATTCAGATTTCGGAAAAATACTCATTTTTGTTGTATGTGAGAATCCGTGTGAAGAAACGTAAGTCACGTGGATTTTGCAGCAGTTGTCGGCACCTGCCCACTCTTCTCTGGGCTTGAGCTGGTGTCACATCTTATAGGACAATGGGGAGCTCTGATCTTTCGCGAGTTCGTGAAGAAAGCACACTAAAGAGTAGCAGGACATGTCATGCTGGTTTGACAATCGCTATGTGCTAATGGATGGGTTTTTCTCAATGGCATTTCGTATCACTGCAGAATCTGTTATTGTTTAGAACGACCGAACTTTGGCTGATCACCGACACTTTATAACTTGCAGAGATTTCGGAAACTAGCGAGTTGTTGTGCTGTGGTGCACCGCACATTTTCCTTTCGCATGATAAATGTTTTGGGTTGGTTATACCCGTTCAAACTCATACATTTACAGTTCACACATCAGGGGTTGTTGAGCATTGGTCGACACTGCCACTGAAAAGCTACTATTGACGGAGTGGTGTCCTTCATCTTAAATAGTACGCTTGACACATTACTTTTTTAGGACAGCTTAGCCTTGTACTTGAGGTCGATCGCGGCACATACACGCGCATACTTTTGAATTGTGTAAATATTGCAAGACTCACGACTCACTAGTGAGTGGTTAAAACGTTTCGTTTATTTAAGAGTAGATATAAGTATTGTTAGAAACTATTCTCTCAATTAAAAGTCATCTTATGTTTATAAGCTTGTTATCAAACGTTTCTTTAATGACATCCTAAGTCGTGACAAACTAATTCTGCTAGTAGTAGTTAATTCTATTACTGTCAAAGAAGATTCCCATTTGTTGATTAAATACTAACTATAACTAAAAATAGAAACGTTTTTACAGAACGTATGTGATTATGTCTTGTAATCAAAGTTTTATGTTAATAAGAAAGTAAGCATACTTTCAGAATGAATCAAAATCAAATTGTTTTATTTCTGATTTTCTCGAAAACTACGCATGAGTCATATCATTTTTATCTACTCAGCGAGATATATTGATTCATATATGCTCGATCTTAGGATATCATCAATTAAATGCTAATTATATTGTAGATTGAATTAAATACATAAAATATACGTCTAACAATAAAGAGACTTCAGATTGCAATTAATACGAGAAACAAATACCAGTCGAATACTTCCTCCTCTTCAGATATATTAAAATAATTACACTAGCCACCTACTTAATGAAAATAACTACACTAATATTTAGCCAGGTACCTCTAATACTACAACAACTTACAAAAATTATCTCCCGGGAGCTCTCACTATATATATATATATATATATATATATATATATATATATATATATATATATATATATATATATGTGTGTGTGTGTGTGTGTGTGTGTGTGTGTGTGTATGTGTGTGTGTGTGGTACTTCATTTCACAGTAATTACTGGCTGGACTTGGGAAAATGTCTGGCGAACAAATAACCCATTGTCTAAGAAATAAAGTTTGCTATAATTAGTGGCCGAACTTGGCCAGGGACAGCCTCGGTTTCACTTGTAGGTAGTACTTTACTTTTCGGTAACTACTGGTCAGATCTAAACAAAAATTTGGTGAGCAAGTAATCATAGTTTAAGCAACAGAAATCACTATATTTGGTGGATGCGCTTGGCCTGGGGTAGGGTCAGATTGGCTCGGCTCGACTCGCCTTTTATATTGCCTTTTATTTCTCGGTAACTATTGATTGGCAAGTAACCCATCGTTTGAAGGATAAAGATCACATATATTTGATGGTCTAGGTCGGTTAGAGACAGACATGGCAGTTTTGCACACCGAGAGCTTCTGATTTCGGTTCACTTCTACTTCTTCTTCTTCTTCTTCTTCTTATTATTATTATTATTATTATTATTAGTAGTAGTAGTAGTAGTAGTAGTAGTAGTAGTAGTAGTAGTAGTAGTAGTAGTAGTAGTTGAAGTAGTAGTAGTAGTAGTAGTAGTAGTTGAAGTAGTAGTAGTAGTAGTTGTTGTTGTAGTAGTACAGTAGTAGTAGTAGTAAAGTATTGAAATAACTGTTTAGCACATCTTTTACTCGTATTATTTGAATATAGAAAATACATGGTACAAGTACCGGTACAATTGACGAAGATCGAAAAACTTGTAGACTCCAGTCTCTTGTTTCGATGTACTTAATTTCTTCACTGGGCTTAAAACTACTATGTAAGCTGACTTGTTTTACCATTAGTTTGCATAGCCAAATATACATATTTACTCATGTATGTAGCATCAATAGAGACAAATATTTGAACTAGATGCAATCCGTTCTCTGCGTATTACATATATATAAACAGTTAATCAAACAAGTGTTACTTCCAGACAAATGCTTCTAATGTTTTTGTTACTTTACAAAATTCCTATTTAACAAATCCATATATTAATAGCGGTGTCTGTGAACAAAAAAAAAAAAAAATCAGATCCGAATTGAAAGTGACTATGTTTGTGATTCTTAATCTCTTGAACCACCGACCGATCTCGATCAAATTTTTCACGTAGATGCAGTTCTGGCCTGGGAGTGTTTTTAGCTATTCACTTTGACGGTACAACTTAGGGGAGGGGGAAAAGAGGGAATTATAAAAATAAATAAAACTTAATAACTGTTCAACCAAACGACCAATCTCGATCAAATTTTCAACATATGACGTTCGTGCCTGGGATGAATTTTACCATTTCCCTTTGACGGAACAAGGTGGGGATTGGGGAGGAGGGGAGATATACAAAAATCGATAACTATAAAAATAAAAGTGACCATGTTCGTGAGTTAATAACTCTTGAACCTCCGTATCGATCTCAATCAAATTTTCAACATAGATGAAGTTCGAACCTGGGAAGTTTTCTATTATTTCATTTGATGGTAGAACTTAGGGAAAGGGTGGGGAGGATGGTAAATATATGAAAATGAATAAAAACTTAATAACTCTTGAACCACCCGACCGATCTCTATCAAACTTTCAACATAGATAAGGTTCAAACCTGGGATGTTTTGTGTGTTGACAGCATAATATAGGGGAGGGAAAAGGGAGACATATATGTAAAATAAAAATAAAAGTGACTGATTTCGCGACTTCATTTCGCTTAATTCACTGAACTGATCTTAATCAAAATATCTACATAGATGAGGTTCGGACCTGGGGTGGCTTTTATCATATTCTTTTGACGGTAGAACTTAGGGAAGGAGAAGAGGAGGGTGTATAAATATATATGTCCCTAGAATTGAAGGAAAAAGGTTGTAAGAAAAAAGGATGGGGTTACGGTTGTTATAACAGGATGACTATATCTCGAAATCCTATAAAGTTAGGAACATGACATATCATATTTAACTTTCCAAATAAAATAGTTAAACATGTTTTTCCATATTGCTTAATATTTCCCCTACAAAAGAAAACGGCGAATAGAAAAATGAGTGGGGCCTACAATTGTTAAAATAAGATAACCATATTTCGAAATTCAATAAGTTTAAGAATACGAAAATTTTTTATTTAGATTTTTGATTTAAAATAATTAAATTCATGTTTCAGCGTCTTTTGATATTTCCCTGTGAAGGGAAGACAAAAGATTAGAATATAGAAGAATGTGAGTTGTAATTGTTGTAATAAAATAGTCCTATCTCGAAATCCCTTAAGATTAGAGACATGTTAGTTATATGAGAGGTACAATGCTGTAGGCTGAGCAAATGCATTGTTCTATTTATATCCTCTCATTCTGTGTCTTTGAATACGTCTTTCATTTTCTCAATCATTGCTATTAGTTAACAAATCTTTGAGTGTAACGTCCCACATCTATGCCCTTTGGACTAAGGGAGACAATGATTAAAGCAAGTGAATGATGATGGAAGAATTGGTGGAATGAGAAATTGAGAGAAAACGGAAGTATTCTGAGAAAACGTGAGACACGATGTTGTTTACCATAAACTTACTTGGCCTGGGGAACCAGGGACCTCACGCACAAGAGGTAAGCGCTCCACCACTAAGCTGCCGTGCCCCATTGGTATCAGTTTTAATTTCTTAGTTATTCGTCATTATAATAATGCTTTTCATAAAGTTTGAGTAAACATTTTACGCCTTTGAATAGATATTTTATTTTGTCGTCTTTCTCCTTTTTTATGTGCTATGTTTCAGGAATTTTGTTAACTATGATCCGGAAGTGGGCATGCCCCCCTTTAGTTTCAACAGTATACTTTAGTTACGCTAGAATGTCTGTACACAGTTACTTTGAAGGCTTAAGAGTCATAAACATCGGTATGATCACTATCCATGTCGTAACACAGCTGGATTCTGCGAAACGTTTTCGCAGATGTTTTGCGGAGATACTCCAGAGTCACGAGAGTGGAGGCGTGTTCCACAGCTGCTCGTAATTCCTGCGTTGTGTGTTTCTTACTTGTTGCTTTATGAAACCCAAGAGAACATTGTCTGGTGTTGTCAGATCGGGACTTTTTGGAGGCTAGGCAAAGGGAGCTGGTGAAGATGCACAACTTCTTCTAATCCAGCGGCCAGGAAACGTGTGACTCAGGTAATTGTGCACGTGAATCGCGTGAAAACAAATGAACATGGATACATGGCAAGACAATGGCAAGCAATGTTACCAAACAAATGTGGGTAAAACCTAAAACCGTCAGAAAACACCAATTAGGGGATACGGACAAAATTTCGCGGCCAAAACCTCGCGGGCTAAAATCACGCCGGGCCAAAACCTCGCCGCCCAAAATCTCGCGTGCCCAAAACCTTGCGGAATGAAACCTTTCCTTCAAATTTACCCAATGAGTTTCTCAATATGCAATTCCATATTACAAGTAATAATAATAATAATAATAACAATAATAATAATAATAATAATAATAATAATAATAATATTAATAATAATAATAATAATCCTTTTCATCTACGTCTCCTGTAACCTACAAGACATAATCGAGGGACGTAAAAACTCTCATATTATTTCATACTTTCATAAATATTATTCGATTTTGTTAGAATTTTCTAAGGTCACCGTCAAAGTGAAATAAAACCATCCCAGGCTCAAACCCCATATAGGGTTAAAATTTGATCGAGACCAGTCGAGTGGTTCAAGGGTTATTAAGTGACAAACGCAGCCACTTTTCTATTTATGTATTTCTATATATATATCTCCCTCTTTCCGTCAAAGTGAAATGATAAAAACCATGCCAGGCTCTAACCTCTGTGTGGCAAATTAGATCGCGATTGATTTCATGGTTCAAGAGCTATTAAGTTTCATTTATTTTTAAGTATCTCCCCTCCCCTTTAAATACCTCCCCCTTCGTTGTGCCGTCAAAATGAAATTATAAAATACATCCGAGGCTCGAACCTCATCTATG